>NW_027611726.1:600000-1037000 GCF_964261635.1 Lissotriton helveticus | reverse complement strand
CTGCCCCCTGGACAGGCCCCTCCATGCCCTCAACGCTCGGCTCCCTCCTGCCCCCCCTGGATAGGCCTCTCTATGCCCTCAACGCTCTGCTCCCTCCTGCCCCCTGGACAGGCTTCTCCATGCCCTTAACGCTCTGCTACCCTGCCCCCCCTGGACAGGCCTCTCCATGCCCTCAATGCTCTGCTCCCTCCTGCTCCCCTGGACAGGCCTCTCCATGCCCTCAATGCTCTGCTCCCACTGCCCCCCCTGGACAGGCCTCTCCATGCCCTCAATGCACGGCTCCCTCCTGCACCCCTGGACAGGCCTCTCCATGTCCTCAACGCCCGGCTTCCCCTGCCCCCCCCCCCTGGACAGGCCTCTCCATGCCCTCAACGCCCGGCTCCCTCCTGCCCCCCCTGGACAGGCCTCTCCATACCCTCAACACCCGGCTCCCAGCTGCCCCCCCCCCCTGGACAGGCCTCTCCATGCCCTCAACGCCTGGCTCCCCCTGCCCACCCCTTGACTGGCCTCTCCATGCCCTCAACACCCGGCTCCCTCCTGCCCCTCCTGGACAGGCCTCTCCATGCCCTCAACGCCCGGCTCCCTCCTGCCCCCCTGGACAGGCCTTTCCATGTCCTCAACGCTCTGCTCCCTCCTGCCCCCCTGGACAGGCCTTTCCATGTCCTCAACGCCCGGCTTCCCCCTGCCCCCCTGGACAGGCCTCTCCATGCCCTCAATGCCCGGCTCCCCCCTGCCCCCCCTGGACAGGCCTCTCCATGCCCTCAGCGCTCGGCTCCCTCCTGCCCCCCTGGACAGGCCTCTCCATGCCCTCAACGCCCGGCTCCCCCCTGCCCCCCCTGGACAGGCCTCTCCATGCCCTCAGCGCTCGGCTCCCTCCTGCCCCCCTGGACAGGCCTCTCCATGCCCTCAGCGCTCGGCTCCCTCCTGCCCCCCCTGGACAGGCCTCGCCATGCCCTCAACGCTCGGCTCCCCCTGCCCCCCTGGACAGGCCTCTCCATGCCCTTAACGCCCGGCTCCCCCCTGCCCCCCCTGGACAGGCCTCTCCATGCCCTCAGCTCTCGGCTCCCTCCTGCCCCCCTGGACAGGCCTCTCCATGCCCTCAACGCTCGCTCGGCTCCCCCTGCCCCCCTGGACAGGCCTCTCCATGCCCTCAACGCCCGGCTCCCTCCTGCCCCCCCTGGACAGGCCTCTCCATGCCCTCAATGCTCAGCTTCCCCCTGCCCCCTGGACAGGC
This sequence comes from Lissotriton helveticus, assembly GCF_964261635.1. NCBI lineage: Eukaryota > Metazoa > Chordata > Amphibia > Caudata > Salamandridae > Lissotriton > Lissotriton helveticus. The sequence continues at coordinate 1,035,766 of NW_027611726.1, read as the reverse complement.
CTCTCCATGCCCTCAATGCTCGGCTTCCCCCTGCCCCCCCTGGACAGGCCTCTCCATGCCCTCAATGCTCTGCTCCCTCCTGCCCCCCCCTGGACAGGCCTCTCCATGCCCTCAATGCTCTGCTCCCTCCTGCCCCCCCTGGACAGGCCTCTCCATGCCCTCAATGCTCTGCTCCCTCATGCCCCACCCTGGACAGGCCTCTCCATGCCCTCAGTGCTCTGCTCCCTCCTGCCCCCCCCAGGATAGGTCCCTCTCCATGCCCTCAGTGCTCTGCTCCCTCCTGCCCCCCCCCCAGGATAGGCCTCTCCATGCCCTCAGTGCTCTGCTCCCTCCTGCCCCCCCTGGACAGGCCTCTCCATGCCCTCAGCGCTCTGCTCCCTCCTGCCCCCCTGGACAGGCCTCTCCATGCCCTCAATGCCCGTCTCCCTCCTGCCCCCCCTGGACAGGCCTATCATGCTCTCAACGCTCAGCCCCCTCCTGCCCCCCCTGGACAGGCCTCTCCATGCCCTCAACGCCCGGCTCCCTCCTGCCCCCCCGGACAGGCCTCTCCATGCCCTCAACGCTCGGCTCCCCCTGCCCCCCTGGACAGGCCTCTCCATGCCCTCAACGCTCGGCTCCCCCCTGCACCCCCTGGACAGGCCTCTCCATGCCTTCAATGCTTGGCTCCCCCTGCCCCCTTGGACAGGCCTCTCCATGCCCTCAACGCTCGGCTCCCCCTGGCCCCCTGGACAGGCCTCTCCATGCCCTCAATGCTCTGTTCCTCCTGCCCCCCCTGGACAGGCCTCTCCATGCCCTCAACGCCCGTCTCCCTCCTGCCCCCCCCTGGACAGGCCTATCCATGCTCTCAACACTCGGCCCCCTCCTGCCCCCCCTGGACAGGCCTCTCCATGCCCTCAATGCTCAGCTTCCCCTGGCCCCCTGGACAGGCCTCTCCATGCCCTCAATGCTCTGTTCCCTCCTGCCCCCCCTGGACAGGCCTCACCATGCCTCAACGCCCGTCTCCCTCCTGCCCCCCCCTGGACAGGCCTATCCATGCTCTCAACACTCGGCCCCCTCCTGCCCCCCCTGGACAGGCCTCTCCATGCCCTCAATGCTCAGCTTCCCCCTGCCCCCCTGGACAGGCCTCTCCATGCCCTCAATGCTCGGCTTCCCCCTGCCCCCCCTGGACAGGCCTCTCCATGCCCTCAATGCTCTGCTCCCTCCTGCCCCCCCCTGGACAGGCCTCTCCATGCCCTCAATGCTCTGCTCCCTCCTGCCCCCCCTGGACAGGCCTCTCCATGCCCTCAATGCTCTGCTCCCTCATGCCCCACCCCTGGACAGGCCTCTCCATGCCCTCAGTGCTCTGCTCCCTCCTGCCCCCCCCCAGGATAGGTCCCTCTCCATGCCCTCAGTGCTCTGCTCCCTCCTGCCCCCCCCCCAGGATAGGCCTCTCCATGCCCTCAGTGCTCTGCTCCCTCCTGCCCCCCCTGGACAGGCCTCTCCATGCCCTCAGCGCTCTGCTCCCTCCTGCCCCCCTGGACAGGCCTCTCCATGCCCTCAATGCCCGTCTGTTAGACGGACCGGGAGGGTCGGCCGAGGATAAGGGGAGAGGTCTCCGGGGAGATCCGTCTCCCGCGATCGTACAGACAAATAACTTCCCCCCCCACTGACGTACACCACACAAGGATAAGGTTCAACGTTACTTTATAAGCAATTCTTTAAGTACGGTGAGGTGGTACAAGGAGGTCTGGACTCCGGGGTCCCCTCTATTCTAGTCTCTTGGTTGGGTAAGGGGGTAGCGGGACAGTCTCGTTACCACTCTGGGGGATGTGGTGGTAGATGAATTAGCTCACAATCCTCGAGCTCGGCGTTCTAGATGATCGGGCCGCGGCGGAGCCAGCAGGTCCCGGGATGGTTGAAGGTAGTGACGGTCCGCGGCGGAGCCAGCAGGTCCCGATGAAGATGGGTGCAGAGAGCCGCGGCAGCGCCAGCAGGCAGATCGGTAGTTCGCAAGGCAGGGCTACGGCAGCGCCAGTAGTCCGTCAAGGATGAGTTCTTCACTGCGTCTCTCGACTCCAGGATACAACTGCCTTCCTGCTCTGGAGCTGCGCCAGTTATAGGTCTGGCGCCCTTTGATGTCCGGACCCTCGCACTGGGAGGTCGGGAGGTCCGGGATGAGGGAGTCCAGACACCCAGCAGGGGGGTGGAGCCAGCGCCTGGGGGAGCTGGGGGCGATCGGCACCTGGCGGGGGAGAGCCATCGACACCTCTTTCTCCCATTGACCTGCCAAGTAGTCCGCTCACCTCCTGGGTGGATGGTGGTGCCGGGATGTCGGGGCCTGGCCAGGCCCAGGGTTAGGGTTGATCGGAGGCCACGCGGCCTCGTGGTGCCGTGTCCAAGATGGCGCCCAGGCCGGGCGAGAGGGCCGGTAGGGAATCGGGCCCACGATGTGGAGATGTTCAGGGGCAGGGGCCCTATAGGAGACGGGAAACGGGTTGTTGTTGCGTGTAACGCCTGAGGAGCGGGGCTCGGGCCTGGTCGTGCGGGGAGGGAGCAAGCCTTACACGTGGCCTGTCCAACACCGTCTCCCTCCTGCCCCCCCCTGGACAGGCCTATCCATGCTCTCAACGCTCGGCCCCCTCCTGCCCCCCCTGGACAGGCCTCTCCATGCCCTCAACGCCCGGCTCCCTCCTGCCCCCCCCGGACAGGCCTCTCCATGCCCTCAACGCTCGGCTCCCCCTGCCCCCCTGGACAGGCCTCTCCATGCCCTCAACGCTCGGCTCCCCCCTGCACCCCCTGGACAGGCCTCTCCATGCCTTCAATGCTTGGCTCCCCCTGCCCCCTTGGACAGGCCTCTCCATGCCCTCAACGCTCGGCTCCCCCTGGCCCCCTGGACAGGCCGCTCCATGCCCTCAATGCTCTGTTCCCTCCTGCCCCCCCTGGACAGGCCTCTCCATGCCCTCAACGCCCGTCTCCCTCCTGCCCCCCCCGGACAGGCCTATCCATGCTCTCAACACTCGGCCCCCTCCTGCCCCCCCTGGACAGGCCTCTCCATGCCCTCAACGCCCGGCTCCCTCCTGCCCCCCCCGGACAGGCCTCTCCATGCCCTCAACGCTCGGCTCCCCCTGCCCCCCTGGACAGGCCTCTCCATGCCCTCAATGCTCGGCTCCCCCCTGCCCCCCCTGGACAGGCACCTCCATGCCCTCAATGCTCTGCTCCCTCCTGCCCCCCTGGACAGGCCTCTCCATGCCCTCAACGCTCGGCTCCCCCTGCCCCCCTGGACAGGCCTCTCCATGCCTTCAACGCCCGTCTCCCTCCTCCCCCCCCCTGGACAGGCCTATCCATGCTCTCAACGCTCCGCCCCCTCCTGCCCCCCCTGGACAGGCCTCTCCATGCCCTCAACGCTCGGCTGCCCCTGCCCCCTTGGACAGGCCTCTCCATGCCCTCAACGCTCGGCTCCCCCTGCCCCCCTGGACAGGCCTCTCCATGCCCTCAACGCCCGGCTCCCCCTGCCCCCCCGGACAGGCCTCTCCATGCCCTCAATGCTCTGCTCCCTCCTGCCCCCCCTGGACAGGCCTCTCCATGCCCTCAATGCTCGGCTCCCCCTGCCCCCTGGACAGGCCTCTCCATGCCCTCAACGCTCGGCTCCCCCCTGCCCCACTGGACAGGCCCCTCCATGCCCTCAATGCTCTGCTCCCTCCTGCCCCCCCTGGACAGGCCTCTCCATGCCCTCAACGCCCGTCTCCCTCCTGCCCCCCCCTGGACAGGCCTATCCATGCCCTCAACGCTCGGCTCCCCCTGCCCCCTTGGACAGGCCTCTCCATGCCCTCAACGCTCGGCTCCCCCTGCCCCCCTGGACAGGCCTCTCCATGCCCTCAATGACCGGCTCCCTTCTGTCCCCCCTGGACAGGCCTCTCCATGCCCTCAATGCCCGGCTCCCCCCTGCCCCCCCTGGACAGGCCTCTCCATGCCCTCAATGCCGGCTCCCTCCTGCCCCCTTGGACAGGCCTCTCCATGCCCTCAATGCCCCCCCCTGCCCCCCTGGACAGGCCTCTCCATGCCCTCAACGCTCAACTCCCCCTGCCCCCCCTGGACAGGCCTCTCCATGCCCTCAACGCTCGGCTCCCCCTGCCCCCCCTGGACAGGCCTCTCCATGCCCTCAACGCTTGGCCCCCCTGCCCCCCCTGGACAGGCCTCTCCATTCCCTCAACGCTTGGCCCCCTGCCCCCCCTGGACAGGCCTCTTTATGCCCTCAATGCTCGGCTCCCTCCTGCCCCCCCTGGACAGGCCTCTCCATGCCCTCAGCGCCCGGCTCCCTCCTGCCCCCCCTGGACAGGCCTCTCCATGCCCTCAAATGCCCTGCTCCCTCCTGCCCCCCCTGGACAGGCCTCTCCATGCCCTCAATGCTTGCCCCCCGCCCCCCCTGGACAGGCCCCTCCATGCCCTCAATGCTCGGCTCCCCCCTGCACCCCCTGGACAGGCCTCTCCATGCCCTCAATGCTTGGCTCCCCCCTGCACCCCCTGGACAGGCCTCTCCATGCCCTCACGCTTGGCTCCCTCCTGCCCCCCCTGGACAGGCCTCTCCATGCCCTCATTGCTCGGCCCCCCCTGCCCCCCCTGGATAGGCCTCTCTATGCCCTCAACGCTCTGCTCCCTCCTGCCCCCCTGGACAGGCCTCTCCATGCCCTCAATGCCCGGCTCCCTCCTGCCCCCCCTGGACAGGCCTCTCCATGCCCTCAACGCCCGGCTCCCTCCTGCACCCCCTGGACAGGCCTCTCCATGCCCTCAACGCCCGTCTCCCTCCTGCCCCCCCTGGACAGGCCTCTCCATGCCCTCAACGCCGGGCTCCCCCCAGCCCCCCTGGACAGGCCTCTCCATGCCCCCAACGCCTAGCTCCCTGCTGCCCCTCCTGGACAGGCCTCTCCATGCCCTAAATGCTCGGCTCCCTCCTGCCCCCCCCCTGGACAGGACTCTCCATGCCCAAAACGCCCGGCTCCCTCCTGCCCCCCCTGGACAGGGTTCTCCATGCCCTCAACGTTCGGCTCCCCCTGCCCCCCCTGGACAGGCCTCTCCATGCCCTCAACGCTCAGCTCCCCCTGTCCCCCTGGACAGGCCTCTCCATGCCCTCAACGCTCAGATCCCCCTGCCCCCCCTGGACAGGCCTCTCCATGCCCTCAACGCTCGGCTCCCTACGCCCCCCCTGGACAGGCCTCTCCATGCCCTCAACGCCCGGCTCTCTCCTGCCCCCCCTGGACAGGCCTCTCCATGCCCTCAATGCCTGGCTCCCTCCTGCCCCCCTGGACAGGCCTGTCCATGCCCTCAACGCCCCCCCCCCGGCCCCCTGGACAGGACTCTCCATGCCCTCAACGCCTGGCTCCCCCCCCAGACCCCCCTGGACGGGCCTCTCCATGCCCTCAATGCTCGGCTCCCTGCAGCCCACCCCCTGGACAGGCCTCTCCATGCCCTCGATGCTCGGCTCCCTCCTGCCCCCCCTGGACAGGCCTCTCCATGCCCTCAATGCTCGGCTCCCTCCTGCCCCCCCTGGACAGGGTTCTCCATGCCCTCAACGTTCCGCTCCCCTGCCCCCCCGGACAGGCCTCTCCATGCCCTCAACGCTCGAATCCCAGCTGCCCCCCTGGACAGGCCTCTCCATGCCCTCAATGCTCGGCTCCCTCCTGCAAACCCCTGGACAGGCCTCTCCATGCCCTCAATGCCCGGCTCCCTCCTGCCCCCCCCCAGGACAGGCCTCTCCATGCCCTCAACGCCCGGCTCCCCCTGCCCCCTGGACAGGCCTGTCCATGCCCTCAATGCCCGGCTTGCTCCTGTCCCCCCCCCCAGATAGGCCTCTCTATGCCCTCAATGCCCGGCTCCCCTCTGCCTCCCCCTGGACAGGCCTCTCCATGCCCTCAACGCTCTGCTCCCCCTGCCCCCCCTGGACAGGCCTCTCCATGCCCTCAATGCTCTGCTCCCTCCTGCCCCCTGGACAGGCCCCTCCATGCCCTCAACGCTCGGCTCCCTCCTGCCCCCCCTGGATAGGCCTCTCTATGCCCTCAACGCTCTGCTCCCTCCTGCCCCCCTGGACAGGCTTCTCCATGCCCTTAACGCTCTGCTACCCCTGCCCCCCCTGGACAGGCCTCTCCATGCCCTCAACGCTCTGCTCCCTCCTGCTCCCCTGGACAGGCCTCTCCATGCCCTCAATGCTCTGCTCCCACTGCCCCCCCTGGACAGGCCTCTTCATGCCCTCAATGCACGGCTCCCTCCTGCACCCCCTGGACAGGCCTCTCCATGTCCTCAACGCCCGGCTTCCCCTGCCCCCCCCCCTGGACAGGCCTCTCCATGCCCTCAACGCCCGGCTCCCTCCTGCCCCCCCTGGACAGGCCTCTCCATACCCTCAACACCCGGCTCCCAGCTGCCCCCCCCCTGGACAGGCCTCTCCATGCCCTCAACGCCTCGCTCCCCCCTGCCCCCCCCTTGACTGGCCTCTCCATGCCCTCAACACCCGGCTCCCTCCTGCCCCTCCTGGACAGGCCTCTCCATGCCCTCAACGCCCGGCTCCCTCCTGCCCCCCTGGACAGGCCTTTCCATGTCCTCAACGCTCTGCTCCCTCCTGCCCCCCTGGACAGGCCTTTCCATGTCCTCAACGCCCGGCTTCCCCCTGCCCCCCTGGACAGGCCTCTCCATGCCCTCAACGCCCGGCTCCCCCCTGCCCCCCCTGGACAGGCCTCTCCATGCCCTCAGCGCTCGGCTCCCTCCTGCCCCCCCTGGACAGGCCTCTCCATGCCCTCAACGCCCGGCTCCCCCCTGCCCCCCCTGGACAGGCCTCTCCATGCCCTCAGCGCTCGGCTCCCTCCTGCCCCCCCTGGACAGGCCTCTCCATGCCCTCAACGCCCGGCTCCCCCCTGCCCCCCCTGGACAGGCCTCTCCATGCCCTCAGCGCTCGGCTCCCTCCTGCCCCCCTGGACAGGCCTCGCCATGCCCTCAACGCTCGGCTCCCCCTGCCCCCCTGGACAGGCCTCTCCATGCCCTTAACGCCCGGCTCCCCCCTGCCCCCCTGGACAGGCCTCTCCATGCCCTCAGCTCTCGGCTCCCTCCTGCCCCCCCTGGACAGGCCTCTCCATGCCCTCAACGCTCGCTCGGCTCCCCCTGCCCCCCTGGACAGGCCTCTCCATGCCCTCAACGCCCGGCTCCCTCCTGCCCCCCCTGGACAGGCCTCTCCATGCCCTCAATGCTCAGCTTCCCCCTGCCCCCCTGGACAGGCCTCTCCATGCCCTCAATGCTCGGCTTCCCCCTGCCCCCCCTGGACAGGCCTCTCCATGCCCTCAATGCTCTGCTCCCTCCTGCCCCCCCCTGGACAGGCCTCTCCATGCCCTCAATGCTCTGCTCCCTCCTGCCCCCCCTGGACAGGCCTCTCCATGCCCTCAATGCTCTGCTCCCTCATGCCCCACCCTGGACAGGCCTCTCCATGCCCTCAGTGCTCTGCTCCCTCCTGCCCCCCCCAGGATAGGTCCCTCTCCATGCCCTCAGTGCTCTGCTCCCTCCTGCCCCCCCCCAGGATAGGCCTCTCCATGCCCTCAGTGCTCTGCTCCCTCCTGCCCCCCCTGGACAGGCCTCTCCATGCCCTCAGCGCTCTGCTCCCTCCTGCCCCCCTGGACAGGCCTCTCCATGCCCTCAATGCCCGTCTCCCTCCTGCCCCCCCCCTGGACAGGCCTATCCATGCTCTCAACGCTCGGCCCCCTCCTGCCCCCCCTGGACAGGCCACTCCATGCCCTCAACGCCCGGCTCCCTCCTGCCCCCCCCGGACAGGCCTCTCCATGCCCTCAACGCTCGGCTCCCCCTGCCCCCCTGGACAGGCCTCTCCATGCCCTCAACGCTCGGCTCCCCCCTGCACCCCCTGGACAGGCCTCTCCATGCCTTCAATGCTTGGCTCCCCCTGCCCCCTTGGACAGGCCTCTCCATGCCCTCAACGCTCAGCTCCCCCTGGCCCCCTGGACAGGCCTCTCCATGCCCTCAATGCTCTGTTCCCTCCTGCCCCCCCTGGACAGGCCTCTCCATGCCCTCAACGCCCGTCTCCCTCCTGCCCCCCCCTGGACAGGCCTATCCATGCTCTCAACACTCGGCCCCCTCCTGCCCCCCCTGGACAGGCCTCTCCATGCCCTCAACGCCCGGCTCCCTCCTGCCCCCCCCGGACAGGCCTCTCCATGCCCTCAACGCTCGGCTCCCCCTGCCCCCCTGGACAGGCCTCTCCATGCCCTCAACGCTCGGCTCCCCCCTGCCCCCCCTGGACAGGCACCTCCATGCCCTCAATGCTCTGCTCCCTCCTGCCCCCCTGGACAGGCCTCTCCATGCCCTCAACGCTCGGCTCCCCCTGCCCCCCTGGACAGGCCTCTCCATGCCTTCAACGCCCGTCTCCCTCCTCCCCCCCCCCTGGACAGGCCTATCCATGCTCTCAACGCTCGGCCCCCTCCTGCCCCCCCTGGACAGGCCTCTCCATGCCCTCAACGCTCGGCTGCCCCTGCCCCCTTGGACAGGCCTCTCCATGCCCTCAACGCTCGGCTCCCCCTGCCCCCCTGGACAGGCCTCTCCATGCCCTCAACGCCCGGCTCCCCCTGCCCCCCCTGGACAGGCCTCTCCATGCCCTCAATGCTCTGCTCCCTCCTGCCCCCCCTGGACAGGCCTCTCCATGCCCTCAACGCCCGGCTCCCTCCTGCCCCCCCTGGACAGGCCTCTCCATGCCCTCAATGCTCGGCTACCCCCTGCACCCCCTGGACAGGTCTCTCCATGCCCTCAACGCCCGGCTCCCTCCTGCCCCCCCTGGACAGGCCTATCCATGCTCTCAACGCTCGGCCCCCTCCTGCCCCCCCTGGACGGGCCTCTCCATGCCCTCAACGCTCGGCTCCCCCTGCCCCCCCTGGACAGGGCTCTCCATGTCCTCAATGCTCTGCCCCCTCCTGCCCCCCCTGGACAGGCCTCTCCATGCCCTCAACGCTCGGCTCCCCCTGCCCCCTCTGGACAGGCCTCTCCATGCCCTCAACGCCCTGTTCCCCCCGCCATACAGGCATCGCCATGCACTCAACGCCCGACTCCCCCCCCCTGGACATGCCTCTCCATGCCCTCAGTGCTCTGCTCCCTCCTACCCCCCCTGGACAGGCCTCTCCATGCCCTCAGTGCACTGCTCCCTCCTGCCCCCTGGACAGGCCTCTCCATGCCCTCAACGCCCGGCTCCCCCCCCTGGACATGCCTCTCCATGCCCTCAACGCCCGGCTCCCTCCTGCCCCCCCTGGACAGGCCTCTCCATGCCCTCAGTGCTCTGCTCCCCCTGCCCCCCTGGACAGGCCTCTCCATGCCCTCAATGCACGGCTCCCTCCTGCACCCCCTGGACAGGCCTCTCCATGTCCTCAACGCCCGGCTTCCCCTGCCCCCCCCCCTGGACAGGCCTCTCCATGCCCTCAACGCCCGGCTCCCTCCTGCCCCCCCTGGACAGGCCTCTCCATACCCTCAACACCCGGCTCCCAGCTGCCCCCCCCCCCTGGACAGGCCTCTCCATGCCCTCAACGCCTGGCTCCCCCCTGCCCCCCCCTTGACTGGCCTCTCCATGCCCTCAACACCCGGCTCCCTCCTGCCCCTCCTGGACAGGCCTCTCCATGCCCTCAACGCCCGGCTCCCTCCTGCCCCCCTGGACAGGCCTTTCCATGTCCTCAACGCTCTGCTCCCTCCTGCCCCCCTGGACAGGCCTTTCCATGTCCTCAACGCCCAACTTCCCCCTGCCCCCCCTGGACAGGCCTCTCCATGCCCTCAACGCCCGGCTCCCCCCTGCCCCCCCTGGACAGGCCTCTCCATGCCCTCAGCACTCGGCTCCCTCCTGCCCCCCTGGACAGGCCTCTCCATGCCCTCAACGCCCGGCTCCCCCCTGCCCCCCCTGGACAGGCCTCTCCATGCCCTCAGCGCTCGGCTCCCTCCTGCCCCCCCTGGACAGGCCTCTCCATGCCCTCAACGCCCGGCTCCCCCCTGCCCCCCCTGGACAGGCCTCTCCATGCCCTCAGCGCTCGGCTCCCTCCTGCCCCCCCTGGACAGGCCTCGCCATGCCCTCAACGCTCGGCTCCCCCTGCCCCCCTGGACAGGCCTCTCCATGCCCTTAACGCCCGGCTCCCCCCTGCCCCCCCTGGACAGGCCTCTCCATGCCCTCAGCTCTCGGCTCCCTCCTGCCCTACCTGGACAGGCCTCTCCATGCCCTCAACGCTCGCTCGGCTCCCCCTGCCCCCCTGGACAGGCCTCTCCATGCCCTCAACGCCCGGCTCCCTCCTGCCCCCCCTGGACAGGCCTCTCCATGCCCTCAATGCTCAGCTTCCCCCTGCCCCCCTGGACAGGCCTCTCCATGCCCTCAATGCTCGGCTTCCCCCTGCCCCCCCTGGACAGGCCTCTCCATGCCCTCAATGCTCTGCTCCCTCCTGCCCCCCCCTGGACAGGCCTCTCCATGCCCTCAATGCTCTTCTCCCTCCTGCCCCCCCTGGACAGGCCTCTCCATGCCCTCAATGCTCTGCTCCCTCATGCCCCACCCCTGGACAGGCCTCTCCATGCCCTCAGTGCTCTGCTCCCTCCTGCCCCCCCCCCAGGATAGGTCCCTCTCCATGCCCTCAGTGCTCTGCTCCCTCCTGCCCCCCCCAGGATAGGCCTCTCCATGCCCTCAGTGCTCTGCTCCCTCCTGCCCCCCCTGGACAGGCCTCTCCATGCCCTCAGCGCTCTGCTCCCTCCTGCCCCCCTGGACAGGCCTCTCCATGCCCTCAATGCCCGTCTCCCTCCTGCCCCCCCCTGGACAGGCCTATCCATGCTCTCAACGCTCGGCCCCCTCCTGCCCCCCCTGGACAGGCCACTCCATGCCCTCAATGCCCGGCTCCCTCCTGCCCCCCCCGGACAGGCCTCTCCATGCCCTCAACGCTCGGCTCCCCCTGCCCCCCTGGACAGGCCTCTCCATGCCCTCAACGCTCGGCTCCCCCCTGCACCCCCTGGACAGGCCTCTCCATGCCTTCAATGCTTGGCTCCCCCTGCCCCCTTGGACAGGCCTCTCCATGCCCTCAACGCTCAGCTCCCCCTGGCCCCCTGGACAGGCCTCTCCATGCCCTCAATGCTCTGTTCCCTCCTGTCCCCCCTGGACAGGCCTCTCCATGCCCTCAACGCCCGTCTCCCTCCTGCCCCCCCCTGGACAGGCCTATCCATGCTCTCAACACTCGGCCCCCTCCTGCCCCCCCTGGACAGGCCTCTCCATGCCCTCAACGCCCGGCTCCCTCCTGCCCCCCCCCGGACAGGCCTCTCCATGCCCTCAACGCTCGGCTCCCCCTGCCCCCCTGGACAGGCCTCTCCATGCCCTCAACGCTCGGCTCCCCCCTGCCCCCACTGGGCAGGCACCTCCATGCCCTCAATGCTCTGCTCCCTCCTGCCCCCCTGGACAGGCCTCTCCATGCCCTCAACGCTCGGCTCCCCCTGCCCCCCTGGACAGGCCTCTCCATGCCTTCAACGCCCGTCTCCCTCCTCCCCCCCCTGGACAGGCCTATCCATGCTCTCAACGCTCGGCCCCCTCCTGCCCCCCCTGGACAGGCCTCTCCATGCCCTCAACGCTCGGCTGCCCCTGCCCCCTTGGACAGGCCTCTCCATGCCCTCAACGCTCGGCTCCCCCTGCCCCCCTGGACAGGCCTCTCCATGCCCTCAACGCCCGGCTCCCCCTGCCCCCCCTGGACAGGCCTCTCCATGCCCTCAATGCTCTGCTCCCTCCTGCCCCCCCTGGACAGGCCTCTCCATGCCCTCAATGCTCGGCTCCCCCTGCCCCCTGGACAGGCCTCTCCATGCCCTCAACGCTCGGCTCCCCCCTGCCCCCCCTGGACAGGCCCCTCCATGCCCTCAATGCTCTGCTCCCTCCTGCCCCCCTGGACAGGCCTCTCCATGCCCTCAACGCCCGTCTCCCTCCTGCCCCCCCTGGACAGGCCTATCCATGCCCTCAACGCTCGGCTCCCCCTGCCCCCTTGGACAGGCCTCTCCATGCCCTCAACGCTCGGCTCCCCCTGCCCCCCTGGACAGGCCTCTCCATGCCCTCAACGCCCGGCTTCCTCCTGCCCCCCCTGGACAGGCCTCTCCATGCCCTCAATGCTCGGCTACCCCCTGCACCCCCTGGACAGGTCTCTCCATGCCCTCAACGCCCGGCTCCCTCCTGCCCCCCCTGGACAGGCCTATCCATGCTCTCAACGCTCGGCCCCCTCCTGCCCCCCCCTGGACGGGCCTCTCCATGCCCTCAACGCTCGGCTCCCCCTGCCCCCCCTGGACAGGGCTCTCCATGTCCTCAATGCTCTGCCCCCTCCTGCCCCCCCTGGACAGGCCTCTCCATGCCCTCAACGCTCGGCTCCCCCTGCCCCCTCTGGACAGGCCTCTCCATGCCCTCAACGCCCGGTTCCCCCCGCCATACAGGCATCGCCATGCACTCAACGCCCGACTCCCCCCCCTGGACATGCCTCTCCATGCCCTCAGTGCTCTGCTCCCTCCTACCCCCCCTGGACAGGCCTCTCCATGCCCTCAGTGCACTGCTCCCTCCTGCCCCCTGGACAGGCCTCTCCATGCCCTCAACGCCCGGCTCCCCCCCCTGGACATGCCTTTCCATGCCCTCAACGCCCGGCTCCCTCCTGCCCCCCCTGGACAGGCCTCTCCATGCCCTCAGTGCTCTGCTCCCCTGCCCCCCTGGACAGGCCTCTCCATGCCCTCAACGCCCGGCTCCCTCCTGCCCCCCCTGGACAGGCCTCTCCATGCCCTCAATGCTCGGCTACCCCCTGCACCCCCATGACAGGTCTCTCCATGCCCTCAACGCCCGGCTCCCTCCTGCCCCCCCTGGACAGGCCTATCCATGCTCTCAACGCTCGGCCCCCTCCTGCCCCCCCTGGACGGGCCTCTCCATGCCCTCAACGCCCGGCTCCCTCCTGCCCCCCCTGGACAGGGCTCTCCATGTCCTCAATGCTCTGCCCCCTCCTGCCCCCCCTGGACAGGCCTCTCCATGCCCTCAGTGCTCTGCTCCCTCCTGCCCCCCCTGGACAGGCCTCTCCATGCCATCAGTGCTCTGCTCCCTCCTGCCCCCCCTGGACAGGCCTCTCCATGCCCTCAACGCCCGGCTCCCTCCTGCCCCCCCTGGACAGGCCTCTCCATGCCCTCAGTGCTCTGCTCCCTCCTGCCCCCTGAACAGGCCTCTCCATGCCCTCAATGCTTGGCTCCCTCCTGCCCCCCCTGGACAGGCCTCTCCATGCCCTCAACGCCCGGCTCCCCCCCTGGACATGCCTCTCCATGCCCTCAGTGCTCTGCTCCCTCCTTCCCCCCCTGGACAGGCCTCTCCATGCCCTCAGTGCTCTGCTCCCTCCTGCCCCCCCCCCCCAGGATAGGCCTCTCCATGCCCTCAGTGCTCTGCTCCCTCCTGCCCCCCCTGGACAGGCCTCTCCATGCCCTCAGCGCTCTGCTCCCTCCTGCCCCCCTGGACAGGCCTCTCCATGCCCTCAATGCCCGTCTCCCTCCTGCCCCCCCTGGACAGGCCTATCCATGCTCTCAACGCTCGGCCCCCTCCTGCCCCCCCTGGACAGGCCACTCCATGCCCTCAACGCCCGGCTCCCTCCTGCCCCCCCCGGACAGGCCTCTCCATGCTCTCAACGCTCGGCTCCCCCTGCCCCCCTGGACAGGCCTCTCCATGCCCTCAACGCTCGGCTCCCCCCTGCACCCCCTGGACAGGCCTCTCCATGCCTTCAATGCTTGGCTCCCCCTGCCCCCTTGGACAGGCCTCTCCATGCCCTCAACGCTCAGCTCCCCCTGGCCCCCTGGACAGGCCTCTCCATGCCCTCAATGCTCTGTTCCCTCCTGTCCCCCCTGGACAGGCCTCTCCATGCCCTCAACGCCCGTCTCCCTCCTGCCCCCCCCGGACAGGCCTATCCATGCTCTCAACACTCGGCCCCCTCCTGCCCCCCCTGGACAGGCCTCTCCATGCCCTCAACGCCCGGCTCCCTCCTGCCCCCCCCCGGACAGGCCTCTCCATGCCCTCAACGCTCGGCTCCCCCTGCCCCCCTGGACAGGCCTCTCCATGCCCTCAACGCTCGGCTCCCCCCTGCCCCCACTGGGCAGGCACCTCCATGCCCTCAATGCTCTGCTCCCTCCTGCCCCCCTGGACAGGCCTCTCCATGCCCTCAATGCTCGGCTCCCCCTGCCCCCCTGGACAGGCCTCTCCATGCCTTCAACGCCCGTCTCCCTCCTCCCCCCCCCTGGACAGGCCTATCCATGCTCTCAATGCTCGGCCCCCTCCTGCCCCCCCTGGACAGGCCTCTCCATGCCCTCAACGCTCGGCTGCCCCTGCCCCCTTGGACAGGCCTCTCCATGCCCTCAACGCTCGGCTCCCCCTGCCCCTCTGGACAGGCCTCTCCATGCCCTCAACGCCCGGCTCCCCCTGCCCCCCCTGGACAGGCCTCTCCATGCCCTCAATGCTCTGCTCCCTCCTGCCCCCCCTGGACAGGCCTCTCCATGCCCTCAATGCTCGGCTCCCCCTGCCCCCTGGACAGGCCTCTCCATGCCCTCAACGCTCGGCTCCCCCCTGCCCCCCCTGGACAGGCCCCTCCATGCCCTCAATGCTCTGCTCCCTCCTGCCCCCCCTGGACAGGCCTCTCCATGCCCTCAACGCCCGTCTCCCTCCTGCCCCCCCCTGGACAGGCCTATCCATGCCCTCAACGCTCGGCTCCCCCTGCCCCCTTGGACAGGCCTCTCCATGCCCTCAACGCTCGGCTCCCCCTGCCCCCCTGGACAGGCCTCTCCATGCCCTCAACGCCCGGCTCCCTCCTGCCCCCCCTGGACAGGCCTCTCCATGCCGTCAATGCTCGGCTACCCCCTGCACCCCCTGGACAGGTCTCTCCATGCCCTCAACGCCCGGCTCCCTCCTGCCCCCCCTGGACAGGCCTATCCATGCTCTCAACGCTCGGCCCCCTCCTGCCCCCCCTGGACGGGCCTCTCCATGCCCTCAACGCTCGGCTCCCCCTGCCCCCCCTGGACAGGGCTCTCCATGTCCTCAATGCTCTGCCCCCTCCTGCCCCCCCTGGACAGGCATCTCCATGCCCTCAACGCTCGGCTCCCCCTGCCCACCTCTGGACAGGCCTCTCCATGCCCTCAACGCCCGGTTCCCCCCGCCATACAGGCATCGCCATGCACTCAACGCCCGACTCCCCCCCCCTGGACATGCCTCTCCATGCCCTCAGTGCTCTGCTCCCTCCTGCCCCCCCTGGACAGGCCTCTCCATGCCCTCAGTGCACTGCTCCCTCCTGCCCCCTGGACAGGCCTCTCCATGCCCTCAACGCCCGGCTCCCCCCCCTGGACATGCCTCTCCATGCCCTCAACGCCCGGCTCCCTCCTGCCCCCCCTGGACAGGCCTCTCCATGCCCTCAGTGCTCTGCTCCCCCTGCCCCCCTGGACAGGCCTCTCCATGCCCTCAACGCCCGGCTCCCTCCTGCCCCCCCTGGACAGGCCTCTCCATGCCCTCAATGCTCGGCTACCCCCTGCACCCCCTGGACAGGTCTCTCCATGCCCTCAACGCCCGGCTCCCTCCTGCCCCCCCTGGACAGGCCTATCCATGCTCTCAACGCTCGGCCCCCTCCTGCCCCCCCTGGACGGGCCTCTCCATGCCCTCAACGCCCGGCTCCCTCCTGCCCCCCCTGGACAGGGCTCTCCATGTCCTCAATGCTCTGCCCCCTCCTGCCCCCCCTGGACAGGCCTCTCCATGCCCTCAGTGCTCTGCTCCCTCCTGCCCCCCCTGGACAGGCCTCTCCATGCCATCAGTGCTCTGCTCCCTCCTGCCCCCCCTGGACAGGCCTCTCCATGCCCTCAACGCCCGGCTCCCTCCTGCCCCCCCTGGACAGGCCTCTCCATGCCCTCAGTGCTCTGCTCCCTCCTGCCCCCTGAACAGGCCTCTCCATGCCCTCAATGCTTGGCTCCCTCCTGCCCCCCCTGGACAGGCCTCTCCATGCCCTCAACGCCCGGCTCCCCCCCCTGGACATGCCTCTCCATGCCCTCAGTGCTCTGCTCCCTCCTTCCCCCCCTGGACAGGCCTCTCCATGCCCTCAGTGCTCTGCTCCCTCCTGCCCCCCTGGACAGGCCTCTCCATGCCCTCAACGCACGGCTCCCTCCTGCCCCCCCTGGACAGGCCTCTCCATGCCCTCAACGCCCGACTCCCCCCCCCCCGGACATGCCTCTCCATGCCCTCAGTGCTCTGCTCCCTCCTGCCCCCCTGAACAGGCATCTCCATGCCCTCAATGCTCTGCTCCCTCCTGCCCATCCCTGGACAGGCCTCTCCAGGCTCTCAACGCCCGGCTCCCCCTGCCCCCCTGGACAGGCCTCTCCAGGCTCTCAACGCCCGGCTCCCCCTGCCCCCCTGGACAGGCCTCTCCATGCCCTCAACGCCCGGCTCCCCCTGCCCCCCTGGACAGGCCTCTCCATGCCCTCAATGCTCTGCTGCCTCCTGCCCCCCCTGGACAGGTGTCTCCATGCCCTCAACGCCCGGCTCCCCCTGCCCCCCTGGACAGGCCTCTCCATGCCCTCAACACCTGTCTCCCTCCTGCCCCCCCCCTGGATAGGCCTATCCATGCTCTCAACGCTCGGCCCGCTCCTGCCCCCCCTGGACAGGCCTCTCCATGCCCTCAATGCCCGGCTCCCTCCAGCCCCCCCCTGGACAGGCCTCTCCATACCCTCAAAGCTCGGCTCCCCCTGCCCCCCTGGACAGGCCTCTCCATGCCCTCAACACTCGGCTCCCCCTGCCCCCCCTGGACAGGCCCCTCCATGCCCTCAATGCTCTGCTCCCTCCTGCCCCCCCTGGACTGGCCTCTCCATGCCCTCAACGCCCGTCTCCCTCCTGCCCCCCCCTGGACAGGCCTATCCATCCATGCTCTCAACGCTTGGCCCCCTACTGCCCCCCCTGGACAGGCCTCTGCATGCCCTCAACGCCCGGCTCCCTCCTGCCCCCCTCCTGGACAGGCCGCTCCATGCCCTCAACGCTCGGCTCCCCCTGCCCCCCTAGACAGGCCTCTCCATGCCCTCAATGCTCGGCTATCCCCTGCACCCCCTGGACAGGCCTCTCCATGCCCTCAACGCCCGGCTCCCCCCCCCCTGGACATGCCTCTCCATGCCCTCAATGCTCTTCTCCCTCCTGCCCCCCCGGACAGGCCTCTCCATGCCCTCAATGCTCTTCTCCCTCCTGCCCCCCCGGACAGGCCTCTCCATGCCCTCAGTGCTCTGCTCCCTCCTGCCCCCCCTGGACAGGCCTCTTCATGCCCTCAGTGCTCTGCTCCCTCCTGCCCCCCCTGGACAGGCCTCTCTATGCCCTCAACGCCCGGCTCCCTCCTGCACCCCCTGGACAGGCCTCTCCATGCCTTCAACGCCCGTCTCCCTCCTCCCCCCCCCTGGACAGGCCTATCCATGCTCTCAACGCTCGGCCCCCTCCTGCCCCCCCTGGACAGGCCTCTCCATGCCCTCAACGCTCGGCTGCCCCTGCCCCCTTGGACAGGCCTCTCCATGCCCTCAACGCTCGGCTCCCCCTGCCCCCCTGGACAGGCCTCTCCATGCCCTCAACGCCCGGCTCCCCCTGCCCCCCCTGGACAGGCCTCTCCATGCCCTCAATGCTCTGCTCCCTCCTGCCCCCCCTGGACAGGCCTCTCCATGCCCTCAATGCTCGGCTCCCCCTGCCCCCTGGACAGGCCTCTCCATGCCCTCAACGCTCGGCTCCCCCCTGCCCCCCCTGGACAGGCCCCTCCATGCCCTCAATGCTCTGCTCCCTCCTGCCCCCCTGGACAGGCCTCTCCATGCCCTCAACGCCCGTCTCCCACCTGCCCCCCCCTGGACAGGCCTATCCATGCCCTCAACGCTCGGCTCCCCCTGCCCCCTTGGACAGGCCTCTCCATGCCCTCAACGCTCGGCTCCCCCTGCCCCCCTGGACAGGCCTCTCCATGCCCTCAACGCCCGGCTCCCTCCTGCCCCCCCTGGACAGGCCTCTCCATGCCCTCAATGCTCGGCTACCCCCTGCACCCCCTGGACAGGTCTCTCCATGCCCTCAACGCCCGGCTCCCTCCTGCCCCCCCTGGACAGGCCTATCCATGCTCTCAACGCTCGGCCCCCTCCTGCCCCCCCCTGGACGGGCCTCTCCATGCCCTCAACGCTCGGCTCCCCCTGCCCCCCCTGGACAGGGCTCTCCATGTCCTCAATGCTCTGCCCCCTCCTGCCCCCCCTGGACAGGCCTCTCCATGCCCTCAACGCTCGGCTCCCCCTGCCCCCTCTGGACAGGCCTCTCCATGCCCTCAACGCCCGGTTCCCCCCGCCATACAGGCATCGCCATGCACTCAACGCCCGACTCCCCCCCCTGGACATGCCTCTCCATGCCCTCAGTGCTCTGCTCCCTCCTGCCCCCCCTGGACAGGCCTCTCCATGCCCTCAGTGCACTGCTCCCTCCTGCCCCCTGGACAGGCCTCTCCATGCCCTCAACGCCCGGCTCCCCCCCCTGGACATGCCTTTCCATGCCCTCAACGCCCGGCTCCCTCCTGCCCCCCCTGGACAGGCCTCTCCATGCCCTCAGTGCTCTGCTCCCCTGCCCCCCTGGACAGGCCTCTCCATGCCCTCAACGCCCGGCTCCCTCCTGCCCCCCCTGGACAGGCCTCTCCATGCCCTCAATGCTCGGCTACCCCCTGCACCCCCATGACAGGTCTCTCCATGCCCTCAACGCCCGGCTCCCTCCTGCCCCCCCTGGACAGGCCTATCCATGCTCTCAACGCTCGGCCCCCTCCTGCCCCCCCTGGACGGGCCTCTCCATGCCCTCAACGCCCGGCTCCCTCCTGCCCCCCCTGGACAGGGCTCTCCATGTCCTCAATGCTCTGCCCCCTCCTGCCCCCCCTGGACAGGCCTCTCCATGCCCTCAGTGCTCTGCTCCCTCCTGCCCCCCCTGGACAGGCCTCTCCATGCCATCAGTGCTCTGCTCCCTCCTGCCCCCCCCTGGACAGGCCTCTCCATGCCCTCAACGCCCGGCTCCCTCCTGCCCCCCCTGGACAGGCCTCTCCATGCCCTCAGTGCTCTGCTCCCTCCTGCCCCCTGAACAGGCCTCTCCATGCCCTCAATGCTTGGCTCCCTCCTGCCCCCCCTGGACAGGCCTCTCCATGCCCTCAACGCCCGGCTCCCCCCCTGGACATGCCTCTCCATGCCCTCAGTGCTCTGCTCCCTCCTTCCCCCCCTGGACAGGCCTCTCCATGCCCTCAGTGCTCTGCTCCCTCCTGCCCCCCCCCCCCAGGATAGGCCTCTCCATGCCCTCAGTGCTCTGCTCCCTCCTGCCCCCCCTGGACAGGCCTCTCCATGCCCTCAGCGCTCTGCTCCCTCCTGCCCCCCTGGACAGGCCTCTCCATGCCCTCAATGCCCGTCTCCCTCCTGCCCCCCCTGGACAGGCCTATCCATGCTCTCAACGCTCGGCCCCCTCCTGCCCCCCCTGGACAGGCCACTCCATGCCCTCAACGCCCGGCTCCCTCCTGCCCCCCCGGACAGGCCTCTCCATGCTCTCAACGCTCGGCTCCCCCTGCCCCCCTGGACAGGCCTCTCCATGCCCTCAACGCTCGGCTCCCCCCTGCACCCCCTGGACAGGCCTCTCCATGCCTTCAATGCTTGGCTCCCCCTGCCCCCTTGGACAGGCCTCTCCATGCCCTCAACGCTCAGCTCCCCCTGGCCCCCTGGACAGGCCTCTCCATGCCCTCAATGCTCTGTTCCCTCCTGTCCCCCCTGGACAGGCCTCTCCATGCCCTCAACGCCCGTCTCCCTCCTGCCCCCCCCTGGACAGGCCTATCCATGCTCTCAACACTCGGCCCCCTCCTGCCCCCCCTGGACAGGCCTCTCCATGCCCTCAACGCCCGGCTCCCTCCTGCCCCCCCCCGGACAGGCCTCTCCATGCCCTCAACGCTCGGCTCCCCCTGCCCCCCTGGACAGGCCTCTCCATGCCCTCAACGCTCGGCTCCCCCCTGCCCCCACTGGGCAGGCACCTCCATGCCCTCAATGCTCTGCTCCCTCCTGCCCCCCTGGACAGGCCTCTCCATGCCCTCAATGCTCGGCTCCCCCTGCCCCCCTGGACAGGCCTCTCCATGCCTTCAACGCCCGTCTCCCTCCTCCCCCCCCCTGGACAGGCCTATCCATGCTCTCAATGCTCGGCCCCCTCCTGCCCCCCCTGGACAGGCCTCTCCATGCCCTCAACGCTCGGCTGCCCCTGCCCCCTTGGACAGGCCTCTCCATGCCCTCAACGCTCGGCTCCCCCTGCCCCTCTGGACAGGCCTCTCCATGCCCTCAACGCCCGGCTCCCCCTGCCCCCCCTGGACAGGCCTCTCCATGCCCTCAATGCTCTGCTCCCTCCTGCCCCCCCTGGACAGGCCTCTCCATGCCCTCAATGCTCGGCTCCCCCTGCCCCCTGGACAGGCCTCTCCATGCCCTCAACGCTCGGCTCCCCCCTGCCCCCC
Source organism: Lissotriton helveticus (assembly GCF_964261635.1). Classification (NCBI taxonomy): domain Eukaryota; kingdom Metazoa; phylum Chordata; class Amphibia; order Caudata; family Salamandridae; genus Lissotriton; species Lissotriton helveticus. The sequence continues at coordinate 1,015,268 of NW_027611726.1, read as the reverse complement.
CTGGACAGGCCCCTCCATGCCCTCAATGCTCTGCTCCCTCCTGCCCCCCCTGGACAGGCCTCTCCATGCCCTCAACGCCCGTCTCCCTCCTGCCCCCCCCTGGACAGGCCTATCCATGCCCTCAACGCTCGGCTCCCCCTGCCCCCTTGGACAGGCCTCTCCATGCCCTCAACGCTCGGCTCCCCCTGCCCCCTGGACAGGCCTCTCCATGCCCTCAACGCCCGGCTCCCTCCTGCCCCCCTGGACAGGCCTCTCCATGCCGTCAATGCTCGGCTACCCCCTGCACCCCCTGGACAGGTCTCTCCATGCCCTCAACGCCCGGCTCCCTCCTGCCCCCCCTGGACAGGCCTATCCATGCTCTCAACGCTCGGCCCCCTCCTGCCCCCCCCTGGACGGGCCTCTCCATGCCCTCAACGCTCGGCTCCCCCTGCCCCCCCTGGACAGGGCTCTCCATGTCCTCAATGCTCTGCCCCCTCCTGCCCCCCCTGGACAGGCATCTCCATGCCCTCAACGCTCGGCTCCCCCTGCCCACCTCTGGACAGGCCTCTCCATGCCCTCAACGCCCGGTTCCCCCCGCCATACAGGCATCGCCATGCACTCAACGCCCGACTCCCCCCCCCTGGACATGCCTCTCCATGCCCTCAGTGCTCTGCTCCCTCCTGCCCCCCCTGGACAGGCCTCTCCATGCCCTCAGTGCACTGCTCCCTCCTGCCCCCTGGACAGGCCTCTCCATGCCCTCAACGCCCGGCTCCCCCCCCTGGACATGCCTCTCCATGCCCTCAACGCCCGGCTCCCTCCTGCCCCCCCTGGACAGGCCTCTCCATGCCCTCAGTGCTCTGCTCCCCCTGCCCCCCTGGACAGGCCTCTCCATGCCCTCAACGCCCGGCTCCCTCCTGCCCCCCCTGGACAGGCCTCTCCATGCCCTCAATGCTCGGCTACCCCCTGCACCCCCTGGACAGGTCTCTCCATGCCCTCAACGCCCGGCTCCCTCCTGCCCCCCCTGGACAGGCCTATCCATGCTCTCAACGCTCGGCCCCCTCCTGCCCCCCCTGGACGGGCCTCTCCATGCCCTCAACGCCCGGCTCCCTCCTGCCCCCCCTGGACAGGGCTCTCCATGTCCTCAATGCTCTGCCCCCTCCTGCCCCCCCTGGACAGGCCTCTCCATGCCCTCAGTGCTCTGCTCCCTCCTGCCCCCCCTGGACAGGCCTCTCCATGCCATCAGTGCTCTGCTCCCTCCTGCCCCCCCTGGACAGGCCTCTCCATGCCCTCAACGCCCGGCTCCCTCCTGCCCCCCCTGGACAGGCCTCTCCATGCCCTCAGTGCTCTGCTCCCTCCTGCCCCCTGAACAGGCCTCTCCATGCCCTCAATGCTTGGCTCCCTCCTGCCCCCCCTGGACAGGCCTCTCCATGCCCTCAACGCCCGGCTCCCCCCCCTGGACATGCCTCTCCATGCCCTCAGTGCTCTGCTCCCTCCTTCCCCCCCTGGACAGGCCTCTCCATGCCCTCAGTGCTCTGCTCCCTCCTGCCCCCCTGGACAGGCCTCTCCATGCCCTCAACGCACGGCTCCCTCCTGCCCCCCCTGGACAGGCCTCTCCATGCCCTCAACGCCCGACTCCCCCCCCCCGGACATGCCTCTCCATGCCCTCAGTGCTCTGCTCCCTCCTGCCCCCCTGAACAGGCCTCTCCATGCCCTCAATGCTCTGCTCCCTCCTGCCCATCCCTGGACAGGCCTCTCCAGGCTCTCAACGCCCGGCTCCCCCTGCCCCCCTGGACAGGCCTCTCCAGGCTCTCAACGCCCGGCTCCCCCTGCCCCCCTGGACAGGCCTCTCCATGCCCTCAACGCCCGGCTCCCCCTGCCCCCCTGGACAGGCCTCTCCATGCCCTCAATGCTCTGCTGCCTCCTGCCCCCCCTGGACAGGTGTCTCCATGCCCTCAACGCCCGGCTCCCCCTGCCCCCCTGGACAGGCCTCTCCATGCCCTCAACGCCTGTCTCCCTCCTGCCCCCCCCCTGGATAGGCCTATCCATGCTCTCAACGCTCGGCCCGCTCCTGCCCCCCCTGGACAGGCCTCTCCATGCCCTCAATGCCCGGCTCCCTCCAGCCCCCCCCTGGACAGGCCTCTCCATACCCTCAAAGCTCGGCTCCCCCTGCCCCCCTGGACAGGCCTCTCCATGCCCTCAACACTCGGCTCCCCCTGCCCCCCCTGGACAGGCCCCTCCATGCCCTCAATGCTCTGCTCCCTCCTGCCCCCCCTGGACTGGCCTCTCCATGCCCTCAACGCCCGTCTCCCTCCTGCCCCCCCCTGGACAGGCCTATCCATCCATGCTCTCAACGCTTGGCCCCCTACTGACAGGCCTCTGCATGCCCTCAACGCCCGGCTCCCTCCTGCCCCCCTCCTGGACAGGCCGCTCCATGCCCTCAACGCTCGGCTCCCCCTGCCCCCCTAGACAGGCCTCTCCATGCCCTCAACGCCCGGCTCCCTCCTGCCCCCCCTGGACAGGCCTCTCCATGCCCTCAATGCTCGGCTATCCCCTGCACCCCCTGGACAGGCCTCTCCATGCCCTCAACGCCCGGCTCCCCCCCCCCTGGACATGCCTCTCCATGCCCTCAATGCTCTTCTCCCTCCTGCCCCCCCGGACAGGCCTCTCCATGCCCTCAATGCTCTTCTCCCTCCTGCCCCCCCGGACAGGCCTCTCCATGCCCTCAGTGCTCTGCTCCCTCCTGCCCCCCCTGGACAGGCCTCTTCATGCCCTCAGTGCTCTGCTCCCTCCTGCCCCCCCTGGACAGGCCTCTCTATGCCCTCAACGCCCGGCTCCCTCCTGCACCCCCTGGACAGGCCTCTCCATCCCCTCAACGCTCGGCTCTCTCCTGCACCCCCTGGACAGGTCTCTCCATGCCCTCAATGCCCGGCTCCCTCCTGCCCCCCCTGGACAGGCCTATCCATGCTCTCAACGCTCGGCCCCCTCCTGCCCCCCCTGGACAGGCCTCTCCATGCCCTCAACTCTCGGCTCCCCCGCCCCCCTGGACAGGCCTCTCCATGCCCTCAACGCTCGGCTCCCCCTGCCCCCCCTGGACAGGCCTCTCCATGCCCTCAACGCTCGGCTCCCACTGCCCCCCTGGACAGGCCTCTCCATGCCCTCAACGCTCGGCTCCCCCTGCCCCACCTGGACAGGCCTCTCCATGCCCTCAATGCTCGGCTGCCCCCTGGACAGGCCTCTCCATGCCCTCGATGCCCGGCTCCCCCCCCCCTGGACCGGCCTCTCCATGCCCTCAACGCCCGGCTCCCCCCCCTGGACAGGCCTCTCCATGCCCTCAACGCCCGGCTCCCCCCCCTGGACATGCCTCTCCATGCCCTCAGTGCTCTGCTCCCTCCTGCACCCCCTGGACAGGCCTCTCCATGCCCTCAATGCTCTGCTCCCTCCTGCCCCCCCTGGACAGGCCTCTCCATGCCCTCAACGCCCGGCTCCCTCCTGCCCCCCCTGGACAGGCCTCTCCATGCCCTCAGTGCTCTGCTCCCTCCTGCCCCCCTGAACAGGCCTCTCCATGCCCTCAATGCTCTGCTCCCTCCTGCCCCCCGCTGGACAGGCCTCTCCATGCCCTCAACGCTCAGCTCCCCCTGCCCCCCCTGGACAGGCCTCTCCATGCCCTCAATGCTCGGCTCCCCCTGCCCCCCTGGACAGGCCTCTCCATGCCCTCAACGCTTGGCTCCCTCCTACCCCCCCTGGACAAGCCACTCCATGCCCTCAATGCTCTCCTCCCTCCTGCCCCCCCCTGGACAGGCCTCTCCATGCCCTCAACGCTCGGCTCCCCTGGCCCCCTGGACAGGCCTCTCCATGCCCTCAACGCTCGGCTCCCCCTGCCCCCCTGGACAGGCCTCTCCATGCCCTCAACGCTCGGCTCCCCCTGCCCCCCTGGACAGGCCTCTCCATGCCCTCAATGCTCGGCTGCCCCCTGGACAGGCCTCTCCATGCCCTCAACGCTCTGCTCCCTCCTGCCCCCCTGGACAGGCCTCTCCATGCCCTCAATGCCCGGCTGCCCCCTGGACAGGCCTCTCCATACCCTCAACGCCCGGTTCCCCCCCCTGGACAGGCCTCTCCATGCCCTCAATGCCCGGCTCCCCCCCTGGACAGGCCTCTCCATGCCCTCAGTGCTCTGCTCCCTCCTGCCCCCCCTGGACAGGCCTCTCCATGCCCTCAATGCTCTGCTCCCTCCTGCCCCCCCGGACAGGCCTCTCCATGCCCTCAATGCTCGGCTGCCCCTGCCCCCTGGACAGGCCTCTCCATGCCCTCAACGCTCGGCTCCCCCTGCCCCCCTGGACAGGCCTCCATGCCCTCAACGCTCGGCTCCCCCTGCCCCCCTGGACAGGCCTCTCCATGCCCGCAACGCTCTGCTCCCTCCTGCCCCCCCTGGACAGGCCTCTCCATGCCCTCAATGCTCGGCTGCCCCCTGGACAGGCCTCTCCATGCCCTCAACACTCTGCTCCCTCCTGCCCCCCTTGGACAGGCCTCACCATGCCCTCAATGCTTGCTCCCCCCGCCCCCTGGACAGGCCTCTCCATGCCCTCAACGCCCGGCTCCCCCTGTCCCCCTGGACAGGCCTCTCCATGCCCTCAGTGCTCTGCTCCCTCCTGCCCCCCTGGAGAGGCCTCTCCATGCCCTCAACGCCCGGCTCCCTCCTGCCCCCCCTGGACAGGCCTCTCCATGCCCTCAACGCTCGGCCCCCTCCTGCCCCCCCTGGACAGGCCTCTCCATGCCCTCAATGCCCGCCCCCCCCAGGACAGGCCTCTCCATGCCCTCAGTGCTCTGCTCCCTCCTGCCCCCCCTGGACAGGCCTCTCCATGCCCTCAATGCTCGGCTCCCCCTGCCCCCTCTGGACAGGCCTCTCCATGGCCTCAATGCTCGACTGCCCCCTGGACAGGCCTCTCCATGCCCTCAACGCCCGGCTCCCCCCCCTGGACAGGCCTCTCCATGCCCTCACTGCCCGGCTCCCCCCCTGGACATGCCTCTCCATGCCCTCAATGCCCGGCTCCCTCCTGCCCCCCCTGGACAGGCCTCTCCATGCCCTCAATGCTCGGCTCCCCCTGCCCCCCTGGACAGGCCTCTCCATGCCCTAAACGCTCGGCTCCCCCTGCCCCCCTGGACAGGCCTCTCCATGCCCTCAATGCTTGGCTCCCTCCTGCCCCCCACCCTGGACAGGCCTCTCCATGCCCTCAACGCTCGGCTCCCTCCTGCCCCCATGGACAGGCCTCTCCATGCCCTCAACGCTCGGCTCCCCCTTCCCCCCTGGACAGGCCTCTCCATGCCCTCAACGCTCGGCTCCCCCTGCCCCCCTGGACAGGCCTCTCCATGCCCTCAATGCTCGGCTCCCCCTGCCCCCCTGGACAGGCCTCTCCATGCCCTCAATGCTCGGCTGCCCCCTGGACAGGCTCTCCATGCCCTCAACGCTCTGCTCCCTCCTGCCCCCCCTGGACAGGCCTCTCCATGCCCTCAATGCTCGGCTGCCCCCTGGACAGGCCTCTCCATGCCCTCAACGCCCGGCTCCCCCCCTGGAAAGGCCTCTCCATGCCCTCAGGGCTCTGCTCCCTCCTGCCCCCCCTGGACAGGCCTCTCCATGCCCTCAATGCTCTGCTCCCTCCTGCCCCCCCTGGACAGGCCTCTCCATGCCCTCAATGCTCGGCTCCCCCTGCCAACCTGGACAGGCCTCTCCATGCCATCAACGCTCGGCTCCCCCTGCCCCCCTGGACAGGCCTCTCCATGCCCTCAACGCCCGGCTCCCCCCTGGACAGGCCTCTCCATGCCATCAACGATCGGCTCCCCCTGTCCCCCTGGACAGGCCTCTCCATGCCCTCAATGCTCGGCTCCCTCCTGCCCCCCCCTGGACAGGCCTATCCATGCTCTCAACGCTCTGCTCCCTCCTGCCCCCCCTGGACAGGCCTCTCCATGCTCTCAACGCTCGGCCCCTTCCTGCCCCCTCTGGACAGGCCTCTCCATGCCCTCAATGTCCGGCTCCCCCCTGCCCCCCCTGGACAGGCCTCTCCATGCCATCAACGCTCTGCTCCCTCTTGCCCCCCTGAACAGGCCTCTCCATGCCCTCAACGCCCGGCTCCCCCCTGCCCCCCTGGACAGGCCTCTCCATGCCTTCAGTGCTCTGCTTCCCCCTGCCCCCCCTGGACAGGCCTCTCCATGCCCTCAGTGCTCTGCCCCCTCCTGCCCCCCCTGGACAGGCCTCTCCATGCCCTCAATGCTCGGCTCCCTCCTGCCCCCCCTGGACAGGCCTCTCCATGCCCTCAACGCCCGGCTCCCCCTGCCCCCCTGGACAGGCCTCTCCATACCCTCAATGCCTGGCTCCCCCCTGCCCCCCCTGCACAGGCCTCTCCATGCCCTCAATGCTCGGCTCCCTCCTGCCCCCCCTGGACAGGCCTCTCCATGCCCGGCTCCCTCCTTCCCCCCCTGGACAGGCCTCTCAATACCCTCAACGCCTGGCTCCCCCCTGCCCCCCCTGCACAGGCCTCTCCATGCCCTCAACGCTCGGCTCCCCCTGCCCCCCTGGATAGGCCCCTCCAAGCCCTCAATGCTCTGCTCCCTCCTGCCCCCCTGGACAGGCCTTTCCATGCCCTCAACGCCGGGCTCCACCATGCCCCCCCTGGACAGGCCTCTCCATGCCCTCAATGCCCGGCTCCCTCCTGCCCCCCTGGATAGGCCTCTCCATGCCCTCAATGCCCCCCCTGCCCCCCCTGGACAGGCCTCTCCATGCCCTCAACGCTCGGCTCCCCCTGCCCCCCTGGACAGGCCTCTCCATGCCCTCAACGCTCGGCTCCCCCTGCCCCCCTGGACAGGCCTCTCCATGCCCTCAACGCTCTGCTCCCTCCTGCCCCCCCTGGACAGGCCTCTCCATGCCCTTAACACTCTGCTCCCTCCTGCCCCCCCTGGACAGGCCTCTCCATGCCCTCAATAATTGCTCCCCCCGCCCCCCTGGACAAGCCTCTCCATGCCCTCAACGCCCGGCTCCCCCTGTCCCCCTGGACAGGCCTCTCCATGCCCTCAATGCTCGGCTCCCTCCTGCCCCCCCTGGACAGGCCTATCCATGCTCTCAACGCTCGGCCCCCTCCTGCCCCCCCTGGACAGGCCTCTCCATGCTCTCAACGCTCGGCCCCCTCCTGCCCCCTCTGGACAGGCCTCTCCATGCCCTCAATGTCCGGCTCCCCCCTGCCCCCCCTGGACAGGCCTCTCCATGCCCTCAACGCCCGGCTCCCCCCTGCCCCCCCTGGACAGGCCTCTCCATGCCCTCAATGCTCGGCTCCCTCCTGCCCCCCCTGGACAGGCTTCTCCATGCCCTCAGTGCCCTGCTCCCCCCTGCCCCCCTGGACATGCCTCACCATGCCCTCAATGCTCGGCTCCCTCCTGCCCCCCCTGGACAGGCTTCTCCATGCCCTCAGTGCCCTGCTCCCCCCTGCCCCCCCTGGACAGGCCTCTCCATGCCCTCAATGCTCTGCTCCCTCCTGCCCCCCCCTGGACAGGCCTCTCCATGCCCTCAACGCCCGGCTCCCCCTGCCCCCCCTGGACAGGCCTCTCCATGCCCTCAATGCCCTGCTCCCCCCTGCCCCCCCTGGACAGGCCTCTCCATGCCCTCAATGCTCTGCTCCCTCCTGCCCCCCCCTGGACAGGCCTCTCCATGCCCTCAACGCTTGGCTCCCCCTGCCCCTCTGGACAGGCCTCTCCATACCCTCAACGCCTGGCTCCCCCCTGCCCCCCTGCACAGGCCTCTCCATGCCCTCAATGCTCGGCTCCCTCCTGCCCCCCCTGGACAGGCCTCTCCATGCCCGGCTCCCTCCTGCCCCCCCCTGGAGAGGCCTCTCGATACCCTCAACGCCTGGCTCCCCCCTGCCCCCGCTGCACAGGCCTCTCCATGCCCTCAACGCTCGGCTCCCCCTGCCCCCCTGGATAGGCCCCTCCAATCCCTCAATGCTCTGCTCCCTCCTGCCCCCCCTGGACAGGCCTCTCCATGCCCTCAACGCCGGGCTCCCCCCTGCCCCCCCTGGACAGGCCTCTCCATGCCCTCAATGCCCAACTCCCTCCTGCCCCCCCCTGGACAGGCCTCTCCATGCCTTTAACGCCCCCCCTGTCCCCCCTGGACAGGCCTTTCCATGCCCTCAACGCTGGGCTCCCCCCTGCCCCCCCTGGACAGGCCTCTCCATGCCCTCAATGCCCGGCTCCCTCCTGCCCCCCCTGGATAGGCCTCTCCATGCCCTCAACGCTCGGCTCCCCCTGCCCCCCTGGACAGGCCTCTCCATGCCCTCAATGCCCAGCTCCCCCTGCCCCCCCTGGACAGGCCTCTCCATGCCCTCAACGCTTGGCCCCCCTGCCCCCCCTGGACAGGCCTCTCCATGCCCTCAACGCCCGGCTCCCTCCTGCCCCCCCTGGATAGGCCTCTCCATGCCCTCAATGCCCCCCCTGGACAGGCCTCTCCATGCCCTCAACGCTCGGCTCCCCCTGCCCCCCTAAACAGGCCTCTCCAGGCCCTCAACGCCGGGCTCCCCCCTGCCCCCCCTGGACAGGCCTCTCCATGCCCTCAATGCCCGGCTCCCTCCTGCCCCCCCTGGACAGGCCTCTCCATGCCTTCAACGCCCCCCCTGTCCCCCCTGGACAGGCCTCTCCATGCCCTCAACGCCCCCCCCTGTCCCCCCTGGACAGGCCTCTCCATGCCCTCAACGCCGGGCTCCGCCCTGCCCCCCCTGGACAGGCCTCTCCATGCCCTCAATGCCCAGCTCCCTCCTGCCCCCCCCTGGATAGGCCTCTCCATGCCCTCAATGCCCCCCTGCCCCCCTGGATAGGCCTCTCCATGCCCTCAACGCTCGGCTCCCCCTGCCCCCCTGGACAGGCCTCTCCATGCCCTCAACGCCCGGCTCCCCCTGCCCCCCCTGGACAGGCCTCTCCATGCCCTCAACGCTCGGCTCCCCCTGCCCCCCTGGACAGGCCTCTCCATGCTCTCAATGCCCGGCTCCCCCCTGCCCCCCCTGGACAGGCCTCTCCATGCCCTCAATGCTCGGCTCCCTCCTGCCCCCCCTGGACAGGCCTCTCCATGCCCTCAGTGCTCGGCTCCCTCCTGCCCCCCCTGGACAGGCCTCTCCATGCCCTCAACGCCCGGCTCCCTCCTGCCCCCCCTGGACAGGCCTCTCTATGCCCTCAACGCCCGGCTCCCTCCTGCACCCCCTGGACAGGCCTCTCCATCCCCTCAACGCTCGGCTCCCTCCTGCACCCCCTGGACAGGCCTCTCCATGCCCTCAATGCTCGGCTCCCTCCTGCCCCCCCTGGACAGGCCTCTCCATGCCCTCAACGCCCGGCTCCCTCCTGCACCCCCTGGACAGGCCTCTCCATCCCCTCAACGCCCGGCTCCCCCCTGCCCCCCCTGGACAGGCCTCTCCATGCCCTCAACGCCCGGCTCCCCCCGCCCCCCTGGACAGGCCTCTCCTTGCCCTCAACGCTTTGCTCCCTCCTGCCCCCCTGGACAGGCCTCTCCATGCCCTCAGCGCTCGGCTCCCTCCTGCCCCCCCTGGACAGGCCTCTCCATGCCCTCAATGCCCCCCCTGCCCCCCCTTGACAGGCCTCTCCATGCCCTCAACGCTCGGCTCCCCCTGCCCCCCTGGACAGGCCTCTCCATGCCCTCAACGCCCGGCTCCCCCTGCCCCCCCTGGACAGGCCTCTCCATGCCCTCAACGCTCGGCTCCCCCTGCCCCCCTGGACAGGCCTCTCCATGCTCTCAACGCCCGGCTCCCCCCTGCCCCCCCTGGACAGGCCTCTCCATGCCCTCAATGCCTGGCTCCCTCCTGCCCCCCTGGACAGGCCTCTCCATGCCCTCAATGCCCGGCTCCCTCCTGCCCCCCTGAACAGGCCTCTCCATGCCCTCAATGCCCGGCTCCCTCCTGCCCCCCTGGACAGGCCTCTCCATGCCCTCCTGCCCCCCCCCTGCACAGGCCTCTCCATGCCCTCAATGCTCGGCTCCCTCCTGCCCCCCCTGGACAGGCCTCTCCATGCCCTCAATGCTCTGCTCCCTCCTGCCCCCCTGGACAGGCCTCTCCATGCCCTCAACGCCCGGCTCCCTCCTGCCCCCCCCTGGACAGGCCTCTCCATACCCTCAGCGCCCGGCTCCCTCCTGCCCCCCCTGGACAGGCCTCTCCATGCCCTCAATGGCCGGCTCCCTCCTGCCCCCCCTGGACAGGCCTCTCCATGCCCTCAATGCTCTCCTCCCTCCTGCCCCCCCCTGGACAGGCCTCCCCATGCCCTCAACGCTCGGCTCCCCCTGCCCCCCCTGGACAGGCCCCTCCATGCCCTCAACGCTCGGCTCCCCCTGCCACCCCTGGACAGGCCTCTCCATGCCCTCAACGCTCGGCTCCCCCTGACCCCCTGGACAGGCCTCTCCATGCCCTCAACGCTCGGCTCCCCCTGCCCCCCTGGACAGGCCCCTCCATGCCCTCAACGCTCAGCTCCCCCTGCCACCCCTGGACAGGCCTCTCCATGCCCTCAATGCCCGGCTCCCTCCTGCCCCCCCTGGACAGGCCTCTCCATGCCCTCAACGCTCGGCTCCCCCTGCCCCCGCTGGACAGGCCTCCCCATGCCCTCAACGCTCGGCTCCCCCTGCCCCCCCTGGACAGGCCCCTCCATGCCCTCAGCGCCTGGCTCCCTCCTGCCCCCCCTGGACAGGCCTCTCCATGCCCTCAACGCTCGGCTCCCCCTGCCCCCCTGAACAGGCCTCTCCATGCCCTCAACGCTCGGCTCCCCCTGCCCCCGCTGGACAGGCCTCTCCATGCTCTCAACGCCCGGCTCCCCCTGCCCCCCTTGACAGGCCTCTCCATGCCCTCAACGCCCGGCTCCCTCCTGCCCCCCCTGGACAGGCCCCTCCTTGCCCTCAACGCTCGGCTCCCCCTGCCCCCCTGGACAGGCCTCTCCATGCCCTCAACGCCCGGCTCCCCCTGCCCCCCCTGGACAGGCCCCTCCATGCCCTCAACGCTCGGCACCCCGAGCCACCCCTGGACAGGCCTCTCCATGCCTTCAATGCCCGGCTCCCTCCTGCCCCCCCTGGACAGGCCTCTCCATGCCCTCAACGCTCGGCTCCCCCTGCCCCCCCTGGACAGGCCTCTCCATGCCCTCAACGCTCGGCTCCCCCCCTGGACAGGCCTCCCCATGCCCTCAACGCTCGGCTCCCCCTGCCCCCCCTGGACAGGCCCCTCCATGCCCTCAGCGCCTGGCTCCCTCCTGCCCCCCCTGGACAGGCCTCTCCATGCCCTCAACGCTCGGCTCCCCCTGCCCCACCTGGACAGGCCTCTCCATGCACTCAACGCCCGGCTCCCCCTGCCCCCCTGGACAGGCCTCTCCATGCTCTCAACGCCCGGCTCCCCCTGCCCCCCTGGACAGGCCTCTCCATGCCCTCAACGCCCGGCTCCCTCCTGCCCCCCCTGGACAGGCCCCTCCATGCCCTCAACGCTCGGCTCCCCCTGCCCCCCTGGACAGGCCTCTCCATGCCCTCAATGCTTGGCTCCCTCCTGCCCCCCCTGGATAGGCCTCTCCATGCCCTCAACGCTCGGCTCCCTCCTGCCCCCCCCGGACAGGCCTCTCCATGCCCTCAACGCTCGGCTCCCCCTGCCCCCCTGAACAGGCCTCTCCATGCCCTCAATGCTTGGCTCCCTCCTGCCCCCCCTGGATAGGCCTCTCCATGCCCTCAACGCTCGGCTCCTCCTGCCCCCCTGGACAGGCCTCTCCATGCCCGGCTCCCTCCTGCCCCCCCTGGACAGGCCTCTCCATGCCCTCAACGCTTGGCTCCCCCTGCCCCCCTGGACAGGCCTCTCCATGCCCTCAACGCTCGGCTCCCCCTGCCCCCCTGGACAGGCCTCTCCATGCCCTCAACACTCGGCTCCCCCTGCCCCCCTGGACAGGCCTCTCCATGCCCTGAACGCTCTGCTCCCTCCTGCCCCCCCTGGACAGGCCTCTCCATGCCCTCAACACTCTGCTCCCTCCTGCCCCCCCTGGACAGGCCTCTCCATGCCCTCAATAATTGCTCCCCCCGCCCCCCTGGACAAGCCTCTCCATGCCCTCAGTGCCCGGCTCCCTCCTGCCCCCCCTGGACAGGCCTCTCCATGCCATCAACGTTCGGCTCCCCCTGCCCCCCCTGGACAGGCCTCTCCATGCCCTCAGTGCCCGGCTCCCTCCTGCCCGCCCTGGACAGGCCTCTCCATGCCATCAACGCTCGGCTCCCCCTGCCCCCCTGGACAGGCCTCTCCATGCCCTCAACGCCCGGCTCCCCCCTGGACAGGCCTCTCCATGCCCTCAACGATCGGCTCCCCCTGTCCCCCTGGACAGGCCTCTCCATGCCCTCAATGCTCGGCTCCCTCCTGCCCCCCCCGGACAGGCCTATCCATGCTCTCAACGCTCTGCCCCCTCCTGCCCCCCCTGGACAGGCCTCTCCATGCTCTCAACGCTCGGCCCCTTCCTGCCCCCTCTGGACAGGCCTCTCCATGCCCTCAATGTCCGGCTCCTCCCTGCCCCCCCTGGACAGGCCTCTCCATGCCCTCAACGCCCGGCTCCCCCCTGCCCCCCCTGGACAGGCCTCTCCATGCCCTCAACGCCCGGCTCCCCCCTGCCCCCCTGGACAGGCCTCTCCATGCCCTCAGTGCTCTGCTTCCCCCTGCCCCCCCTGGACAGGCCTCTCCATGCCCTCAGTGCTCTGCCCCCTCCTGCCCCCCCTGGACAGGCCTCTCCATGCCCTCAATGCTCGGCTGCCTCCTGCCCCCCCTGGACAGGCCTCTCCATGCCCTCAGTGCCCTGCTCCCCCCTGCCCCCCCTGGACTGGCCTCTCCATGCCCTCAACGCCCGGCTCCCCCTGCCCCCCTGGACAGGCCTCTCCATACCCTCAATGCCTGGCTCCCCCCTGCCCCCCCTGCACAGGCCTCTCCGTGCCCTCAATGCTCGGCTCCCTCCTGCCCCCCCTGGACAGGCCTCTCCATGCCCGGCTCCCTCCTGCCCCCCCTGGACAGGCCTCTCAATACCCTCAACGCCTGGCTCCCCCCTGCCCCCCCTGCACAGGCCTCTCCATGCCCTCAACGCTCGGCTCCCCCTGCCCCCCTGGATAGGCCCCTCCAAGCCCTCAATGCTCTGCTCCCTCCTGCCCCCCCTGGACAGGCCTTTCCATGCCCTCAACGCCGGGCTCCACCCTGCCCCCCCTGGACAGGCCTCTCCATGCCCTCAATGGCCGGCTCCCTCCTGCCCCCCTGGATAGGCCTCTCCATGCCCTCAATGTCCCCCCTGCCCCCCCTGGACAGGCCTCTCCATGCCCTCAACGCTCGGCTCCCCCTGCCCCCCTGGACAGGCCTCTCCATGCCCTCAACGCTCGGCTCCCCCTGCCCCCCTGGACAGGCCTCTCCATGCCCTGAACGCTCTGCTCCCTCCTGCCCCCCCTGGACAGGCCTCTCCATGCCCTCAACATTCTGCTCCCTCCTGCCCCCCCTGGACAGGCCTCTCCATGCCCTCAATAATTGCTCCCCCTGCCCCCCTGGACAAGCCTCTCCATGCCCTCAACGCCCGGCTCCCCCTGTCCCCCTGGACAGGCCTCTCCATGCCCTCAATGCTCGGCTCCCTCCTGCCCCCCCCTGGACAGGCCTATCCATGCTCTCAACGCTCGGCCCCCTCCTGCCCCCCCTGGACAGGCCTCTCCATGCTCTCAACGCTCGGCCCCCTCCTGCCCCCTCTGGACAGGCCTCTCCATGCCCTCAATGTCCGGCTCCCCCCTGCCCCCCCTGGACAGGCCTCTCCATGCCCTCAACGCCCGGCTCCCCCCTGCCCCCCCTGGACAGGCCTCTCCATGCCCTCAATGCTCGGCTCCCTCCTGCCCCCCCTGGACAGGCTTCTCCATGTCCTCAGTGCCCTGCTCCCCCCTGCCCCCCTGGACATGCCTCACCATGCCCTCAATGCTCGGCTCCCTCCTGCCCCCCCCTGGACAGGCTTCTCCATGCCCTCAGTGCCCTGCTCCCCCCTGCCCCCCCTGGACAGGCCTCTCCATGCCCTCAATGCTCTGCTCCCTCCTGCCCCCCCCTGGACAGGCCTCTCCATGCCCTCAACGCCCGGCTCCCCCTGCCCCCCCTGGACAGGCCTCTCCATGCCCTCAACGCTTGGCTCCCCCTGCCCCCCTGGACAGGCCTCTCCATACCCTCAACGCCTGGCTCCCCCCTGCCCCCCCTGCACAGGCCTCTCCATGCCCTCAATGCTCGGCTCCCTCCTGCCCCCCCCTGGACAGGCCTCTCCATGCCCGGCTCCCTCCTGCCCCCCCCTGGACAGGCCTCTCGATACCCTCAACGCCTGGCTCCCCCCTGCCCCCGCTGCACAGGCCTCTCCATGCCCTCAACGCTCGGCTCCCCCTGCCCCCCTGGATAGGCCCCTCCAAGCCCTCAATGCTCTGCTCCCTCCTGCCCCCCTGGACAGGCCTCTCCATGCCCTCAACGCCGGGCTCCCCCCTGCCCCCCCTGGACAGGCCTCTCCATGCCCTCAATGCCCAACTCCCTCCTGCCCCCCCCTGGACAGGCCTCTCCATGCCTTCAACGCCCCCCCCTGTCCCCCCTGGACGGCCTTTCCATGCCCTCAACGCTGGGCTCCCCCCTGCCCCCTCTGGACAGGCCTCTCCATGCCCTCAATGCCCGGCTCCCTCCTGCCCCCCCTGGATAGGCCTCTCCATGCCCTCAATGCCCCCCCTGCCCCCCCTGGACAGGCCTCTCCATGTCCTCAACTCTCGGCTCCCCCTGCCCCCCTGGACAGGCCTCTCCATGCCCTCAACGCCCAGCTCCCCCTGCCCCCCCTGGACAGGCCTCTCCATGCCCTCAACGCTCTGCTCCCCCTGCCCCCCTGGACAGGCCTCTCCATACCCTCAACGCCTGGCTCCCCCCTGCCCCCCTGCACAGGCCTCTCCATGCCCTCAATGCTCGGCTCCCTCCTGCCCCCCCTGGACAGGCCTCTCCATGCCCGGCTCCCTCCTGCCCCCCCCTGGACAGGCCTCTCGATACCCTCAACGCCTGGCTCCCCCCTGCCCCCGCTGCACAGGCCTCTCCATGCCCTCAACGCTCGGCTCCCCCTGCCCCCTGGATAGGCCCCTCCAAGCCCTCAATGCTCTGCTCCCTCCTGCCCCCCCTGGACAGGCCTCTCCATGCCCTCAACGCCGGGCTCCCCCTGCCCCCCCTGGACAGGCCTCTCCATGCCCTCAATGCCCAACTCCCTCCTGCCCCCCCCTGGACAGGCCTCTCCATGCCTTCAACGCCCCCCCCTGTCCCCCCTGGACGGCCTTTCCATGCCCTCAACGCTGGGCTCCCCCCTGCCCCCTCTGGACAGGCCTCTCCATGCCCTCAATGCCCGGCTCCCTCCTGCCCCCCCTGGATAGGCCTCTCCATGCCCTCAATGCCCCCCCTGCCCCCCCTGGACAGGCCTCTCCATGTCCTCAACTCTCGGCTCCCCCTGCCCCCCTGGACAGGCCTCTCCATGCCCTCAACGCCCAGCTCCCCCTGCCCCCCTGGACAGGCCTCTCCATGCCCTCAACGCTCTGCTCCCTCCTGCCCCCCCTGGACAGGCCTCTCCATGCCCTCAATGCTCGGCTCCCCCTGCCAACCTGGACAGGCCTCTCCATGCCCTCAACGCTCGGCTCCCCCTGCCCCCCTGGACAGGCCTCTCCATGCCCTCAACACTCGGCTCCCCCTGCCCCCCTGGACAGGCCTCTCTATGCCCTCAACGCCCGGCTCCCTCCTGCACCCCCTGGACAGGCCTCTCCATCCCCTTAATGCTCGGCTCCCTCCTGCACCCCCTGGACAGGCCTCTCCATGCCCTCAATGCTCGGCTCCCTCCTGCCCCCCCTGGACAGGCCTCTCCATGCCCTCAACGCCCGGCTCCCTCCTGCACCCCCTGGACAGGCCTCTCCATCCCCTCAATGCCCGGCTCCCCCCTGCCCCCCCTGGACAGGCCTCTCCATGCCCTCAACGCCCGGCTCCCCCCGCCCCCCTGGACAGGCCTCTCCATGCCCTCAACGCTTTGCTCCCTCCTGCCCCCCTGGACAGGCCTCTCCATGCCCTCAGCGCTCGGCTCCCTCCTGCCCCCCCTGGACAGGCCTCTCCATGCCCTCAATGCCCCCCCTGCCCCCCCTGGACAGGCCTCTCCATGCCCTCAACGCTCGGCTCCCCCTGCCCCCCTGAACAGGCCTCTCCATGCCCTCAACGCCCGGCTCCCCCTGCCCCCCCTGGACAGGCCTCTCCATGCCCTCAACGCTCGGCTCCCCCTGCCCCCCTGGACAGGCCTCTCCATGCTCTCAACGCCCGGCTCCCCCCTGCCCCCCCTGGACAGGCCTCTCCATGCCCTCAATGCCTGGCTCCCTCCTTCCCCCCTGGACAGGCCTCTCCATGCCCTCAATGCCCGGCTCCCTCCTGCCCCCCTGAACAGGCCTCTCCATGCCCTCAATGCCCGGCTCCCTCCTGCCCCCCTGGACAGGCCTCTCCATGCCCTCCTGCCCCCCCCTGCACAGGCCTCTCCATGCCCTCAATGCTCGGCTCCCTCCTGCCCCCCCTGGACAGGCCTCTCCATGCCCTCAATGCTCTGCTCCCTCCTGCCCCCCTGGACAGGCCTCTCCATGCCCTCAACGCCCGGCTCCCTCCTGCCCCCCCTGGACAGGCCTCTCCATACCCTCAGCGCCCGGCTCCCTCCTGCCCCCCCTGGACAGGACTCTCCATGCCCTCAATGGCCGGCTCCCTCCTGCCCCCCCTGGACAGGCCTCTCCATGCCCTCAATGCTCTCCTCCCTCCTGCCCCCCCCTGGACAGGCCTCCCCATGCCCTCAACGCTCGGCTCCCCCTGCCCCCCCTGGACAGGCCCCTCCATGCCCTCAACGCTCGGCTCCCCCTGCCACCCCTGGACAGGCCTCTCCATGCCCTCAACGCTCGGCTCCCCTGCCCCCCTGGACAGGCCTCTCCATGCCCTCAACGCTCGGCTCTGTTAGACGGACCGGGAGGGTCGGCCGAGGATAAGGGGAGAGGTCTCCGGGGAGATCCGTCTCCAGCAATCGTACAGACAAATAACTTCCCCCCCACTGACGTACACCACACAAGGATAAGGTTCAACGTTACTTTATAAGCAATTCTTTAAGTACGGTGAGGTGGTACAAGGAGGTCTGGACTCCGGGGTCCCCTCTATTCTAGTCTCTTGGTTGGGTAAGGGGGTAGCGGGACAGTCTTGTTACCACTCTGGGGGATATGGTGGTAGATGAATTAGCTCACAATCCTCGAGCTCGGCGTTCTAGATGATCGGGCCGCGGCGGAGCCAGCAGGTCCCGGGATGGTTGAAGGTAGCGACGGTCCGCTGCGGAGCCAGCAGGTCCCGATGAAGATGGGTGCAGAGAGCCGCGGCAGCGCCAGCAGGCAGGACGATAGTTCACAAGGCAGGGCTACGGCAGCGCCAGTAGTCCGTCAAGGATGAGTTCTTCACTGCGTCTCTCGACTCCAGGATACAACTGCCTTTCTGCTCTGGAGCTGCGCCAGTTATAGGTCTGGCGCCCTTTGATGTCCGGACCCTCGCACTGGGAGGTCGGGAGGTCCGGGATGAGGGAGTCCAGACACCCAGCAGGGGGGTGGAGCCAGCGCCTGGGGGAGCTGGGGGCGATCGGCACCTGGCGGGGGAGAGCCATCGACACCTCTTTCTCCCATTGACCTGCCAAGTAGTCCGCTCACCTCCTGGGTGGATGGTGGTGCCGGGATGTCGGGGCCTGGCCAGGCCCAGGGTTAGGGTTGATCGGAGGCCACGCGGCCTCGTGGTGCCGTGTCCAAGATGGCGCCCGGGCCGGGCGAGAGGGCCGGTAGGGAATCGGGCCCACGATGTGGAGATGTTCAGGGGCAGGGGCCCTATAGGAGACGGGAAACGGGTTGTTGTTGCGTGTAACACCTGAGGAGCGGGGCTCGGGCCTGGTCGTGCGGGGAGGGAGCAAGCCTTACACGTGGCCTGTCCAACATGCGTCCCCCCTAGCTGAAGGCGGGGAGAGTCACCCATCCTCTTGGGGACTCTCCTCGTCGAGGCGGAAAAAGCGTGACAGGCCATCTGCGTTGGCGTGGTCTTGCCCGGGTCGATGTTCCACAGTGAAGTCCATCCCCTGCAGGGAGATGGACCAACGTAGTAGTTTCGGGTTTTCCCCCCGCATCTGCATTAGCCATTGCAGGGGTCGATGATCGGTCTGGACCCGGAAGTGGGTGCCGAAGAGATAAGGCCGGAGCTTTTTGAGGGCCCACACCACGGCGAAGGCCTCCCTCTCGATGGTGCTCCAGCGTTGTTCTCGGGCCAGGAGCCGTCTGCTGATGAAAGCCACTGGCTGGTCAAGTCCTTCGGGGTTCAGCTGGGAAAGGACTGCCCCAACGCCATGGTCGGAGGCATCTGTTTGGACGATAAATTCCCGACTGTAGTCGGGGGCCTGGAGCACCGGGGCGGAGCACATGGCGGCCTTCAGCTTCTCGAAGGCCGCTTGACAGTCTGGGGTCCAGTTGACCTTCTTGGGTTGGTTTTTGGATGTGAGTTCCGTGAGGGGCCCTACAATGCTGCCATAGTCCCTCACGAACCGCCGGTAGTAGCCTGTGAGTCCCAAGAAGGCGCGGACCTCGGTCTGGGTGATGGGGGGCTGCCACGACTGGATGGCAGCGATCTTGAGTTGCAAAGGGGCCACCAGACCGCTTCCCACCTGGTGCCCGAGATAGGTCACGGACCCCTGGCCAATTTGGCATTTGCTGGCCTTGATCGTGAGGCCAGCTCGTTGGAGAGCCTGTAGCACCTCTCGGAGGTGGTGGAGGTGGTCGGACCAGTGGCGGCTGTACACAGCGATATCGTCCAGGTAGGCGGCGCTGAATTCTTCGAGTCCTGCCAGGACCTGGTTCACTAGCCGCTGAAATGTTGCTGGGGCATTCTTCATGCCGAATGGCATGACCTTGAAGTGATAGTGGCCATCAGGAGTGGAGAATGCAGATCGTTCTTGGGCCCGGGGTGTGAGACCGATCTGCCAGTAGCCCGCTGTCAGGTCGAAGATGCTGAGGTAGCGGGCAGCTCCCATGCGGTCGATTAGTTCATCATGCTCGGGGGATGGGGTGTGCGTCTGTTCTGGTGACCGCATTCAAGCCCCGGTAGTCGACGCAGAACCGAAGCTCCGGCGTGGCGCCGGGGGCGGCCGCTTTGGGGACCAGTACCACTGGGCTGGCCCAGGGGCTGTCTGAGGGCTCGATGACCCCGAGCATGAGTATCTTGGCCACCTCCTCTTGGATGCAGGCCCGTACCCGATCTGGTACGCGGTAGGCCCGATGGCGGACAGGGGGACTGTCTCCAGTGTCCACGTCGTGTAAGCACCAGGGGGTGACCCCTGGGGTGAGGGAGAACAGGGTGGCGAACTGCAGCAGGAGGTCTCGGCAGCCTTGGCGCTGTTCCAGGGTGAGGGCCTCCGAGAGTCGGACCCCGTCCACGGAGCCGTCCTTCTCCCGAGACCGTAGGAGGTCAGGGAGGGGTTCGGAGTCCTCCTCGGTTCCATTGTCAGTTGCCATCAAGAGGCTGAGCTCTGAGCGTACAAAGTGGGGTTTAAGCCTATTAGCGTGGAGGACCCGGAGAGGGTTTCGTGAAGATTCCATATCGATGAGATAGGTGACAGGGCTCTTGCGCTCGATTACTTTGAAGGGCCCCGTCCATTTGTCTTGCAGGGCGCATGGTTCGGTGGGAGACATTACCCACACTTGTTGGCCGGGTTCAAATTCGATGGAGGATGCATTCTGATCGTACCACCTTTTCATGTCCTCCTGACTGGCCTCCAGGTTTGCTTTTGCCATCTCTCTGAACCGTCTGGTCTGGTTGCGGAGGGTTAGGAGGTACTTGAAAACATCTGGAGGGTTCTTTAGAGGGGGCATTTCCCAGCCCTCTTTGACTAGGCTGAGCGGCCCCCGCACCGAGTGCCCATACAAGAGTTCGAACGGGCTGAAGCCGAGGGACTTCTGGGGGACTTCTCGGTAGGCAAAGAGAAGGCACGGTAGTAGCACATCCCACTGGTGACGGAGGGGCTCTTCCAACCCCCCAATCATCCCTTTGAGCGTGCGGTTGAACCGCTCAACCAGTCCGTTTCCTTGAGGGTGATAGGGGGTCGTGAATCGGTAGGTGACCTCACACTGTTGCCAGAGGGACTTCATGTATTTTGAAATAAAGTTTGTGCCCCGGTCGCTGACGACTTCTCGGGGGAAGCCCACCCGGGAGAAGATCCCCATCAAGGCCCGGCCGACTACCGGGGCTGTCACAGTTCGCAGGGGAACAGCCTCGGGGTAGCGGGTGGCGTGGTCCACCAGTACTAGGATGAACCGATGTCCTTGTGCTGTACGGGGGTCCAGGGGCCCCACAATGTCTATCCCCACCCTCTCGAACGGGGTGGTGACCACTGGAAAAGGTTGCAGAGGTGCTTTAAGCTTGCGGCCGCTCTTCCCGCTGGCCTGGCACGTGGGCAAGATCGGCAGTGTTGGAGTACGTCGTTCCCTCATCTTGGGCCAGAAAAAGTGGGTCACCAGGCGACTGTAGGTTTTATCCTGACCCAGGTGGCCAGCCAGGGGGACATCGTGGGCCAGGTTTAGCAAGAAGTCTCTAAAGCGGAGGGGCACCACTAGTACTCGACTGGCCCCTAACTCTGCGATTCTCTGTTCGCTGTACAACAGGTCATTGTCCCAATAGACCCAATGGGTTCCGGAGGTATCCCCTGCACTCTGGGCGAGGGCTTGTTGGCGGAGTCCCTCGAGGGAGGGACCAGGTCTTCTGCTCGTGGCGAAACTGTTCTTGGGTGGGCCCCCCCTCCTGACGCCACTGATCCAGGCCGGGAAGGTCCTGAGGCTGAACGAGCCCCTCGGAGTTTGTTCTGGGGTGACGGCACGGTCGGTGTCTGGAGCGACCGGGGGAGGAGGTGCCGGCCACTCAGGTTCTTCGGGTCGGGGGATGGCACGGGCAGCCATGGACCGGGTGGTTACGCACGCCCAATCCGGGATGCCCAACATCCCTAGGTGCTCTCTCCTCTCTACGGCGGCCCACGGGGAACTCTCAAGATCATTTCCCAGGAGACAGTCTACGGGGGCATCATCTCGGACCGTCACTTCCAACATGCCGGAGACTCCTCCCCACTCGAAGGGGACGCAAGCCATCCGACATAGACTCTCCGAATTGTCGGCTGAACGGACAGGGCAGAGGACGTTCGGCAGAATCTGTTCTGGGGTCACCAGGTGACATCGGACGGCCGTTACACTGGCCCCGGTGTCACGTAGGGCTTCGGCCCGCGGTCCATTAATGTTCACCCATTGACTGTACTTCCGGGTGTTGGCGGGTAGGGGGACCCGCGGGACATGTCTCTTCCCCTAGGCACGCTAGAACCATGGCGGCTGGTTCCCATTCCTGGCGTTCTTGCTCACATTCCTCATGTTCTTCGTAGATTTGTTCTTCCCCCAGGGCGGCGGCAGCCATCTGGCGGGGTCTCGGAGTCTGGCTCTGTGGACAATTCGGGTCGTTGGCGTAGTGGCCGACTCGCTGGCATCGGTGACACGTGACATTGGCTCTGTATCCGGCCGCGCCGGGGTGTTGCCCCGGTTGGCCGGGGGTGGGGTGCTGGTAGCGGGAGCGGCCGGGGCGTTGTCTCTCCCTCTCCCTGGCCCCCTCCTCCTCCTCGGGGACGGTGCTGACCGTGGTTGTTCCGGTTCTGTTCATGGGGCCCAGTTCGGCCCACTCGGGTAATTTCCCACCGGTCAGCCTCGGCGGCAAGCTGTCGTGGATCAGTTAATTTACTGTCGAGGAGGTGCTGCCTGAGCTCGACGAAGCAGTTGTTTGATAGATGCTCCCATACCATGAGATTGAAGAGTTGCTCGTAAGTCGTTACGTTGCTTCCCTTGATCCACCCCTCGAAGGCCCGGCTGGAAATAGTTCACGTATTCCACCCAAGTTGTGCCCGGGATCCGAGTGCAGTTTCGGAACCTCTGGCGGTACATTTCGGGTGTGAGCCCATAGCGGGTGAGGAGGGTAGCTTTCATGTGGTCATAGGAGGTCATCAGATGGTCTGGGAGCTGTAGCAGGGCATCGCGGCCCTCATTGACGAACCTCCCCCATAGACCGGCTCCCCAGTCGCTTCGATCGACCCGGTGGGAGGTCATAGCGATCTCGTAGGCCTTGAACCATTGCTGTATGTCGTCCTCTCGGAAATATTCTCGAACGACATCCTTGGGGATGTGTACCTTCCTTTCTGTCACCCCCGGGGTGCGCGGTTGCTCGGGCACTCCTAATTCTTTGTTCTGCTTGCGTAAGTCTATCTCAGCTAGTTTGCGTTCGTGTTCGTACGCCAGTCTCTTCTCTTCAAGCTCTTTTTGTCTCTGTTTCTCTTCCCGTTCTTCTCGGAGCCGCAGATGTTCCAGATTTAGTTTTTGTTCGGCTAATTTGAGTTCGCCATCCATTTTGAGCCGGGCCATCTCTAGCTCATGTAGTCGGTTTCTTTCTCGTTCTTGGATCTCATCTTGCGAGAGACCCGTTCTTCGCTCCTCGGGAGCCGTGGTGTCTTTCTCTGCTGTTGCGAGATTTTGGTCCGGGGGTCTGACGGCCCCGGTTTCTGCCCATGACTCAATGGCGTGCTTGAAATCGTCTTCAGTATTCAGACCGGTGGTAGCGATACCTAGTTCAATGCAGAATTGTTTCAACTCACGATGGCTGTATTCTTCCAATTTCTCCATCTGGAATTTTTCGGTGGATCCGCTTTCTTTGGTTGACATTGTGGTTTTGTCGTGGGGTGAGCTACTCTCTGTACGATTACGCGTTGATTCGGATCCCGTCGCTGGCCACCAATGTTAGACGGACCGGGAGGGTCGGCCGAGGATAAGGGGAGAGGTCTCCGGGGAGATCCGTCTCCAGCAATCGTACAGACAAATAACTTCCCCCCCACTGACGTACACCACACAAGGATAAGGTTCAACGTTACTTTATAAGCAATTCTTTAAGTACGGTGAGGTGGTACAAGGAGGTCTGGACTCCGGGGTCCCCTCTATTCTAGTCTCTTGGTTGGGTAAGGGGGTAGCGGGACAGTCTCGTTACCACTCTGGGGGATATGGTGGTAGATGAATTAGCTCACAATCCTCGAGCTCGGCGTTCTAGATGATCGGGCCGCGCGGAGCCAGCAGGTCCCGGGATGGTTGAAGGTAGCGACGGTCCGCGGCGGAGCCAGCAGGTCCCGATGAAGATGGGTGCAGAGAGCCGCGGCAGCGCCAGCAGGCAGGACGATAGTTCACAAGGCAGGGCTACGGCAGCGCCAGTAGTCCGTCAAGGATGAGTTCTTCACTGTGTCTCTCGACTCCAGGATACAACTGCCTTCCTGCTTCTGGAGCTGCGCCAGTTATAGGTCTGGCGCCCTTTGATGTCCGGACCCTCGCACTGGGAGGTCGGGAGGTCCGGGATGAGGGAGTCCAGACACCCAGCAGGGGGGGTGGAGCCAGCGCCTGGGGGAGCTGGGGGCGATCGGCACCTGGCGGGGGAGAGCCATCGACACCTCTTTCTCCCATTGACCTGCCAAGTAGTCCGCTCACCTCCTGGGTGGATGGTGGTGCCGGGATGTCGGGGTCTGGCCAGGCCCAGGGTTAGGGTTGATCGGAGGCCACGCGGCCTCGTGGTGCCGTGTCCAAGATGGCGCCCGGGCCGGGCGAGAGGGCCGGTAGGGAATCGGGCCCACGATGTGGAGATGTTCAGGGGCAGGGGCCCTATAGGAGACGGGAAACGGGTTGTTGTTGCGTGTAACACCTGAGGAGCGGGGCTCGGGCCTTGTCGTGCGGGGAGGGAGCAAGCCTTACACGTGCCTGTCCAACAGGCTCCCCCTGCCCCCCTGGACAGGCCCCCTCCATGCCCTCAACGCTCGGCTCCCCCTGCCACCCCTGGACAGGCCTCTCCATGCCCTCAATGATGCCCGGCTCCCTCCTGCCCCCCCTGGACAGGCCTCTCCATGCCCTCAACGCTCGGCTCCCCCTGCCCCCCCTGGACAGGCCTCTCCATGCCCTCAACGCTCGGCTCCCCCCCTGGACAGGCCTCCCCATGCCCTCAACGCTCGGCTCCCCCTGCCCCCCCTGGACAGGCCCCTCCATGCCCTCAGCGCCTGGCTCCCTCCTGCCCCCCCTGGACAGGCCTCTCCATGCCCTCAACGCTCGGCTACCCCTGCCCCCCTGAACAGGCCTCTCCATGCCCTCAATGCTCGGCTCCCCCTGCCCCCCCTGGACAGGCTTCTCCATGCTCTCAACGCCCGGCTCCCCCTGCCCCCCTGGACAGGCCTCTCCATGCCCTCAACGCCCGGCTCCCTCCTGCCCCCCCTGGACAGGCCCCTCCAAGCCCTCAACGCTCGGCTCCCCCTGCCCCCCCTGGACAGGCCTCTCCATGCCCTCAACGCCCGGCTCCCCCTGCCCCCCCTGGACAGGCCCCTCCATGCCCTCAACGCTCGGCTCCCCCTGCCACCCCTGGACAGGCCTCTCCATGCCCTCAATGCCCGGCTCCCTCCTGCCCCCCCTGGACAGGCCTCTCCATGCCCTCAACGCTCGGCTCCCCCTGCTCCCCCTGGACAGGCCTCTCCATGCCCTCAACGCTCGGCTCCCCCCCTGGACAGGCCTCCCCATGCCCTCAACGCTCGGCTCCCCCTGCCCCCCCTGGACAGGCCCCTCCATGTCCTCAGCGCCTGGCTCCCTCCTGCCCCCCCTGGACAGGCCTCTCCATGCCCTCAACGCTCGGCTCCCCCTGCCCCACCTGGACAGGCCTCTCCATGCTCTCAACGCCCGGCTCCCCCTGCCCCCCTGTACAGGCCTCTCCATGCTCTCAACGCCCGGCTCCCCCTGCCCCCCTGGACAGGCCTCTCCATGCCCTCAACGCCCGGCTCCCTCCTGCCCCCCCTGGACAGGCCCCTCCATGCCCTCAACGCTCGGCTCCCCCTGCCCCCCTGGACAGGCCTCTCCATGCCCTCAATGCTTGGCTCCCTCCTGCCCCCCCTGGATAGGCCTCTCCATGCCCTCAACGCTCGGCTCCCTCCTGCCCCCCCCGGACAGGCCTCTCCATGCCCTCAACGCTCGGCTCCCCCTGCCCCCCTGAACAGGCCTCTCCATGCCCTCAATGCTTGGCTCCCTCCTGCCCCCCTGGATAGGCCTCTCCATGCCCTCAACGCTCGGCTCCTCCTGCCCCCCTGGGCAGGCCTCTCCATGCCCGGCTCCCTCCTGCCCCCCCTGGACAGGCCTCTCCATGCCCTCAACGCTCGGCTCCCCCTGCCCCCCTGGACAGGCCTCTCCATGCCCTCAACGCTCGGCTCCCCCTGCCCCCCCTGGACAGGCCTCTCCATGCCCTCAACGCCGGTTCCCTCCTGCCCCCCTGGACAGGCCTCTCCATGCCCTCAACGCTCGGCTCCCCCTGCCCCCCCTGGACAGGCCTCTCCATGCCCTCAACGCTCGGCTCCCCCTGCCCCCCCTGGACAGGCCTCTCCATGCCCTCAACGCTCGGCTCCCCCTGCCCCCCCCTGGACAGGCCTCTCCATGCTCTCAACGCCCGGCTCCCCCCTGCCCCCCCTGGACAGGCCTCTCCATGCCCTCAACGCTCGGCTCCCCCTGCCCCCCCTGGACAGGCCTCTCCATGCCCTCAACGCTCGGCTCCCCCTGCCCCCCTGGACAGGCCTCTCCATGCCCTCAACGCTCGGCTCCCCTGCCCCCCTGGACAGGCCTCTCCATGCCCTCAACGCTCGGCTCCCCCTGCCCCCCCTGGACAGGCCTCTCCATGCCCTCAACGCCCGGCTCCCCCCTGCCCCCCTGGACAGGCCTCTCCATGCTCTCAACGCCCGGCTCCCCCTGCCCCACCTGGGACAGGCCTCTCCATGCTCTCAATGCCCGGCTCCCCCTGACCCCCCTGGACAGGCCTCTCCATGCTCTCAACGCCCAGCTCCCCCTACCCCCCTGGACAGGCCTCTCCATGCCCTCAACGCTCGGCTCCCCCTGCCCCCCCTGGACAGGCCTCTCCATGCTCTCAACGCCCGGCTCCCCCTGCCCCACCTGGACAGGCCTCTCCATGCTCTCAATGCCCGGCTCCCCCCTGCCCCCCCTGGACAGGCCTCTCCATGCTCTCAACGCCCGGCTCCCCCCTGCCCCCCCTGGACAGGCCTCTCCATGCCCTCAACGCTCGGCTCCCCCTGCCCCCCTGGACAGGCCTCTCCATGCCCTCAACGCTCGGCTCCCCCTGCCCCCCCTGGACAGGCCTCTCCATGCCCTCAACGCTCGGCTCCCCCTGCCCCCCCTGGACAGGCCTCTCCATGCCCTCAACGCTCGGCTCCCCCTGCCCCCCCTGGACAGGCCTCTCCATGCCCTCAACGCCCGGCTCCCCCCTGCCCCCCCTGGACAGGCCTCTCCATGCCCTCAACGCCCGGCTCCCCCCTGCCCCCCCTGGACAGGCCTCTCCATGCTCTCAACGCCCGGCTCCCCCTGCCCCCCCTGGACAGGCCTCTCCATGCTCTCAACGCCCGGCTCCCCCTGCCCCACCTGGACAGGCCTCTCCATGCCCTCAACGCCCGGCTCCCTCCTGCCCCCCTGGACAGGCCTCTCCATGCCCTCAATGCTCGGCTCCCCCTGCCACCCCTGGACAGGCCTCTCCATGCCCTCAATGCCCGGCTCCCCCCTGCCCACCCTGGACAGGCCTCTCCATGCTCTCAACGCCCGGCTCCCCCTGCCCCACCTGGACAGGCCTCTCCATGCCCTCAACGCCCGGCTCCCCCTACCCCCCTGGACAGGCCTCTCCATGCCCTCAACGCTCGGCTCCCCCTGCCCCCCCTGGACAGGCCTCTCCATGCCCTCAACGCTCGGCTCCCCCTGCCCCCCCTGGACAGGCCTCTCCATGCCCTCAACGCCCGGCTCCCCCCTGCCCCCCCTGGACAGGCCTCTCCATGCTCTCAACGCCCGGCTCCCCCTGCCCCACCTGGACAGGCCTCTCCATGCTCTCAATGCCCGGCTCCCCCTGACCCCCCTGGACAGGCCTCTCCATGCTCTCAACGCCCGGCTCCCCCTACCCCCCTGGATAGGCCTCTCCATGCCCTCAACGCTCGGCTCCCCCTGCCCCCCCTGGACAGGCCTCTCCATGCTCTCAACGCCCGGCTCCCCCTGCCCCACCTGGACAGGCCTCTCCATGCTCTCAATGCCCGGCTCCCCCCTGCCCCCCCTGGACAGGCCTCTCCATGCTCTCAACGCCCGGCTCCCCCTGCCCCACCTGGACAGGCCTCTCCATGCCCTCAACGCCCGGCTCCCTCCTGCCCCCCTGGACAGGCCTCTCCATGCCCTCAATGCTCGGCTCCCCCTGCCACCCCTGGACAGGCCTCTCCATGCCCTCAATGCCCGGCTCCCCCCTGCCCACCCTGGACAGGCCTCTCCATGCTCTCAACGCCCGGCTCCCCCTGCCCCACCTGGACAGGCCTCTCCATGCCCTCAACGCCCGGCTCCCCCTACCCCCCTGGACAGGCCTCTCCATGCCCTCAACGCTCGGCTCCCCCTGCCCCCCCTGGACAGGCCTCTCCATGCCCTCAACGCTCGGCTCCCCCTGCCCCCCCTGGACAGGCCTCTCCATGCCCTCAACGCCCGGCTCCCCCCTGCCCCCCCTGGACAGGCCTCTCCATGCTCTCAACGCCCGGCTCCCCCTGCCCCACCTGGACAGGCCTCTCCATGCTCTCAATGCCCGGCTCCCCCTGACCCCCCTGGACAGGCCTCTCCATGCTCTCAACGCCCGGCTCCCCCTACCCCCCTGGATAGGCCTCTCCATGCCCTCAACGCTCGGCTCCCCCTGCCCCCCCTGGACAGGCCTCTCCATGCTCTCAACGCCCGGCTCCCCCTGCCCCACCTGGACAGGCCTCTCCATGCTCTCAATGCCCGGCTCCCCCCTGCCCCCCCCTGGACAGGCCTCTCCATGCTCTCAACGCCCGGCTCCCCCCTGCCCCCCCTGGACAGGCCTCTCCATGCCCTCAACGCTCGGCTCCCCCTGCCCCCCCTGGACAGGCCTCTCCATGCCCTCAACGCTCGGCTCCCCCTGCCCCCCCTGGACAGGCCTCTCCATGCCCTCAACGCTCGGCTCCCCCTGCCCCCCCTGGACAGGCCTCTCCATGCCCTCAACGCCCGGCTCCCCCCTGCCCCCCCTGGACAGGCCTCTCCATGCCCTCAACGCCCGGCTCCCCCCTGCCCCCCCTGGACAGGCCTCTCCATGCTCTCAACGCCCGGCTCCCTCCTGCCCCCCTGGACAGGCCTCTCCATGCCCTCAATGCTCGGCTCCCCCTGCCACCCCTGGACAGGCCTCTCCATGCCCTCAATGCCCGGCTCCCCCCTGCCCCCCCTGGACAGGCCTCTCCATGCCCTCAACGCCCGGCTCCCCCCTGCCCCCCCTGGACAGGCCTCTCCATGCCCTCAACGCCCGGCTCCCCCCTGCCCCCCCTGGACAGGCCTCTCCATGCTCTCAACGCCCGGCTCCCTCCTGCCCCCCTGGACAGGCCTCTCCATGCCCTCAATGCTCGGCTCCCCCTGCCACCCCTGGACAGGCCTCTCCATGCCCTCAATGCCCGGCTCCCCCCTGCCCCCCCTGGACAGGCCTCTCCATGCCCTCAACGCCCGGCTCCCCCCTGCCCCCCCTGGACAGGCCTCTCCATGCTCTCAACGCCCGGCTCCCCCCTGCCCCCCTGGACAGGCCTCTCCATGCCCTCAATGCTCGGCTCCCCCTGCCACCCCTGGACAGGCCTCTCCATGCCCTCAATGCTCGGCTCCCCCCTGCCCCCCTGGACAGGCCTCTCCATGCTCTCAATGCCCGGCTCCCCCCTGCCCCCCCTGGACAGGCCTCTCCATGCCCTCAAAGCTTGCCCCCCCGCCCACCCCTGGACAGGCCTCTCCATGCTCTCAATGCCCGGCTCCCCCCTGCCCCCCCTGGACAGGCCTCTCCATGCCCTCAACGCTTGGCTCCCCCTACCCCCCTGGACAGCTTCCATGCTCTGCCTCTGAGCGCTGCCTCTAGGCGCTGCCTCCGGTCAGTGCTTCTAAAGCTGGGGTCTTTGAGCCGAAAGGGTCTTGTCTGAGCCCCTCAGACACGGGGGCTCTCGGGTGTGGGGGGGGGGGGGGAGAAAAGCTGCACCCCATCTTTAACACCACAGACCCTCATGGTTATAATGTTCTCCGTAATATCATTGGAGCCAGGCGCGCAACACCCATTGGGCTCATGGGGCTTTAGCCCCCGCCCCCCCCTCGTGTCTGTCAGCCCGAGCGGAGACAGCTTCGCGGGCTGGCGAGCACCTAATTGCAGCCGCACCCGAGTACTTAACAGGTCTTTAAAAGACTATTAGTTGTAAATGAGGCGTTTGTAGTGTGTTCACCCCTTCCTACAGCCACTTTGTCCGTGGTTGGAAGAATTAACCCCCCCCCCCGAAATATTTTCCAGTCCCCCCGAAATGTGGCTCTAGTTGCCCGCCTAATTGGAGCGCCTTGAGGCCCTGGCGCTAGACGGCTCCAGCGCACGGATGCCTTCAATAGCAGGAATCCAGGAAAGGATGAGACCTCCTTCAAGGGGGGGGGGGGGGGGAGGGGGGGGCATGGGGGGGTACTGTGTCAAGCTTCCGGTGCCGCCCCCTCCCCCCCCTCCCCCCGCAAGGGACAGCGGGAGAAACATGAGCCATGCCTGGTCTGGAGGCAGAGGGGGTGGGGGGGGTTCTTACCTTATCATGGAAGTCTGGACACATCCAGGGGGTCTGAGGCGCCGCTGGGGGGCAGGGTCTGCTCGCACCCTGGTTCTTTCTACCGAGGCCGGGGGCTGATGGTAGACAGGGGCTTCAATGCTGCCCCTCCTGGAGAGGCCTCTCCATGCCCTCAGTGCTCGGCTCCCTCCCGCCTCCGGCTGTTCCTTGGCAACGAATCCATCCAAGGAGCATTTATTTCTTGTCTTCTTGCAGAAAGACAAAGAACGCACAGAAATAGAAAGACCTCCCAGGGTTCACGGGCGGCTGGTTTGAGGGGTGCAGCAGGTGCAGCGCACCGGGCACAGGAGTAGAATGTAGAACTCAAAACAAGCTCCCGCTCGAGAACCATCTCCACCAGAAAATAAAAAAAATGTACATTTCCCATGGAGACAGGGAGAGCACGAGGCTTTGTATCTCTGTCTGTTTCAGGTCTTGGTGTGACGTCAGCTGCATGTGAGATGATGATGTCAGCAATATTTGGACCTGGATGACTTTACACTCGTGAATAACAGGCTCAGTCTAGGGGGGATTTACAGATACATTGGAGGGGACATTAGAGTTTTACAATTAATATATTTAAAGATCACGGCTGTACTACAGCTGATTACACATAAGTCGTCAAATGTTATTGACAGATATGAAGGTGGGTCCCTGAAAGAGGTCTTTGT
Source organism: Lissotriton helveticus (assembly GCF_964261635.1). Lineage (NCBI taxonomy): Eukaryota > Metazoa > Chordata > Amphibia > Caudata > Salamandridae > Lissotriton > Lissotriton helveticus. The sequence goes on along the minus strand of NW_027611726.1, from coordinate 984,810 downwards.
ATTAAACCATGAGTTGCACACAACATGTGCACAGTAACTCATCACACACACATCTGGATCAATAATACTTATAGAGGGAAGAGTGTGTGTTTTAAACCATGAGGTGCGCACGACATGTGCACAGTAACTCATCCCACACACATCTGGATCAATAATACTTATAGAGGGAAGAGTGTTTGTATTAAACCATGAGGTGCACACGACATGTGCACAGTAACTCATCACACACACATCTGGATCAATAATACTTATAGAGGGAAGAGTGTTTGTTTTAAACCATTAGGTGCGCACGACATGTGCACAGTAACTCATCCCACACACATCTGGAATCAATAATACCTATAGAGGGAAGAGTGTTTGTTTTAAACCATGAGGTGCACACGACATGTGCACAGTAACTCATCACACACACATCTGGATCAATAATACTTATAGAGGGAAGAGTGTTTGTTTTAAACCATGAGTTGCACACAACATGTGCACAGTAACTCATCACACACACATCTGGATCAATAATACTTATAGAGGGAAGAGTGTTTGTTTTAAACCGTGAGGTGCACACGACATGTGCACAGTAACTCATCACACACACATCTGGATCAATAATACTTATAGAGGGAAGAGTGTTTGTTTTAAACCATGAGTTGCACACAACATGTGCACAGTAACTCATCACACACACATCTGGAATCAATAATACTTATAGAGGGAAGAGTGTTTGTATTAAACCATGAGTTGCACACAACATGTGCACAGTAACTCATCACACACACATCTGGATCAATAATACTTATAGAGGGAAGAGTGTTTGTTTTAAACCGTGAGGTGCACACGACATGTGCACAGTAACTCATCACACACACATCTGGATCAATAATACTTATAGAGGGAAGAGTGTTTGTATTAAACCATGAGGTGCACACGACATGTGCACAGTAACTCATCACACACACATCTGGATCAATAATACTTACAGAGGGAAGAGTGTTTGTTTTTGCAGAATGCGTCTGGATAGCATTATGAGGTATAAAAATACCGACTCTCATACCTCTATTGGGCTTCACAGATCCCTGTACTAGGGATTAAAAAGGAGACATTACATCGGATTTGTTAGAATTGGGGGTCTCTGGTTGGCGCAGGTTGGTACTTGCGACAAGCAGGGACCCTCTCCTCTAAGTCAGGGCAAAGGATTACTCCCAGAAGTAACCCCTACTCGCCCTTTAGGTAGTGTGGCGCAAGCAGTCTAGGCTAAACTCTGGAGTACATAGGGTTAAACATTTGCAACATCACACACAATGACCATCAACCCACCACACAATGACACTAGACTGGATTTCTGTAAAAATATCTTCTTTATATATATCTTTAGATCAGGCTTGTAAATACAGTCTTTGCGTAGTTTAAGAAAACGGTTCCAGTTACTCTCGGATTATGCCACAGGTCTTTGTATCAGCGTTAAAAGAATTGTTCTGGTGCTTAAAAAGGGTTGCGGACTCTTCCCTAGTCCTGGTACGTTCCTTCAGCAAGAATTTCAATCAGCCAGGGCCTCTCTGCGCCCACGATCGGACCCGGTCTGCCCGATCTCACGCTTCTAGCGGGATCGGCGGCCGGGGAGTCACTGGCAGCCTGACGAGCGCGCTGCACGGCGGTCAGGGGAGAGAGCGGGGGCCCGGGGAGCGCTCACTGCGCGGCTCCGGGGGCTCGGCTGAGGCAGATGGCGGTGCGAGCGAGGTGGGACAGCGGCTCGCACCGCGGGACGGGAAACAGTACCTTTGTCTTTCTGCAGGGGTCGGGTGCAGGCCGGCTCGGCGGTTCACGTCGCGGTGTCTTCCTCCCGAGGTTGGAGCGAGCGGCGGCTCGGCTCTGGCTCGGAGGTTGGCGTTGCGGCGCGGGTCGGGCAGACGGCGACACACCTCAGGTCCTGGAAAAGGGGGGCAGGGCCCCGGGTAGCAGCGTGAGGCGCACACAAGCCTCTCAGGTCACAGCAGATACTTGGCTAAGTCCGTTCTTGCGGTGCTTCGCAGTTAGGCAGGCGGTAGGGACGGTGATTAGGCCAGCGAGGCTGGGCCTTTCGGTGTCACCTGGTGCCGGCCAGTTAGCAGATGCGGTGCTCGGCGGGACGGGGTGCCAAGGGCCTCGTAGGAGGGGCGCAGGGATTCTCTCACAGCGCGCTCCTCTTTCCTTCAGCAGCTGTGTCGATCAGGTTGCTGGCTCACAGCAGCTCCTTCTTCCAGGGGGACAGGGTAGCGCCCACTGTTCCTGGGGCGCTGGTCAGGGGGCAAGTTCACAGCAAGCCCTTGGAGATCTTGGTAAAAGTTTTAGCACAAGGTGGATAAAAGCAAAGTCTTTCAGTCTTTCTTCTCCTGCTCTCCTTCAGCAGCAAGGCACCCACTACAGGCCAGTCTCTTGGGGTCAGAGTCAGTACTTCTCCTCGCAGCTTCCAGGGTCCTTCTCTTCAGGCAGAGCTTCTTCTTTGCGCAAACTGGATCTAATTTACAAGGAGCAGGGCTCCTACTTTTATACACAGTTTCTTTTGTTCTCACTGGCCAGGGGGGCCTCTGCATAACTGCTTCAGTCTCTGAGTACTTGTTGTGGGTACTTATGACTTCTGTATTCAGTGTGAGGGCAGGCACATCAGCCGCTCCCCAGGGGGGCGGAGCCGGCATTGAGAGGGCAGGAGTGGCCTGAGTACTTTGTTGACAAGCTTCGGTCCTTCCTGGGCCAGGTGCAGGCTGAGTCATCAGTCGCTCCCCAGGAGGGCGGAGCCAGCATTGTGGAGGCAGAGCACAGCCTGATGCATCATTCAGGGGAAACTCCCACCACCCATTAAGGGGTCCTCCTGCTAATCACTACCTGTCAACTCCCAGCCCTGTCACTCACACACACCAGACAGTCAGATCCACATCCAAGCAGAGGCGGGCTGAAATGGTTAGGCAAGCAAATGCTAACTTTCTAAAAGTAGCATTTGCAAACACAGGATATTAAAATAAACTTTACTAAAAGAAGTATTTTATTATTCTGAGTTCAGGCATACTAAACATGAATTTCTACCATGTTCCCTGAGCCTGCTGGGATTATAGAGTGTAATAATTCCAGCAGCCCATCTGGCCTAGAAGGGAACAGGTAGCCTTACAATAGTGAAAAACGAATTTGGCAGTAATTCACTATTAGAACATGCCACACACATCAGGGCATGTTCTACCTTATCCTTACAATGCACCCTGCCCTCAGGCCTACCATAGGGGTGACTAATATGAAGTTTAAGGGAAGGTTTAGGGGCTGGCAAGTGTGTGCACTTGCCCAGCCAGGGTGACAGTACCAGACTGCACGCAGGTTCTGCAATGGCAGACCCTAGACACATTTTAAGGCTGCTTCTGTGGGTGGCGCAACCAGCGCTGCAGGCCCACTAGCAGTACTGGCATTCACAAGCCCTGGCACTCCTGGGGCACTTTACTAGGGACTAACAGTAAATCCAATGAACCAATCATGGACATCAATCATATGTACACTTTACAGTAGGGAGCACTTGCACTGCGGCACGGGTTGGCCGTGGCGCAGTGCCCTGAGTAGCAGACACCATCAAAACATTTGAGGCACAACAGCAAAAAGTGGAAGGGAAACTCACGCCAAGGTGCCAGGTCTAACACGTGTCCCCTCCAGCTGAAATGTGGGGAGAACTACCCTTCCCCAGGGAGTTCCTCATCACTAAGGCGGAAAAATCTGGACAGACCATCAGCGTTGGCGTGATCTGTGCCAGGGCGGTGTTCCACCGTGAAGTCCATACCCTGTAGGGAGATGGACCACCTCAACAGTTTTGGGTTCTCACCCCTCATTTGCATCAACCATCTGAGGGGCCTGTGGTCCGTCTGAACCCGGAAGTGAGACCCAAACAAGTAGGGTCTTAGCTTCTTCAGCGCCCAGACCACAGCAAATGCTTCTCGCTCTATTGCACTCCACCTACTTTCCCGTGGAAGTAACCTCCGACTGATGAAGGCTACGGGTTGGTCCCAGCCCTCCTCAGTCATCTGTGAGAGAACAGCCCCTACACCATGCTCTGAAGCGTCTGTTTGCACTATGAATTCCTTGGAGAAATCAGGAGCCAGGAGCACGGGCGCCGTGCACATGGCAGTCTTCAGGGTGTCAAAAGCCTTCTGACAGGTGTCAGTCCAAATCACATTCCTGGGCTGCTTCTTAGAAGTCAGTTCTGTCAAGGGGGTCACAATAGTGCCATAGCCCTTGACAAACCTCCTGTAATACCCAGTGAGCCCCAGGAAGGCTCTCACTGCAGTCTGGGTCTTGGGGGGTTCCCAAGCCAGGATGGTCTCAATTTTGGGTTGCAAGGGTGCCACCTTGCCACTCCCCACTTGGTGTCCCAAGTACACCACGGAGCCCTGCCCAATCTGACACTTGCTTGCCTTGATTGTGAGGCCTGCCTTGCGCAGCGCCATCAACACTTCCCAGAGGTGCTGCAGGTGTTCTGGCCAGGTGCCACTGAACACTGCGATGTCATCCAGGTAGGCGGCACTGAACTCATCCAGCCCAACCAACACCTGGTTGACCAACCTCTGAAAGGTGGCAGGGGCATTCTTCATCCCAAATGGCATCACCCGGAACTGGAAATGCCCATCTGGTGTGGAGAATGCTGACCTCTCCTTTGCCCCATTGGTCAAGGCGATCTGCCAGTACCCAGACGTTAAATCAAACGTGCTGAGGAACCGGGCAGCCCCTAGCCGATCAATGAGCTCATCAGCTCTGGGGATAGGGTGCGCGTCAGTCTTGGTGACTGAATTGAGTCCTCTGTAGTCCACACAGAACCGGAGTTCAGGTGTGGCTCCCGGCGCAGCAGCCTTTGGGACCAAGACCACGGGGCTGGACCAAGGACTGCTGGAAGACTCAACCACCCTAAGAGCAAGCATCTTGGAGACCTCCTCCTTGATGCAGGCCCGGACCCTGTCAGTTACCCTGTAAGCCTTATGCTTCACAGGTAAGCTGTCTCCTGTGTCCACATCATGGACGCACCAATCTGTGACACTAGGAACCAGGGAGAACAGGTCTGGAAACTGCCCCAGCAACTGGCGGCAGTCTTCCTGTTGCTCAGGGGTCAGGGTGGGTGAGAGGTTAACTCCATCCACTGACCCATCCTTCTCACAGGCCACTAAGAGGTCAGGAAGAGGCTCAGACTCCTCCTCCATTCCATCATCAGTGGCCAACAGCATGCCCACTTCGGACCGTTTCAAGTGGGGCTTGAGGCGGTTGACATGCAAGACCCTTAAAGGATTCCTGGGCGTCTTCATGTCCACCAAGTATGTCACTGAGCTCTTGCGCTCCACAACCTCAAATGGGCCTGTCCACTTATCCTGAAGTGCACAGGGTTCCACTGGGGCCAAGACATACACCTCTTGACCAGGCTGAAGCTCTACCAGAGTGGCATTCTGGTCGTACCACCGCTTCATCTCCTCCTGGCTAGCTTCCAGATTTGCCTCAGCAAGTTGTCTGAAGCGCCTGGTTTGGTTTCTGAAGGCCAGCATGTAGCTATATACATTCTGGGGAGGTTTCCTGGGAGATTGCTCCCAGCCTTCCTTTACCAAACTCAGTGGTCCTCTCACGGGGTGACCATACAGCAGCTCAAAGGGGCTGAACCCTAGAGACTTCTGTGGCACCTCGCGGTATGCAAAGAGCAGGCATGGTAAGAGGACGTCCCACTTACGCCTCATTGGACCTTCCAGGCCCATGATCATGCCCTTCAGGGTTCGGTTGAATCTTTCAACCAACCCATTTCCTTGGGGATGGTAAGGTGTGGTGAACTTGTAGGTTACACCACACTCTTGCCAAAGGGACTTCATATACTTGGATATGAAGTTGGTCCCTCTGTCGCTCACCACCTCTAGAGGGAACCCCACTCTGGAGAAAATTCCCATTAGTGCACGCCCCACCACGGGGGCCGTCACTGTCCTCAGAGGGATGGCTTCAGGGTACCGGGTGGCATGATCCACCAAGACCAGGATGAACCTGTTGCCCATGGCTGTCTTGGGGTCCAGAGGCCCAACAATATCAATACCCACTCGTTGGAATGGCGTACTGACCACAGGGAAGGGTTGGAGGGGAGCCTTGTTCTTCCCTCCGCACTTCCCACTTGCCTGGCAAGTTGGACAGGTCCTACAATGAGCATCTGAGCTCTTGTGCATTTGGGGCCAGTAGAAGTGGGTGACAAGCCTGTCATAGGTCTTGTCCATCCCCAAATGTCCTGCTAAAGGCACATCATGAGCCAGTCCCAGTAGGAAGGCTCTGAACTTCTGGGGTACCACCAGCACACGGGCTGACCCAGGTTCAGCAGCCTTAGGCTCTGAGTACAGGAGGTCATTCTCCCAGTACACATAATGTGTTTTGGCCTGAACACCATTGGCCTGGTCTGCAGCCTGCTGCCGCATACCCACGAGAGAAGGGCATTCTTTCTGCTCCCTGCAGAATTCCTCCCTGGAGGGGCCTCCTTCTTGCTGCCAATGGGTCAGCTCAGGCAGGTCCCCCAGTTCGGCAATCTGTTCCCCAGTAGGCTCCAGGGCATCCCCCTCAAGGTCTGCTTCCTCCTGGACCGTGGGAACTTCAGGGGCCGGTTTCCCGCGCGCCCTGCGCCTTCTCCCTAAGGCCGGTTCCTGGGCCTCTCCGTCAGGCCCCAGGACCTCTTGATCACCCCTACTGGCTGCCATTGACCGGGTGGTCACGCACGCCCAGTCAGGTAGACCCACCATCTTCAGGTGAGTCGTTTTCTCCACCTTTTCCCAAGGGGAGTCCTCCAAGTCATTCCCTAGCAAACAGTCAACAGGCATGGTTTTCCTCACACAGACCTGCAGAGTACCAGAGACCCCCCCCCACTCGAAGGGAACTTGAGCCATCGGACACTGACTCTCTGAATTGTCAGCGTTGACAACCCTACAGTAGGCATGGGGTACAACCTGCTCTTGAGACACCAGGTGATGCCTCACTGCAGTCACACTGGCTCCTGTGTCTCTAAGAGCCTCAGCTTTCTTACCATTGATGGTAACCACCTGCCCATATTTTTTAGTGTTAGAGGGCAGGTAGCTTGTAGGGACCATCTCACTGTCTCCTAGTGAGACTAGGGTCATCTGAACAGGATCTCCACCCCCCGGGACCATCACTTCTTCTCCTAAGTGAACACTGGTCACTTGTCGGGGCGGAGCACCAGTGGGTGCTGGTTTTCCAAACAGGCGACACTTGGGGTCACTGGCTATGTGCCCCGGGTCACCACATTTGTAACAATTGAAGGGCCCCTTTGGAACAGGTCGACCTGTCGGGGCCCCATTCTGCTTAGGGGGTGGGGGAGGCTGAGAACCTTTCTGCTGGTCCCCTTGGGGATTACTTTGGGGGCCTTTTTGGAACCCTTTCTGTTTTCCCTTGTCCCCCCCACTCTTCTGCTGGGGACCCTGCCCACCCTTGGCGGAGTCTCCCACTGGACCCTTGTGGACCCTGGTGCTGAGCCAGCGGTCCGCCTCCTCAGCAAGTTTCCTCGGGTTGGACAACTTGCTATCAATCAGGTGCTGGCGTAACTCAGGAAAACATTGATCAGACAAGTGCTCCCATGCAATTAAATCAAAGAGACCTTGAAAATCATTCACTTTGTTACCCTTCACCCAACCATCCAGTGCTCTGCAAAAAAAAGTCACAAACTCCACATACGTATTCCCAGGCCGCTTATTACACCCCCTAAACTTCTGTCTATACATTTCAGGGGTAAGCCCATACCTGGTCATTAAAGCTTCTTTCATAGGGGGATAGGATCTCTGGTCTTCAGTGGGCAAATCTAGCAGGGTGTCCCGCCCTTCGCTAAGGAACCTCCCCCATAACCCCGCTCCCCAATCCTTCTCAGGGACCCGGTGGGAAAGCATGGCTACCTCATATGCCCTAAACCACTGTCCTATGTCATCCCCCTTAAAGAACTCTTTAACTACATCTTTGGGGATGTGCACTCTTGACTCTACCTGCACCGGCGTTGTGCTGCCACCAGAGGGAGGATGATCCAAGGCTTTCTCTTTTAGACTCATCTCCCTCATTTTCACATCAAACTCCAACTGGAGTTTTCGCTCTTCCAGAGCCATCCTTTTGCTCTCCAGCTCCATTTGGCCCTTCAAGTTTAATTCTGCCAGCTTCATTTCATGATTCCTGGTTTCTTTTCTGTCTGCCAGCTCCTCTGGCGACAGGCCTCTGCCAAAGCTATGGATGCTGCCTTCCTTGTCAGGTACACCAGTATCATCAGGTAACTCCTGATCCTCGGGTGCATTCCTAGATTCAATCCAGGCTTTCAGGGCTTTGTAGTAATCCGTCTTGTTCTTGCACCCTGCACGTGGAACCTTGAATCTCTTGGCAAAGAAGATTAGCTCATCTTTCTTGTATTCGTCCAGTTTTGACACATCCCATTCTATCTCCAACACCTCAGAGGTCACAGACGCGGTTTTCTCTACGCTGTTGGTTCCAGGCATGGCTTTAGACAAAAAGGGATCTTCTTCTAGCAGAGCAAAGTCACTTAAAAAGAAATCTGTGGCTCAGTTACTGGATTGAAATCACTGTGCAATGGTCACTAGCCAATGTATGGACACTGCAAATGTAAATTCGAGATCCTCACCGCTGCGTCCAATGTTAGAATTGGGGGTCTCTGGTTGGCGCAGGTTGGTACTTGCGACAAGCAGGGACCCTCTCCTCTAAGTCAGGGCAAAGGATTACTCCCAGAAATAACCCCTACTCGCCCTTTAGGTAGTGTGGCGCAAGCAGTCTAGGCTAAACTCTGGAGTACATAGGGTTAAACATTTGCAACATCACACACAATGACCATCAACCCACCACACAATGACACTAGACTGGATTTCTGTAAAAATATCTTCTTTATATATATCTTTAGATCAGGCTTGTAAATACAGTCTTTGCGTAGTTTAAGAAAACGGTTCCAGTTACTCTCGGATTATGCCACAGGTCTTTGTATCAGCGTTAAAAGAATTGTTCTGGTGCTTAAAAAGGGTTGCGGACTCTTCCCTAGTCCTGGTACGTTCCTTCAGCAAGAATTTCAATCAGCCAGGGCCTCTCTGCGCCCACGATCGGACCCGGTCTGCCCGATCTCACGCTTCTAGCGGGATCGGCGGCCGGGGAGTCACTGGCAGCCTGACGAGCGCGCTGCACGGCGGTCAGGGGAGAGAGCGGGGGCCCGGGGAGCGCTCACTGCGCGGCTCCGGGGGCTCGGCTGAGGCAGATGGCGGTGCGAGCGAGGTGGGACAGCGGCTCGCACCGCGGGACGGGAAACAGTACCTTTGTCTTTCTGCAGGGGTCGGGTGCAGGCCGGCTCGGCGGTTCACGTCGCGGTGTCTTCCTCCCGAGGTTGGAGCGAGCGGCGGCTCGGCTCTGGCTCGGAGGTTGGCGTTGCGGCGCGGGTCGGGCAGACGGCGACACACCTCAGGTCCTGGAAAAGGGGGGCAGGGCCCCGGGTAGCAGCGTGAGGCGCACACAAGCCTCTCAGGTCACAGCAGATACTTGGCTAAGTCCGTTCTTGCGGTGCTTCGCAGTTAGGCAGGCGGTAGGGACGGTGATTAGGCCAGCGAGGCTGGGCCTTTCGGTGTCACCTGGTGCCGGCCAGTTAGCAGATGCGGTGCTCGGCGGGACGGGGTGCCAAGGGCCTCGTAGGAGGGGCGCAGGGATTCTCTCACAGCGCGCTCCTCTTTCCTTCAGCAGCTGTGTCGATCAGGTTGCTGGCTCACAGCAGCTCCTTCTTCCAGGGGGACAGGGTAGCGCCCACTGTTCCTGGGGCGCTGGTCAGGGGGCAAGTTCACAGCAAGCCCTTGGAGATCTTGGTAAAAGTTTTAGCACAAGGTGGATAAAAGCAAAGTCTTTCAGTCTTTCTTCTCCTGCTCTCCTTCAGCAGCAAGGCACCCACTACAGGCCAGTCTCTTGGGGTCAGAGTCAGTACTTCTCCTCGCAGCTTCCAGGGTCCTTCTCTTCAGGCAGAGCTTCTTCTTTGCGCAAACTGGATCTAATTTACAAGGAGCAGGGCTCCTACTTTTATACACAGTTTCTTTTGTTCTCACTGGCCAGGGGGGCCTCTGCATAACTGCTTCAGTCTCTGAGTACTTGTTGTGGGTACTTATGACTTCTGTATTCAGTGTGAGGGCAGGCACATCAGCCGCTCCCCAGGGGGGCGGAGCCGGCATTGAGAGGGCAGGAGTGGCCTGAGTACTTTGTTGACAAGCTTCGGTCCTTCCTGGGCCAGGTGCAGGCTGAGTCATCAGTCGCTCCCCAGGAGGGCGGAGCCAGCATTGTGGAGGCAGAGCACAGCCTGATGCATCATTCAGGGGAAACTCCCACCACCCATTAAGGGGTCCTCCTGCTAATCACTACCTGTCAACTCCCAGCCCTGTCACTCACACACACCAGACAGTCAGATCCACATCCAAGCAGAGGCGGGCTGAAATGGTTAGGCAAGCAAATGCTAACTTTCTAAAAGTAGCATTTGCAAACACAGGATATTAAAATAAACTTTACTAAAAGAAGTATTTTATTATTCTGAGTTCAGGCATACTAAACATGAATTTCTACCATGTTCCCTGAGCCTGCTGGGATTATAGAGTGTAATAATTCCAGCAGCCCATCTGGCCTAGAAGGGAACAGGTAGCCTTACAATAGTGAAAAACGAATTTGGCAGTAATTCACTATTAGAACATGCCACACACATCAGGGCATGTTCTACCTTATCCTTACAATGCACCCTGCCCTCAGGCCTACCATAGGGGTGACTAATATGAAGTTTAAGGGAAGGTTTAGGGGCTGGCAAGTGTGTGCACTTGCCCAGCCAGGGTGACAGTACCAGACTGCACGCAGGTTCTGCAATGGCAGACCCTAGACACATTTTAAGGCTGCTTCTGTGGGTGGCGCAACCAGCGCTGCAGGCCCACTAGCAGTACTGGCATTCACAAGCCCTGGCACTCCTGGGGCACTTTACTAGGGACTAACAGTAAATCCAATGAACCAATCATGGACATCAATCATATGTACACTTTACAGTAGGGAGCACTTGCACTGCGGCACGGGTTGGCCGTGGCGCAGTGCCCTGAGTAGCAGACACCATCAAAACATTTGAGGCACAACAGCAAAAAGTGGAAGGGAAACTCACGCCAAGGTGCCAGGTCTAACAGGATTGAACCATGTTGGCGCGTCCCAAGAACTGGAACCCGGCCAATAAGGGTTGGAATTACCACCACATTTCAAGATGGTGTTGGTATCTGGAACATGGAGTGTTTGTTTGATTACATTAGATTACTCATAGTGACTGTCAATATTTTAACTAAAGTATGGTGCGCTTTTTTCTGTTTTCACTCTACAGAAATTACGGATTTGAAGCATTCGGTATTGATCAGATTGGGTTTGTCGCAGTGTGTGATCGCGTACTGAACCTGCCACGTTGCGTCACGCTCACGGCTTTAGATTGATATTAAAATCATTTATCATGACATCACTTGCAGCTTACACTGTGCACTAGATGTAATTAAGAAGACAAACACATGATGTGTCGGCATCACAACTCCCACAAAACAGTGCCCTTTTGGTACTAAGGCTGCACTTTTAGTATCACCGAACCGTAAATTTCGTGTTAACATATCTCTCTGTTAGACGGACCGGGAGGGTCGGCCGAGGATAAGGGGAGAGGTCTCCGGGGAGATCCGTCTCCAGCAATCGTACAGACAAATAACTTCCCCCCCACTGACGTACACTGGAGTTCTGGACTTTTTAGTTCCGTCCAGAGGTGTCAGGGACAACACCCGAAGACCCCGGAGTTCAACCTGTCTTGGTACACAAATAAACAGAAACACGGGCTTCTCGATGGTGGCGTCAAAGACCAAAGGTTTATTACTGCAGGGACACAGAAGTCACAGAAACTACACATGGGCAGTATCTAGGAGCCTGTTCGATTTGTACAAAGAGGGTTGTTCCTTATATACTAAATATTGGGCTTCAGGCAAATTCTTTACATGTTACCACAGTTCTAAACATTCGTGTCTTATACAATAAATATTTGGCGTTGCACAGGAATCGTCAACAGTATCTGATGTCAAAACATTGCAAATGAGGGGTTCCCACTAGTCCATCATAATCCCATGTCAATTCTTCATTCAAGACCCGGACCGCCTCATCGTAAATTTCGTTACCACCCCCTACTAAAGGCCCAGAAGGAAAGGAGCAGAGCCAGGTGTGGAAGATAGAAAGACAGGATAAGAAATGTTTGTGGGTCGTAAATGGGCACGGTTACCAGCTTCGGCCGCCTAATCATGATCAGGCCAACGAGCACAAGAACCAGTATAGCAGGACTGGCCTCAGGCTGGGGAGGCAGCTCTTGCCGAGTCATGCTGCCACAGCGTTGCTGGCCTAAAGTGCACGTGTCACTTGCAAGGTGAATCGCCGGCCAAAGCCTACGTGTCCTTTAATGAAAAGAGGTCATTGCGTGTCCATTGACTATGTGAGGGCAAGGAATACAAAATGGCTTCCGTGTTCTAAGATGGATGCCATGGGCAGATCACAAATGTGTTGGTAACAGGAGTGCTCTTGCTCGTAGCATAGCGAAAACACCAGGATATACTAAATGGATCATTTGCGGTTCACCGATACCAAAATTATGTATTTACGACAATGTTACAAACACGAGTAAAATCGTCACGGAACCTCAGACCCTCCTTTTGCCCTTACATAGGCAATTACTCAGTCTATATCAGAGTCAGAGTCCATTTCTATGCTCATTAGGTCAGCGACATGTCGTTGTATCATCATCCTGCCTCGTGCCTTTTCTCCTAATGCAGGTGGTTTCCTGAAACAGGTTGCAGCGCAGAGACTACACAGAGCGGGACCACACTGGATAATAAGACAGCACGAGAACAGAAATACTAGGATGACACCAATAACCATCAGAACCTTCCATCCCCACGCTGATACCAGAGTCCAAAACCACTCCATGAAGGACCAGTTTCCCTCATCTACGCGTATAGAGTCGGAAATCTTGTGTAGCTTAGAGATTGCTTCATAGACTGTTGGAGCATTATTAGGAATAAAGACACAGCAGCTCGATTGGATCATTCTGCATACCCCACCTCGATCTGCAAGTATTACGTCTAGAACCATACGATTCTGCAACGTCATGAGACGATCCGCCTGAAGCTCAGCTGTTAAGTTACTAAGAGCACCTGCAGTTTCTGTAATAGTAGATTCAACTACCCGTGTTAGTTGGCGAAGATTTCTACTATTGGCCATAGGCCCCCAAAACGGAAGGAAACCTTTGAAGAAGTCTCCAGCTTCTTGACCAGCGGTATCTTCCTTGCTGAAGACACCTCTTGCTAATCTGGGTTTATGATAATCTGAAGAAGCAGTGTATGTCGGGGGTAACAATCGAGCAATATAACATGAACCTGAAAAGTCAGTGTTGGACAGGCCACATGAAGGGCCGCTCTCCCCCGGCCCAACCAGGCCCGAACCAGCCACGCAAGTACCACACACCACCATTACACGTCCACCGTCCCCGCAGGGACCCCTACACTCGAACCTGTTGACCGCGTAGGCCGACCCACTACCGGCCTGCGCGCCCATCCTGGGCGCCATCTTGGACACTCCACCACGAGGCCGCCTGGCCCCCGATCGACCTCAACCCTGGGCCTGGCCAGGCCTCAGACATTCCGGCACCAACATCCACCCAGGAGGTGAGCGGGCTACTTGGTCAGTCAATGGGAGCAAGAGGTGTCGATGGCTCTCCCCCGCCAAGTACCGCTCGCCCATCGCCTCCCCGGGCGCTGGCTCCACCCCCCTGCTGGGTGTCTGAACCCCCTCATCCCGGACCTCCCGACCTCCAAGTGCGAGGGTCCGGACATCAAAGCACACCAGCCCTATAACTGGGGCAGCTCCAGAGCCGGACGGGAGTTGTATCTTGGAGTCGAGAGACGCAAAGAAGAACTCATCCTTGACGGACTACTGGCGCTGCCGTAGCTCTGTCTTGTGCACCCTCGTCTTGCCTGCTGGCGCTGCCGCGGCTTTGGGAACCACCCTATCCTTCATCGTCGTCGGGACCTGCTGGCGTGGCCGCGGACCGTTTGTAACCACCACCTTCATCGGGACCTGCTGGCTCTGCCGCGGACCGTCGTCTTCCTTCATCCATCACGGGACCTGCTGGCTCCGCCGCGGCCCGTTCATCTACACCACCGAGCTCGAGGATTGAGAGCTATTTCCATCTCTTTGGTAACAAGACTGTCCCGCTACCCTTTTCCCAAACAGAGACCAGAATAGAGGGGACCCCTGAGTCCAGACCTCCTTGTACCATTCTACCGTACTTGAAGAATTGCCTATAAAGTATCGTTGAACTTTATCATTGTGTGGTGTCCGTCTGTGGGGGGGGAGTTACTTGTCTGTACGATTCACTGGAGACGGCTCTCCCCGGAGACCTCTCCCCTTATCCTCGGCCGACCCTCCCGGTCCGTCTAACATTGGTGGCAGCGGTGGGATCCGAATCACCGCATAAACCGTACAGAGAGTAGCTCACCCCACGGCGAATCACGATGTCAACTAAAGACAGCGGATCAACGGAGAAATTCCAGATGGAGAAATTGGACGAGTACAGCCATCGTGAACTTAAACAGTTCTGTATCGAATTAGGTATCGCTACCACCGGACTAAATACCAAAGATGACTTTAAGCAGGCCCTGGAATCTTGGGCAGAAACCGGGGCTGCCGGAACCCCCGATCAAGACATCGCAGCACAAACCCCCATGGCCCCTGAAGAACGAAGAACGGGTCTCTCGCCAGACGAGATCCAGGAACGAGAAAGAACCCGACTACACGAGCTGGAAATGGCCCGGCTCAAAATGGACGTTGAACTAAAGTTGGCCGAACAGAAAATCAACTTAGAGCACCTGCGTCTCCGAGAAGAAAGAGAGGAGAAACAGAGACAAAGGGAGCTCGAGGAAAAGAAACTGGCATATGAACATGAGCGGAAATTAGCTGAAATCGACCTACGCAAACAGAATAAAGAAGCAGGGGTGCCCGAGCAACCCCACACTCCAGGGGCAACAGAGAAGAAGGTACACATCCCCAAGGATGTCGTTCGAGAATACTTCCGAGAGGACGACATCCAGCAATGGTTTAAGGCCTATGAAATCGCTATGACTGCACACCGGATCGATAGAAGCGATTGGGGGGCCGGTCTGTGGGGGAGATTCCTCAATGAGGGCCGCGACGCCCTGCTGCAACTCCCGGACCACCAGATGACCTCCTATGACCATATGAAAGCTGCACTCCTCACCCGCTATGGCCTCACACCCGAGATGTACCGTCAGAGGTTCCGAGACTGCACCCGCATCCCAGGTACAACTTGGGTGGACTATGTCAATTACTTTAGCCGAGCCTTCGAGGGCTGGATCAAAGGAAGCAGGGTCACAACCTACGAACAACTGTTCAATCTTATGGTATGGGAGCATCTGTCGAACAATTGCTTCATTGAACTTCGTCAGCACCTCCTCGACAGCAAGTTAACGGATCCCCGGCAGCTCGCAGCCGAAGCAGACCGGTGGGAGATCACCAGAGTGAGTCGAAATGGGTCCTCCGAACAGAACCGGAACAACAATGGTCAGCACCGTCCCCGAGGAGGTGGAGGCCAAGGACGCGGAAGAAGCAACGCTCCGGTCACCCTCACTACCAGCCCCACCCCCCCGGCCAACCGGGGCAGCACCCCAGCGCGACCGGGACATCGAGCCAATGTTACCTGCCATCGATGCCAACGAGTCGGACACTATGCAAACGACCCAAGCTGCCCCCAGTACCAGAGCCCAAGACCCCGCCAAGTAGCCGCTGCTGCTCTGGGGGAGGAACAGATCTCAGAGGAACAAGAAGAATATGAACAGGAACACCAAGAATGGGAGCCAGCCGCCATGGCTCTCGCCTGCCTAGGGGGGAGAGACATGGTCCCGCGGGTCCCCCTACCCGCTAATACCCAGAAGTACAGCCAATGGGTGGGCATCAATGGACGCCGGGCTGAAGCCCTTCGTGACACTGGGGCCAGTGTAACAGCCGTCCGCTGTCACCTGGTGACCCCCGAACAATACTTACCAAACATTCTCTGCCCTGTACGTTCAGCCGATAACTCAGAAAGTCTGTGTCGGATGGCCTGCGTCCCCTTCGAATGGGGAGGGGTCTCCGGCATGTTGAAGGTGACGGTCCGAGATGATGCCCCCGTAGACTGCCTCCTGGGTAATGACCTGGAAAGCTCTCCATGGGCAGCAGTCGAACGAAAAGAGCACCTGGGGATGCTGGGCGTCCCGGACTGGGCGTGCGTCACCACCCGGTCCATGACCGCCCGTGCCAACAACCGCCCAGAGGAACTCGAATGGCCGGCGCCACCGCCTCCGGTCGCCCCCGCCGAAACCACCGACCGTGACGTCCCCCCCGAACCAGCTCAACCTCCAGACCTCGCTAACCTCGACCAGTGGCCTCAAGAGGGGGGGCCCACGCAAGAACAATTTCGCCAAGAACAAAAGACCTGTCCCTCCCTCGAGGGACTCCGCCAGCAAGCGCTAGCCCAAAGCGCAGGGGATACCTCCGGAACTCACTGGGTCTACTGGGACAATGATCTGCTGTACAGTGAGCAAAGAATCGCGGAGCTGGGGGCCAGCCGAGTCCTAGTGGTACCCCTCCGTTTTAGAGACTTTCTGCTAAACCTGGCCCACGATGTCCCCCTGGCAGGACACTTGGGTCAAGACAAAACCTATAGCCGCCTGGTGACCCACTTCTTCTGGCCCAAAATGAGGGACAATGTACACCAGCATTGCCGATCTTGCCCCACGTGCCAAGCCAGTGGGAAGAGCGGCCGCAAACTGAAAGCCCCCCTGCAACCTTTTCCCGTGGTCACCACCCCGTTCGAGAGGGTCGGAATCGATATCGTAGGGCCCCTGGACCCGCGCACAAAACAAGGCCATCGATTCATCCTGGTGCTAGTGGACCACGCCACCCGCTACCCGGAGGCTGTTCCCCTGCGGACTGTGACAGCCCCGGTAGTCGGCCGGGCTCTGATGGGGATCTTCTCCCGGGTGGGCTTCCCCCGGGAGGTCGTCAGTGACAGAGGCACGAACTTTATTTCGAAATATATGAAATCTCTCTGGCAACAGTGCGGGGTTACCTACCGGTTCACGACCCCCTATCACCCTCAAGGAAACGGCCTCGTTGAGCGGTTCAACCGCACGCTCAAAGGGATGATCGGGGGGTTGGAAGAGCCCCTCCGTCGCCAGTGGGATGTGCTGCTGCCATGCCTCCTCTTCGCATATCGAGAGGTTCCCCAGAAGTCCCTGGGCTTCAGCCCATTTGAACTGCTATATGGACACCCCGTGCGCGGGCCGCTCAGCCTAGTTAAGGAAGGCTGGGAGATGCCCCCTCTAAAGAACCCACCAGATGTTTTCCGCTACCTCCTAACACTCCGCAACCAGACCCGGCGATTCCGAGGACTAGCAAAAGCCAACCTAGAGGCCAGTCAAGAGGACATGAAAAGGTGGTATGACCGGAATGCCTCCTCCATCGAATTTGAACCTGGGCAACAGGTATGGGTGATGTCCCCCACCGAACCCTGCGCCCTACAAGACAAGTGGACAGGGCCCTTCAAAGTGGTCGAGCGCAAGGGTCCGGCTACCTATCTCATCGACTTGGAATCTTCCCGGAACCCCCTCCGGGTCCTCCACGCTAACAGACTGAAACCGCACTTTGTACGGACAGAACTCAGCCTCCTGATGGCCACAGACAATGGGGCTGAAGAGGACTCCGAGCCCCTCCCGGACCTCCTACGAACGCGGGAGAAAGATGGTTCCGTAGAGGGGGTCCGACTCTCAGAGGCCCTCACCCGAGAGCAACGCCAGGAGTGCCAAGTTCTCCTGTCACAATTCGCCAGCCTGTTCTCCCTCACCCCAGGTGTCACTCCCTGGTGTACGCACGATGTGGACACGGGGGACAGCCCCCCTATCCGCCACCGGGCCTACCGCGTGCCAGATCGGGTACGGGCCTGCATCCAGGAGGAAGTAGCCAAAATGCTCACGCTCGGGGTCATCGAGCCCTCAGACAGCCCCTGGGCCAGCCCTGTAGTACTGGTCCCCAAAGCAGCTGCCCCCGGCACCACACCAGAACTCCGGTTCTGCGTCGACTACCGGGGCTTGAATGCGGTCACCAGGACAGACGCACATCCCATCCCCCGGGCAGATGAACTAATCGACCGCATGGGAGCTGCCCGCTACCTCAGTATCTTCGACCTGACGGCGGGCTACTGGCAAATCGGCCTCACACCCCGGGCACAAGAACGTTCTGCCTTCTCCACTCCCGATGGCCATTACCATTTCACAGTCATGCCCTTCGGCATGAAGAATGCCCCAGCAACATTCCAACGACTCGTCAATCAGGTCCTGGCGGGGCTCGAAGGATTCAGCGCCGCCTACCTAGACGACATCGCTGTATACAGCAACCAGTGGTCCGAGCACCTCCGCCACCTCCGAGCAGTGCTGCACGCCCTTCAGCAAGCTGGCCTCACGATCAAGGCCAGCAAATGTCAAATTGGGCAAGGGTCTGTAACCTACCTCGGGCACCAGGTGGGAAGCGGCCTGGTGGCCCCTCTGCAGCTAAAAATTGCCGCCATCCAGTCCTGGCAGCCCCCCATTACCCAGACCGAGGTACGGGCCTTCCTGGGCCTCACGGGCTATTACCGAAGGTTCGTGAAAGACTATGGTACTATCGTGAGGCCCCTCACAGAGCTCACGTCAAAAAATCAGCCCCAGAAAGTCAACTGGACCCCAGAGTGTCAAGCTGCATTTGAACAATTGAAAGCCGCCATGTGCTCCGCCCCTGTGCTCCAGGCCCCCGACTACAGCCGGGAGTTCATCGTCCAGACGGATGCCTCCGACCATGGCATTGGGGCAGTCCTGTCTCAAGTGAACACCGAAGGCCGTGATCAGCCGGTGGCCTTCATCAGCCGGCGACTCCTACCACGGGAACAACGCTGGAGCACCATAGAGAGGGAGGCCTTTGCGGTGGTATGGGCCCTCAAGAAGCTCCGGCCCTACCTTTTTGGCACACCCTTTCGGGTACAGACCGACCACCGACCCCTGCAGTGGCTGATGCAGATGCGGGGGGAAAACCCGAAGTTACTACGCTGGTCCATCTCCCTACAAGGGATGGACTTCACAGTTGAACATCGGCCTGGGCCAGATCACGCCAACGCAGATGGCCTGTCCCGGTTCTTCCGCCTCGACGAGAAGAGTCCCCAAGAGAATGGGTAACTCTCCCCGCCTTCAGCTGGGGGGGACGCATGTTGGACAGGCCACATGAAGGGCCGCTCTCCCCCGGCCCAACCAGGCCCGAACCAGCCACGCAAGTACCACACACCACCATTACACGTCCACCGTCCCCGCAGGGACCCCTACACTCGAACCTGTTGACCGCGTAGGCCGACCCACTACCGGCCTGCGCGCCCATCCTGGGCGCCATCTTGGACACTCCACCACGAGGCCGCCTGGCCCCCGATCGACCTCAACCCTGGGCCTGGCCAGGCCTCAGACATTCCGGCACCAACATCCACCCAGGAGGTGAGCGGGCTACTTGGTCAGTCAATGGGAGCAAGAGGTGTCGATGGCTCTCCCCCGCCAAGTACCGCTCGCCCATCGCCTCCCCGGGCGCTGGCTCCACCCCCCTGCTGGGTGTCTGAACCCCCTCATCCCGGACCTCCCGACCTCCAAGTGCGAGGGTCCGGACATCAAAGCACACCAGCCCTATAACTGGGGCAGCTCCAGAGCCGGACGGGAGTTGTATCTTGGAGTCGAGAGACGCAAAGAAGAACTCATCCTTGACGGACTACTGGCGCTGCCGTAGCTCTGTCTTGTGCACCCTCGTATTGCCTGCTGGCGCTGCCGCGGCTTTGGGAACCACCCTATCCTTCATCGTCGTCGGGACCTGCTGGCGTGGCCGCGGACCGTTTGTAACCACCACCTTCATCGGGACCTGCTGGCTCTGCCGCGGACCGTCGTCTTCCTTCATCCATCACGGGACCTGCTGGCTCCGCCGCGGCCCGTTCATCTACACCACCGAGCTCGAGGATTGAGAGCTATTTCCATCTCTTTGGTAACAAGACTGTCCCGCTACCCTTTTCCCAAACAGAGACCAGAATAGAGGGGACCCCTGAGTCCAGACCTCCTTGTACCATTCTACCGTACTTGAAGAATTGCCTATAAAGTATCGTTGAACTTTATCATTGTGTGGTGTCCGTCTGTGGGGGGGGAGTTACTTGTCTGTACGATTCACTGGAGACGGCTCTCCCCGGAGACCTCTCCCCTTATCCTCGGCCGACCCTCCCGGTCCGTCTAACAGTCAGCAGGCAGCCATGTATATGCTCTGTCCTGACAAATGAAGTAGGTACCCCTAGCAGTCAGAAAGGCAGGGGAGGAGTTAGACGGAAATACGTAAGTCTCAACGCACTCACTCTTCCCTAGCTGAGCTTTCGGATTTCTCCCATTTCCTTGCAAACAGACCTGACCTCGGTGAGGCACGACCCAAACTGAAGTGGAGCTTTTACGCTTGCTTTCTCCCAAACTAAGGCGATACTCTGTAGAGTTCCAACTCAGATACACCAGTAATTAATCTCTAGGATAAGATGGAGTATTATTGACGTCTTTAATCATATCAATAATTCCCTGGACTAAAGCTTTGTTGGCTGAGTTGTATTTAGTGGACCGTGGTGGACGCGGAGGATAGGTCTCAAGGGCATATGAAAAAATGGTCTGAAAGGCCTGAAATGATCCATTATAGCTAAAAGGCAAGACTAGATAGGGAATGCCTTTATCCATAGTGTGAGGTATCAAGCCACACACCCAGCAGTTTGTAGTATTAACTATCAGTTGGTGTTGATGCAAGAGCTGTACAAATGTATTATTAATAAATTCTGAGCGTCGAGCTTGTTCGTGTTCAGGAAATGAGTGAAAAGAATGCATCGAAGAAACCGTAGAAGTAGTAGGATCAAGGGGAGGTACTGTAGCTACTGGCACAAAAATCAAATGTACGCCAAAGACGATTCCACCCACCAGCGTCATCAAAACAATTAAAAATGTAACTGCACATTGCATTAGAAAGCATTTGCTGTGTAGTATTCTGTGCAGTCTATTTCTGCGAACATAAATTACATTTTCTCGTTGTAGCTCAGGAAGCTCCATCTTCTACGACCGTTCGCGACCACTGATGATGTGTACGTAGATAAAAATGCCTCTATCAGCCCTGGGAGTTCCCAGAACTAACAGAAAGATCGACCTTGTGTCAGACCCCTGCAGATTCAACTAGGCACACAGCCACGACCCTACGGCTACCCAGACGGCAAGGCAATTTTAAAACAAAAAGAAACAATACAAAGTATTAGCAAACTTCCTGGCTGGAGGCAATGTATAGAAAATGCAAATCTGAAAATAGGCAGTTTTCTGCTTTATTTGTCCATATCGCGAGAACGTAAGTTGTATCTCAGTTTTGCAGGAGCTGTCTGATCTGGAAACAATGTATTTTCAGCTGGCGTTGCAATGTTCACGTTCGCAGATGGCAAATGTTCTTTTGGTGCAGAAGGCAAATGTTCAGGGTTCAAAAGAGCAGTTTCAGGAGGAGAGTCAGAACTTGGTGAATCCGTGATCAGTTCTGCATCGCTGAAAGGTATGAACCTGGGGACTCGTTCCGTTTCAGAGGCACCGATTCCTTTCTTTACCCAGTTGTCGTAAGGAAGTGGCAGAGGCACACGTTTAGCATGTGTCGTGTGGATCCAATGTTTCCTTCCGGCCACACGAATAGCAGTTCTCGTTGCTAACAGGACCTGGAAAGGGCCAATAAATCTGGGCTGAAGATTTTTCGTTCTTGCAAAATTTCGGATGACCACCTGATCACCCGGTTTCAGCTGATGGCCTGGACTCTCCGGTGGCTTTGGCAATGCGTCGAAAACCTGTTGGTGAATAAGACTCAATTTAGCAGTCAAGTCGAAAAGGTAATCAATTAACATTGGGTATTCCAGCTGCTTAAATTCTTTCGGTCTAGGTACCCCCCAAACATTTGCAGGACGACCGAAAACTATTTCGTAAGGACTAAGCCCTACTCTAGAATGTACAGTTGCTCTTGTTGATAGCAAAGCCAAAGGCAATGCGTCTGGCCAGGACAAACCCGTGGATGCTTGTATCTTAGCGAGTTTCAGTTTAAGGGTGCCATTGTAACCCTCGACTAAACCCGCGGACTGGGGATGATTCGCACTATGAAATTTTTGCCTAATCCCTAGGCCGGCACACACACTCTGCATAACTTTCCCTACGAACTCACTTCCGTTATCTGACCATACAATCCGTGGCATTCCGTATCGGGGGAAGTATTCTTTAAGAAGAATTTTGGCAGTGGATAAGGCAGTATTGTCCTTCAGTGGGTATGCTTCGATCCATCTGGAAAAAGCACAAACTACCACTAGGACGTATTTCAGGTTATTACAGCGGTCCATGTGAATGAAGTCTAGCTGGATCACTTCAAAAGGGCAGGAAGGAGGAGCGAAGTGACCTGCAGGTGTGGGGATTCCCTTGCCAGGATTATGCATCAAGCATACCATACAATTTCTCACCACTCTCTCTGCACACTTACTAATTCCGTCATTCTTCCAGACCGGAGCCAACATCTTACAAATCCCTTTTGAACTGATGTGCGCTGTTCCATGCGCCATCGTCACTACTGCAAGCACATACGCATCAGGCAACATCCAACGCTGTTGTTCCGACAAATCAATCCAACACCCACTCGAGTCCAATTTACCCGTGCTCTCTCTCCATGCACGTTTTTCCTCCTCAGTCGCCTCTTTCTGAATTTCCTTCACGCTTTCCACTGTGTCTTCACACATTCCAGACTCAGAAATCCATCTTGCAGACGTTGCAACATACATTCTACTCATCATATTTCTAGCTGTCTGTTTTGCGATCTCATCAGCAAAAGCATTCCCACGACCAACATCATCCGTGATTGCTTTATGAGCACTGCATTTCACAATCGCAACTTCAGTCGGTAAGGTTAGAGATTCCAACAAGTCATTAACTAGCTGACCATGTTGAATCTTAGTCCCATGGGACGTAATGAAACCTCTTTCTTTCCAGAAACGGCCAAAACTATGGGCCACGCCGAACGCGTACTGACTATCTGTGAACACATTCACTCTCTTTCCCTTAGCTAAAACGCACGCTCTTGTTAGCGCGATCAATTCTGCAGCCTGGGCAGAATTCTGACTCACTCTTGCAGTCTCCACAATCGTACTCAAAGTCGTTACGGCATAGGCAGCAGTCACATCACCATTCTCCAATTTGAAGCAAGACCCATCAACATACAACGTGCCATCTGGATCTGACAACGGAGTATTTTTTAGATCGATTCGTCCTTTTGTTTCTTCCTCAGTTCTGAAACAACAGTCGTGTGGTTCGGAATCACTCGACTCTTGGCTAGTCGGCAACAATGTTGCTGGATTCAATACATTGCATCTTTTGATCTGAATATGACTAGCTAATAGTGTCAATTCATAGCCGGATAATCTAGCACTGGTAAGGTGTTGCGTCTTGGTTCGGTTCATGAGTGTATCCACAGCATGAGGAACCATAACTACTAGCATGTTGTTCATGACTAAACCAGCAGATTGTCGAATGGAAGCTGCAGCTGCGGCTGTAGCTCTCAAGCAACTAGGCAACGCTCTAGCTACTGGATCTAATGTTGATGAAAAATACGCACAAGGGCGTTGTTTATCACCAAATTTCTGCGTCAACACACTCAATGCACAACCTTCTCTCTCGTGGACATAGAGCGTAAATGGCTTACTGTAGTCGGGTGTACCCAATACAGGTGCTGAACACAGTGCATTTCGTAACTCAGAAAAACTCTGCTGACATTCAGCAGACCATGGTACCGGACTCGGAACACCTTTCCCAGTCAAGGCTACTAATGGTTTTGCTAAAAGAGAAAAATTTGGGATCCATTGCCTACAATAGGAGGTAATACCCAAAAAGGCACGCACTTCTCTCTGCGTGCTAGGAACATTCATCTGTGTAATTGCTTTTATTCTCTCTGGGGTCAACTTCCTTCCCTCCTTTGACAAGAGATGACCTAGGTAGGTCACTTCTTGGCAGCAGTATTGCATTTTTGAAGGTGACACCTTGTGATTCAAATCTGACAAGTGATGCAATAAAGAAATCGTAGCTGTTTTGCAAGTTTCCTTGTCATCGGCAGCCACTAGAAGATCATCGACATACTGTACTAAAGCAGAACCACGAGGAAGTACGAAGGAATCTAACTGGCTTTTTAATGCTTGACTGTAAATGGATGGGCTTTCACAATAACCTTGTGGAGCGCGTTTAAATCTAAAACTTCGTCCTCCTAGAGAAAAACCGAAAATATCTCTGCTTTCCTCGGCTATCGGAATGCTGAAAAAGGCATTTTTCAAGTCGACAACTGAAAACCATGCTGCTGTAGCGGGAATCAACGTTAACAAGGCAGTAATGTCTGGTACCACAGGAAACTGTGGGATCACAATTTTATTAACCTCTCTAAGATCAATTACGAACCTATATACTGGAGGCTTTGTAGGGTCAGTTCGTTTCAAAATAGGCAGTACAGGACTATTACAGACATTACCTCTAGTCTCTTCTACAACATCTTTCTTGATCAGGTCTTGTACTATCAGTAGGAGCGCACGCTCACCTTCACTAGAGATTCTGTATTGTGGAATTCGTGGAAGTTTGACATTTGCTTTCAAAGTTACTACATAGGGTGGAATTTCCAATAGACCTACATCATTAGGACCAGTCGCCCAAAGAGTATCAGGGAGTGAACGCAGCTCTGGTGGGAGCGCATCCATCGACAAGTACATCGGGGAGATGATTCTTTTACCCAACGTAAGCTGTACTCCCGCTGGAGAACAGTACAATGTCGCGTACAGGCGTTTTAACAAGTCTAAACCAAGCAGATTTTCGTTACAACCTGTCGTCAAAATCAGGGGTGCTTTCAATTGACGGGGTCCAACAGAAATAGACAAAGGACCAGAAACAGGGTTGTGAACAGGGGCGCCCGAGAAACCTACTGAAACGTTTGTTGAGCCAGACAAAGGTGCGCCAGGGAGTTTTGCATGTATGATAGAACTTTTTGCTGCACCAGTATCCAACAGAAACGGTTCGACTATACCTGATGTTGCTACTGCGACATAAGGCCCACTCTGATCTACTGGTACTGATACTACTCCCTCTCTTTGTCCATGGCTGTCCTAGTATTCACTTTGCTGACCTTCCTCACTAGCTTCATAATAGTCTTCAACATGATACTGTGGAGACCTATTCTGTTGGGCAGATTGTCCATTTCGCTGGTCGAAATAATTAGAGGGGCGATCACTTGTCTGTGGAGGCATAGCACCTCGTCCTCGGCCTCTAGAGTTTTGCATAGAACTACCACGACCTCTCTGAGCTGCCGCATCATTATTTTGTGTTCGAACTGGACACTCACTTTTGTAATGACCTTCCTTTTTGCAATAAGCACATTGATTCCACTGGTATTGTGGCCTTTGAAAGTTATAATCCGTTCTTTGATATGACCCTTGCTGCATATTAGTTTGATTCATGCGAGGCGGATAAGCTTGTTGTAAAAGTACTTTAGTTTTTAAATCTTTCGACTTTTTATCTGATTTTTCCTTCTCTTCTTTATCCCTATTTTCATAGTACTGAGCAGTCGCAAGTATTTGCGCAGTCGTAGAGACAGCCCACGCACTTTCAGAATTTTTTAATTTACTACTAAGTTCTGGCAACAGATTGTGCACAAATTTATCGACAAATAATCTCTGACCTCCTTCTGTGCTCATATCCTGACCACTATGATCCACAAAAGTCTCCTCGAATCTTGTGAAAAAGTCGGAGACGCTTTCGTCTTTCTTTTGTTTGCACGCGGACAATTTGTCCCAGTTAACGCGCAATGCTGGCATCAAGGTTTTCATTAAATCGATTATTCTACCAGGCAAATTAGCAATTAAAGGTTCAGGTTTGGAACCACCTATTTGTTGACCATCCGCTGCAATTATAGCTGCCCAGTCACCACCTAGGGCAACCGGATGATTCTCTTTACGAATTTTAGCCCAAATTGGTTGCGGTACTACATTACCAAACAGCAGATCTATGTCAGTTAAATTTAATACACAAGCGTCAACTGTTTGAGCTAACTCTTTGTAGTACCCTGCAGGATTTTTACGCGGATCTGGCAAAGCCTGTTTTACTGCTAATACTTCAGCTCGCTTCCATGGAATATGTATCCATACTCTCTGGAATTGGGCCGGAGCGGCTGCAATACCAAGCGGTGCATTAGCTTGCACAGCTTCGCGCCAAATTGGTGGAACCTCTCTCATTGGATATTGACGATTTCGTTTCGTACTACGTTTCTCTAACTCTCTCGGTGAAAGAAGGGATGAGTCGGATCTATAACTTAGAACCAGTTCCATCGCTTCTTTTATATTTTGTCCAACTATCATACCTGTAGCAAACTCTTTCTGAACATTAATTAATTCTCCTAGATTTGATTCAGGGTCATCCTCTTCCAATTCCTCACGTAGAAGGAAACACATTTCATCGAACACATATCGTTGTGTCGGTTCGTTCCATTGCATAAATGTATCTAATACATTTTGTACATTATATCTTCCAACTTTCGAAACCCATCTAAGAGCAGTGGAATCTAGTATTCCTCTTTCTTCAGTACTGGGAAGCTGACTACGTCTCTGCACAGAGTCAGAGGTAGGAGTCTTAATCAGAGTTTTATAGAAGGGAGATAGAATATTAGAGACAGAATCAGTGATTCTTCGACGAACAGAAAGCGGAGTCATAATATTAGCAGAGGCAGTGAATAGAGTAGCAGTTGGAACAGATAGATCAGGAACAGTAGGAGTAGCAGGAAAAATAGCTTGTGAAGTAGCAGGTGTGAGCGACACAGGCATAGGTAAAGAAGTCGGCAACCCTAGAAGAGGGGTTGTCGAAGGAACATTAATATTGACCACAGGAGGTACAGGAATTTGATTCATGGGAGCGAGAACAGGGACACCAGGTTGTCCAGCAACCGGTAATTGAACATTCGGTATAGGTGGAGCCGTAGCACCTTGCGCATACGGTGGGGGTGATCGTAACAAGTAAGACAACAGGGGATCCTTTTCAGGGTCCTCTACTATCTTAGCCGTACTCGATGGTAAAGCAGGATAGCACTTGTCTATCGCTAAATTACGCTCTCTATCGGCCACCTCCATCGCTTTCTCGGACTCGTTGAGTTGCAGCTGCCTAGCAGACTGTTCTAAAGTCAACTCTTGCTCTTTCTGTTCTTTCTTCAACTTTTTAATTTCTCTCTGTTTAGATTCTTTTCGCCAATAACGGAAAGAATCAAACATTGCCGGCCGGGCTTTCTTCTTAAACAACCTTCTTTCTAGATTATCGAGAATTTCAGGTTCAAAACTACCATGTAGTGGCCAACTAAGGACACCATCTTTTTCTGTATAGCGGATCCATATCTCGTTATAAGAGATAGGGCCCACACCAAATTTGCAATATAGATCATAAAGGGGAGTTCCAATCGGAGGAACCAAACACGAGTCCTCCAACTGGGAATCACTGTTGCAACTAAAACAAGACAACATACAATTTTTCCGACTTACCATTTTATAATCCGGAACACAAGACAAACAAAACACAAAAAGATGCGCACTTGAACCGAGAACTTAGGCCTACCAGAACTGATAATTGTATCGATACCTGAACTGAACAGAATGATTATCGTAACTAGAATAACCAGTGATAACCTTACAGAACTGAACTGAACTGAGAACTAAAAGGATTATCCAAATAGGAGCAACCCTCACAAAATAACCAACTAGCAACCACTAAATACTTAACTGAGGCACTGAAGACGTCACCAAGGAGAAACCCGTCACGTTTCGCCGTACTGAGGACTGCACCTCGGGTCCAAGACAGGGCGACGGTCAAGGCAACGGACCACTGCAGCCGTCTGAACGGGAACCCTCGTGGAAGAGGACGTCGGGGCCACTTTTGCGATATGCCGGGATCGATGAAGTGGGGCGCCTCCCTCTGAAATCTTCACACGAAGCTCCTCGAATTCTTCAGGCTTTTGGACAGGTACCGAATGACGTCGCCCCGAGTTGGGCGCCAAATGGAGTTCTGGACTTTTTAGTTCCGTCCAGAGGTGTCAGGGACAACACCCGAAGACCCCGGAGTTCAACCTGTCTTGGTACACAAATAAACAGAAACACGGGCTTCTCGATGGTGGCGTCAAAGACCAAAGGTTTATTACTGCAGGGACACAGAAGTCACAGAAACTACACATGGGCAGTATCTAGGAGCCTGTTCGATTTGTACAAAGAGGGTTGTTCCTTATATACTAAATATTGGGCTTCAGGCAAATTCTTTACATGTTACCACAGTTCTAAACATTCGTGTCTTATACAATAAATATTTGGCGTTGCACAGGAATCGTCAACAGTATCTGATGTCAAAACATTGCAAATGAGGGGTTCCCACTAGTCCATCATAATCCCATGTCAATTCTTCATTCAAGACCCGGACCGCCTCATCGTAAATTTCGTTACCACCCCCTACTAAAGGCCCAGAAGGAAAGGAGCAGAGCCAGGTGTGGAAGATAGAAAGACAGGATAAGAAATGTTTGTGGGTCGTAAATGGGCACGGTTACCAGCTTCGGCCGCCTAATCATGATCAGGCCAACGAGCACAAGAACCAGTATAGCAGGACTGGCCTCAGGCTGGGGAGGCAGCTCTTGCCGAGTCATGCTGCCACAGCGTTGCTGGCCTAAAGTGCACGTGTCACTTGCAAGGTGAATCGCCGGCCAAAGCCTACGTGTCCTTTAATGAAAAGAGGTCATTGCGTGTCCATTGACTATGTGAGGGCAAGGAATACAAAATGGCTTCCGTGTTCTAAGATGGATGCCATGGGCAGATCACAAATGTGTTGGTAACAGGAGTGCTCTTGCTCGTAGCATAGCGAAAACACCAGGATATACTAAATGGATCATTTGCGGTTCACCGATACCAAAATTATGTATTTACGACAATGTTACAAACACGAGTAAAATCGTCACGGAACCTCAACACCACACAAGGATAAGGTTCAACGTTACTTTATAAGCAATTCTTTAAGTACGGTGAGGTGGTACAAGGAGGTCTGGACTCCGGGGTCCCCTCTATTCTAGTCTCTTGGTTGGGTAAGGGGGGTAGCGGGACAGTCTCGTTACCACTCTGGGGGATGTGGTGGTAGATGAATCAGCTCACAATCCTCGAGCTCGGCGTTCTAGATGATCGGGCCGCGGCGGAGCCAGCAGGTCCCGGGATGGTTGAAGGTAGTGACGGTCCGCGGCGGAGCCAGCAGGTCCCGATGAAGATGGGTGTAGAGAGCCGCGGCAGCGCCAGCAGGCAGATCGGTAGTTCGCAAGGCAGGGCTACGGCAGCGCCAGTAGTCCGTCAAGGATGAGTTCTTCACTGCGTCTCTCGACTCCAGGATACAACTGCCTTCCTGCTCTGGAGCTGCGCCAGTTATAGGTCTGGCGCCC
Source organism: Lissotriton helveticus (assembly GCF_964261635.1). Classification (NCBI taxonomy): domain Eukaryota; kingdom Metazoa; phylum Chordata; class Amphibia; order Caudata; family Salamandridae; genus Lissotriton; species Lissotriton helveticus. The sequence continues at coordinate 955,131 of NW_027611726.1, read as the reverse complement.
TTTGATGTCCGGACCCTCGCACTGGGAGGTCGGGAGGTCCGGGATGAGGGAGTCCAGACACCCAGCAGGGGGGTGGAGCCAGCGCCTGGGGGAGCTGGGGGCGATCGGCACCTGGCGGGGGAGAGCCATCGACACCTCTTTCTCCCATTGACCTGCCAAGTAGTCCGCTCACCTCCTGGGTGGATGGTGGTGCCGGGATGTCGGGGCCTGGCCAGGCCCAGGGTTAGGGTTGATCGGAGGCCACGCGGCCTCGTGGTGCCGTGTCCAAGATGGCGCCCAGGCCGGGCGAGAGGGCCGGTAGGGAATCGGGCCCACGATGTGGAGATGTTCAGGGGCAGGGGCCCTATAGGAGACGGGAAACGGGTTGTTGTTGCCTGTAACGCCTGAGGAGCGGGGCTCGGGCCTGGTCGTGCGGGGAGGGAGCAAGCCTTACACGTGGCCTGTCCAACATGCGTCCCCCCAGCTGAAGGCGGGGAGAGTCACCCATCCTCTTGGGGACTCTCCTCGTCGAGGCGGAAAAAGCGTGACAGGCCATCTGCGTTGGCGTGGTCTTGCCCGGGTCGATGTTCCACAGTGAAGTCCATCCCCTGCAGGGAGATGGACCAACGTAGTAGTTTCGGGTTTTCCCCCCGCATCTGCATTAGCCATTGCAGGGGTCGATGATCGGTCTGGACCCTGAAGTGGGTGCCGAAGAGATAAGGCCGGAGCTTTTTGAGGGCCCACACCACGGTGAAGGCCTCCCTCTCGATGGTGCTCCAGCGTTGTTCTCGGGCCAGGAGCCGTCTGCTGATGAAAGCCACTGGCTGGTCAAGTCCTTCGGGGTTCAGCTGGGAAAGGACTGCCCCAACGCCATGGTCGGAGGCATCTGTTTGGACGATAAATTCCCGACTGTAGTCGGGGGCCTGGAGCACCGGGGCGGAGCACATGGCGGCCTTCAGCTTCTCGAAGGCCGCTTGACAGTCTGGGGTCCAGTTGACCTTCTTGGGTTGGTTTTTGGATGTGAGTTCCGTGAGGGGCCCTACAATGCTGCCATAGTCCCTCACGAACCGCCGGTAGTAGCCTGTGAGTCCCAAGAAGGCGCGGACCTCGGTCTGGGTGATGGGGGGCTGCCACGACTGGATGGCAGCGATCTTGAGTTGCAAAGGGGCCACCAGACCGCTTCCCACCTGGTGCCCGAGATAGGTCACGGACCCCTGGCCAATTTGGCATTTGCTGGCCTTGATCGTGAGGCCAGCTCGTTGGAGGGCCTGTAGCACCTCTCGGAGGTGGTGGAGGTGGTCGGACCAGTGGCGGCTGTACACAGCGATATCGTCCAGGTAGGCGGCGCTGAATTCTTCGAGTCCTGCCAGGACCTGGTTCACTAGCCGCTGAAATGTTGCTGGGGCATTCTTCATGCCGAATGGCATGACCTTGAAGTGATAGTGGCCATCAGGAGTGGAGAATGCAGATCGTTCTTGGGCCCGGGGTGTGAGACCGATCTGCCAGTAGCCCGCTGTCAGGTCGAAGATGCTGAGGTAGCGGGCAGCTCCCATGCGGTCGATTAGTTCATCTGCTCGGGGGATGGGGTGTGCGTCTGTTCTGGTGACCGCATTCAAGCCCCGGTAGTCGACGCAGAACCGAAGCTCCGGCGTGGCGCCGGGGGCGGCCGCTTTGGGGACCAGTACCACTGGGCTGGCCCAGGGGCTGTCTGAGGGCTCGATGACCCCGAGCGTGAGCATCTTGGCCACCTCCTCTTGGATGCAGGCCCGTACCCGATCTGGTACGCGGTAGGCCCGATGGCGGACAGGGGGACTGTCTCCAGTGTCCACGTCGTGTAAGCACCAGGGGGTGACCCCTGGGGTGAGGGAGAACAGGGTGGCGAACTGCAGCAGGAGGTCTCGGCAGCCTTGGCGCTGTTCCAGGGTGAGGGCCTCCGAGAGTCGGACCCCGTCCACGGAGCCGTCCTTCTCCCGAGACCGTAGGAGGTCAGGGAGGGGTTCGGAGTCCTCCTCGGTTCCATTGTCGGTTGCCATCAAGAGGCTGAGCTCTGAGCGTACAAAGTGGGGTTTAAGTCTATTAGCGTGGAGGACCCGGAGAGGGTTTCGTGAAGATTCCATATCGATGAGATAGGTGACAGGGCTCTTGCGCTCGATTACTTTGAAGGGCCCCGTCCATTTGTCTTGCAGGGCGCATGGTTCGGTGGGAGACATTACCCACACTTGTTGGCCGGGTTCAAATTCGATGGAGGATGCATTCTGATCGTACCACCTTTTCATGTCCTCCTGACTGGCCTCCAGGTTTGCTTTTGCCATCTCTCTGAACCGTCTGGTCTGGTTGCGGAGGGTTAGGAGGTACTTGAAAACATCTGGCGGGTTCTTTAGAGGGGGCATTTCCCAGCCCTCTTTGACTAGGCTGAACGGCCCCCGCACCGGGTGCCCATACAAGAGTTCGAACGGGCTGAAGCCGAGGGACTTCTGGGGGACTTCTCGGTAGGCAAAGAGAAGGCACGGTAGTAGCACATCCCACTGGCGACGGAGGGGCTCTTCCAACCCCCCAATCATCCCTTTGAGCGTGCGGTTGAACCGCTCAACCAGTCCGTTTCCTTGAGGGTGATAGGGGGTCGTGAATCGGTAGGTGACCCCACACTGTTGCCAGAGGGACTTCATGTATTTTGAAATAAAGTTTGTGCCCCGGTCGCTGACGACTTCTCGGGGGAAGCCCACCCGGGAGAAGATCCCCATCAAGGCCCGGCCGACTACCGGGGCTGTCACAGTTCGCAGGGGAACAGCCTCGGGGTAGCGGGTGGCGTGGTCCACCAGTACTAGGATGAACCGATGTCCTTGTGCTGTACGGGGGTCCAGGGGTCCCACAATGTCTATCCCCACCCTCTCGAACGGGGTGGTGACCACTGGAAAAGGTTGCAGAGGGGCTTTAAGCTTGCGGCCGCTCTTCCCGCTGGCCTGGCACGTGGGGCAAGATCGGCAGTATTGGAGTACGTCGTTCCTCATCTTGGGCCAGAAAAAGTGGGTCACCAGGCGACTGTAGGTTTTATCCTGACCCAGGTGGCCAGCCAGGGGGACATCGTGGGCCAGGTTTAGCAAGAAGTCTCTAAAGCGGAGGGGCACCACTAGTACTCGACTGGCCCCTAACTCTGCGATTCTCTGTTCGCTGTACAACAGGTCATTGTCCCAATAGACCCAATGGGTTCCGGAGGTATCCCCTGCACTCTGGGCGAGGGCTTGTTGGCGGAGTCCCTCGAGGGAGGGACAGGTCTTCTGCTCGTGGCGAAACTGTTCTTGGGTGGGCCCCCCCTCCTGACGCCACTGATCCAGGCCGGGAAGGTCCTGAGGCTGAACGAGCCCCTCGGGAGTTTGTTCTGGGGTGACGGCACGGTCGGTGTCTGGAGCGACCGGGGGAGGAGGTGCCGGCCATTCAGGTTCTTCGGGTCGGGGGATGGCACGGGCAGCCATGGACCGGGTGGTTACGCACGCCCAATCCGGGATGCCCAACATCCCTAGGTGCTCTCTCCTCTCTACGGCGGCCCACGGGGAACTCTCAAAATCATTTCCCAGGAGACAGTCTACGGGGGCATCATCTCGGACCGTCACTTCCAACATGCCGGAGACTCCTCCCCACTCGAAGGGGACGCAAGCCATCCGACATAGACTCTCCGAATTGTCGGCTGAACGGACAGGGCAGAGGACGTTCGGCAGAATCTGTTCTGGGGTCACCAGGTGACATCGGACGGCCGTTACACTGGCCCCGGTGTCACGTAGGGCTTCGGCCCGGCGTCCATTAATGTTCACCCATTGACTGTACTTCCGGGTGTTGGCGGGTAGGGGGACCCGCGGGACCATGTCTCTTCCCCCTAGGCACGCTAGAACCATGGCGGCTGGTTCCCATTCCTGGCGTTCTTGCTCACATTCCTCATGTTCTTCGTAGGTTTGTTCTTCCCCCAGGGCGGCGGCAGCCATCTGGCGGGGTCTCGGAGTCTGGCTCTGTGGACAATTCGGGTCGTTGGCGTAGTGGCCGACTCGCTGGCATCGGTGACACGTGACATTGGCTCTGTATCCCGGCCGCGCCGGGGTGTTGCCCCGGTTGGCCGGGGGTGGGGTGCTGGTAGCGGGAGCGGCCGGGGCGTTGTCTCTCCCTCGTCCCTGGCCCCCTACTCCTCCTCGGGGACGGTGCTGACCGTGGTTCCGGTTCTGTTCATGGGGCCCAGTTCGGCCCACTCGGGTAATTTCCCACCGGTCAGCCTCGGCGGCGAGCTGTCGTGGATCAGTTAATTTACTGTCGAGGAGGTGCTGCCTGAGCTCGACGAAGCAGTTGTTTGATAGATGCTCCCATACCATGAGATTGAAGAGTTGCTCGTAAGTCGTTACGTTGCTTCCCTTGATCCACCCCTCGAAGGCCCGGCTGAAATAGTTCACGTATTCCACCCAAGTTGTGCCCGGGATCCGAGTGCAGTTTCGGAACCTCTGGCGGTACATTTCGGGTGTGAGCCCATAGCGGGTGAGGAGGGTAGCTTTCATGTGGTCATAGGAGGTCATCAGATGGTCTGGGAGCTGTAGCAGGGCATCGCGGCCCTCATTGACGAACCTCCCCCATAGACCGACTCCCCAGTCGCTTCGATCGATCCGGTGGGAGGTCATAGCGATCTCGTAGGCCTTGAACCATTGCTGTATGTCGTCCTCTCGGAAATATTCTCGAACGACATCCTTGGGGATGTGTACCTTCCTTTCTGTCACCCCCGGGGTGCGCGGTTGCTCGGGCACTCCTAATTCTTTGTTCTGCTTGCGTAAGTCTATCTCAGCTAGTTTGCGTTCGTGTTCGTACGCCAGTCTCTTCTCTTCAAGCTCTCTTTGTCTCTGTTTCTCTTTCCGTTCTTCTCGGAGCCGCAGATGTTCCAGATTTAGTTTTTGTTCGGCTAATTTGAGTTCGCCATCCATTTTGAGCCGGGCCATCTCTAGCTCATGTAGTCGGTTTCTTTCTCGTTCTTGGATCTCATCTTGCGAGAGACCCGTTCTTCGCTCCTCGGGAGCCGTGGTGTCTTTCTCTGCTGTTGCGAGATTTTGGTCCGGGGGTCTGACGGCCCCGGTTTCTGCCCATGACTCAATGGCGTGCTTGAAATCGTCTTTAGTATTCAGACCGGTGGTAGCGATACCTAGTTCAATGCAGAATTGTTTCAACTCACGATGGCTGTATTCTTCCAATTTCTCCATCTGGAATTTTTCGGTGGATCCGCTTTCTTTGGTTGACATTGTGGTTTTGTCGTGGGGTGAGCTACTCTCTGTACGATTACGCGTTGATTCGGATCCCGTCGCTGGCCACCAATGTTAGACGGACCGGGAGGGTCGGCCGAGGATAAGGGGAGAGGTCTCCGGGGAGATCCGTCTCCAGCAATCGTACAGACAAATAACTTCCCCCCCACTGACGTACACCACACAAGGATAAGGTTCAACGTTACTTTATAAGCAATTCTTTAAGTACGGTGAGGTGGTACAAGGAGGTCTGGACTCCGGGGTCCCCTCTATTCTAGTCTCTTGGTTGGGTAAGGGGGGTAGCGGGACAGTCTCGTTACCACTCTGGGGGATGTGGTGGTAGATGAATCAGCTCACAATCCTCGAGCTCGGCGTTCTAGATGATCGGGCCGCGGCGGAGCCAGCAGGTCCCGGGATGGTTGAAGGTAGTGACGGTCCGCGGCGGAGCCAGCAGGTCCCGATGAAGATGGGTGTAGAGAGCCGCGGCAGCGCCAGCAGGCAGATCGGTAGTTTGCAAGGCAGGGCTACGGCAGCGCCAGTAGTCCGTCAAGGATGAGTTCTTCACTGCGTCTCTCGACTCCAGGATACAACTGCCTTCCTGCTCTGGAGCTGCGCCAGTTATAGGTCTGGCGCCCTTTGATGTCCGGACCCTCGCACTGGGAGGTCGGGAGGTCCGGGATGAGGGAGTCCAGACACCCAGCAGGGGGGTGGAGCCAGCGCCTGGGGGAGCTGGGGGCGATCGGCACCTGGCGGGGGAGAGCCATCGACACCTCTTTCTCCCATTGACCTGCCAAGTAGTCCGCTCACCTCCTGGGTGGATGGTGGTGCCGGGATGTCGGGGCCTGGCCAGGCCCAGGGTTAGGGTTGATCGGAGGCCACGCGGCCTCGTGGTGCCGTGTCCAAGATGGCGCCCAGGCCGGGCGAGAGGGCCGGTAGGGAATCGGGCCCACGATGTGGAGATGTTCAGGGGCAGGGGCCCTATAGGAGACGGGAAACGGGTTGTTGTTGCGTGTAACGCCTGAGAAGCGGGGCTCGGGCCTGGTCGTGCGGGGAGGGAGCAAGCCTTACACGTGGCCTGTCCAACACTCTCCATTATATTCGGGTTACAGTGGTCTTCCTTTTAAGAGGTATATCATTGTACAGAACAATTAGTCTCTTAATTTAAACCTTCAAAGCTAGTGCCTTGTACAGAACTAATATCTGTCATATAGATGGATATGCAACATGTACTACGTGCAAATTATCATAGCACATTAAATACATAGGCACTTTGTATGTTTTACATTTATACAGCCTTGAGGAAGTCGCGGGACAGACCCCCCAATAGCGACGAAACGCGTGTTGGCTTTGGCTGTTTTGACTACTAAATGGCAAGAACGATGAAATAAAACAACGAATAACCGGATGGAATTGTTGAAATTTTTACCTGTTTGACTATGACTATTTGAACTGTTTTCGACCATAATAGGGAAACCTTTATGTACATTTGACGTGTGCGGGGGAGTGTAATAATTTGTATATTGAGTTGAGGCTCAAGGTTTGTAGAGTTTGGTGGTTCTCTATACCTTTCAGCACCGTCCCATATAATTGCTTTAACCGAATCCATGTGTGTAAATTCCACCCGTAAGTGCCAATAGCCTAGGATTAATACCACATTTCGAGGTTTGTTTATGTTTTAGATATTGTTGATGGGAATCCACGTAGTACACGCAGAACAGTGCACACGTGCATCACGAGTGTGCAAGGGTGATTCTTCATCAGGTACAAGCAAAATCTAAGAGTATGCAAACTTTAGTGATGGGCGCACACAACCACACACACAACCACACACACAACCACACACACACAACCACACACACAACCACACACAACCCCACAACCACACACACAACCACACACACACAATCACACACAACCACACACACACAACCACACACACACTACCACACACTCAACCACACACACACAACCACACACAACCACACACACACAACCACACACACAACCACCTTCCTTTAGCACTCCTCACAGTGAATGCGAACTCAATAGTGATCACTGAGCGTCCATTCACAAACACATGAACAGCGCGAAATCAATAAAGTGCAGTATGCACTGTAACACCCGTTCATATAACAAAACAAGCATTTACAATGCAATGGTCTCGGCATTATTAAAGGGAGAGCTATTGGCATTGCTCATGACCTTTTTTTTTTTTTCTAATCATAAATAAATGGCATTGTCATTTACACTGCCAATAGCTTAATCGTTAAATAAATGACATTGTCATTTACAATGCCAATAGCTTAATCGCTCGCAAAAGCATGACCTATTGCATTTACACCCACACAGAGCCACTCACACATACAGAGCCACCCAAACAGAGTCATTCACATAGAGCCACCCACACACACAGAGCCATCTACACAGAGCCACCCTCACACAGACAGAGCCACCCACACATAGAGACACCTACAAAACAAGAAAAACTAGTGCAATCAGGGGGCAGAAGGCAAGAAAAACGAGTGCAATCAGGGGAGCAAAGGCAAGAAAAACGAGTGCAATCAGGGAGCAGAAGGCAAGAAAACGATAGCTTAATCGCTCGCAAATGCAAGACCTATTGCATTTGCACCCACACAGAGCCACACACACAAAGCCACCCACACACACATACAGAGCCACCCACACATAGTCATTCACATAGAGCCACCCACACAATCAATCAATCAATGAAAGATCTATATAAACACCAATATCTATATGGTTATGCAGTTTCGTCCTCTACATATTTGCCCATCATAAAGAATCACTGCAGCTTTATTTAAAAACATGCCATGTTTTTGGCTTTTCAAAAAATATTAATATCTATAAGAAATATCTACCGTGTGAGCATCACAAACTGAATTATAGCTAGGTCCTTGAATGGGAGACTTTTACACTATGATACTTGTTGAATCGACCTCAGAAAGATGAGAGGCTGACGCAGCCCTTTATTGACTAAGAACTATGCAGTTCACAAGGCTGGCACGCTGCCCACAGATTGATCCTGCGGCTGCTTCCTTCTTCTGTGTCCAAATGGCACGGGGACACTGCTTTAATGTGTCACTAGCAACCGGAAATGCGCTCCTCAGAAGATTATTGCATAGGCAGACTACGTTACTCAGTTTATTTATGGGCCTTATCTGAACCCAGCACTGGAATAAGGTACCAGGAACTTCCCTGTCTGAATTAATACTAAAGTGCTTACAACTCATTAACTTTATTATTGTGACTCGGATTATCTTCTTCTTACCACTTAAGTAGTAATTTATGGCTTCAAATTCCTGAAAACATACTTACACATTTAATCTAATTTACCACAAACAGCAACAATTCCGCTTGAAGTAAAATCAGGAAATTCACTATAAAAACACAGATTGTAAGTGACACAGAAAATACATAATATAACTATTCCCAAAGCAATCACTTCCTTTAGTCACAGAACCGATCTTAAGAAACATTGAGGGGATAGGGCGTGATCGAACACACCTCTTATCTGATTCTACTGGCCCATACCATTCCTAGGCTGCCTATGGGCTGGTGCTGACCATAAGAACATGTCCAAAGTTCGTATGAGGAGCCTCCAACATGTGAAAGAATTTCAACAACTCAGTCTTCAAGTGCAACTCTTCTTCACCTTGATTGACTACACAAATTTCGAAAACCAGAACATAAACCCTTGTCTAATATTTATTTGGTTTATTTTATAATATGTTCTTTAGTATGGCACCCCGGGTGCCAAGGTCGTATTTCAGAGGACTAAGGGTCAAACACAGAGGAGAATTGGAGAATGAGCAGGTGGCGGGGAAAAAAAATACGTCAATTAGTTTACGATTGATGATTCCTACACAGAGCAGAACAATTTGGTCTTCAGTACTCTTCAGAATTTCCTACATCTATGTTCAAACAGGGTGCAGCGTAAGAGCCTTTGCAGCAAAGGACTCTGACCCTAACTGTGGAGCGCCGGGGGATGAGGCAGCGCCCGGGGGGCCTGTGGGTGGCAAGAAGGAGCGCCGGGGGAAGGGGCAGGGCCCGGGGGGGTGCCTGGGGGTGACAAGAATGAGTGCCGGGTGATGGGGCAGGGCCCGGGGGTGACAAGAAGGAGTGCTGGGTGACGGGGCAGGGCCCAGGGGGGGGCCTGGGGGTGACAAGAAGGAGTGCCGAGTGATGGGGCCGGGGATGGCTCCGGAGGGGGCCTGTGTGGCAGAGGTCTGGCCGGGCAGTGTGGCTGGCACAATAGCGCGGTGTAAGCTCAAGGGCCGGGGGGGGTGCTGAGAGGGGGCCCCTAAGCTGATACAATATTAATAAAAACACACATGGCCCCCAGTCCCCCCCGACCCTCGAATGCTGCAGCGCTGTGAAGCCTGTGCTGAGATCACAAACAACATCATGAGCTAAAGAACAGCAAAACTTACGCCCCCGAATCCGAACGAGACGGGTCTTGTTTGGAGTGACTCCCTTCTCTTCCAATGGATGGCCTCCGTTTAGGAAGCCAGCCAATGGAAGCAAACGGAGCAGAGAGGCGGGTTTAAACTGCCCTACTCCAAAATATAAGATCTCCGGACCAGAAGCTGCGCTTTGCGCAGCTTATAGGTCCCTCGACCTAAAAAGCCAATGGGTGTTTCCCATCAATCACGCACAGAAGGGGGCATGTTTACAAGCAATGCCGAACCACGGCACACAATGCTGAATAGTTCCATTGAGAAATGCTCGCGACTTGTACGAAGAAAGCGGGTTTAGTGGGAAAAACAACAAAGCTGTTCGACTCAGGAAATGCTCCAGAGCCATGTGTAATACAAGAGACACCTCCGAACAGAGCAACCTTTAATCCATATGCCGCGACCCAACAGCGTTGGGGAATGTGCCTCACAGGAGTGGCACCAACAACGTTGTGATATGTTTCACAAGTGCTGTGTCACAGCACTGAAAGTCAGCCTGTATCACAAACGCGCAGTGACAGCATAGCAGGGCAGTGCGCAGATTTATCACGTGTAGTGTGTAGCGTTGCAGGGCAACACTTAAGACAAAAGGTGAACCACAGCATCACAGAGCAATGTGTTTTGTAGGGGCTCTGTCGCAGCTTGGTAGTGGTATTATCGGAGCTACACTGGAGCTTGGCGATAGCAGGACAATGTGCATTGTGTAGCGCTGAGGGGTAACGAGTCACACAAAAGAAACAACAACACTGCAGAGCAGTATATTGCAGAGGTTGGGTCATAGCAGGACAATGTGTATTATTGCACGTGCGCCACAGCAATCTGTGTAGAATGAAATAAAATCAAATTGAAAATGAGTTTTATAAAGCGCTCGAATACCCTAGGGCATCTTGGCGGTGGTAGCACAGGAGAAGATATTAATGACAATAAGAAGCAGAGACTTTAGATTGAAAAGCCAGGTCTTAAAAGTTCCTCCTAGAGATTAACAGGGAAGAGCTGGTCTTTAAGTTTAAGGGTAGAGCATTCCATCGTTGTGCTGTATATGAAGCTTCTGCCTCCCCCCTCCCCTCCCCCCACTGCGATCTTCTGACCTTAGGCACTGTCAGGTTACCTGCTGAGGACAATCGTAGTGTATCTAGTTAGCTTATGTTTAAAATAAACAGAGACCACCATGAAATGCCTTATAGGCGAAGCACATCGCCTTGAAGTCTATCCTCTTATTAACTGGCATAGTATGTGTAGCACTGCTAGGCAAAGTGCACTAGAAGGCAAACTACATCACTGCAGAGAAATGCCTATCTAAGGTTTTGTGTCATTGTGGGGCAAGGTGTATTACAAGCGATACCCCATGGTATTACAACACAATGTGTATGAAAAGAGATGCATTACAGCGCAATGGGATAATAACTGCTCTTTCAGAGCACGACAGTGAGATCTTAAACACAAGAACACGGAAGTGCGATGTGTACTATTACAGTGCTGCGTCCAAACACCACAGGGCAGTGCGTATTGCAAAATTCATCAGAACATTGCACGACAACATGAATCACTATTGCTCAGCCTGGACTCATGCCACTGATGCTCCGTGACACGAGAACACGAAAACCATACCATAGAAGCGGGGCCATACCATCGAAGGGAAAACTGGTGCACTGCCACAGGGCAGTCTGCCACAGGACAGACGGTCACAGGAGTGGCACCGCAATACAGGACCAACGGGTACCACCACAGCATGCAAAGTGCAAACCATATTATTTCGTCACAGCATCACAGAGCACTCCTTGACATGAAAGGAAAACACAAGGTGCGAAACAAAAACGTAACCTTAGTTTCTCTACCCGTCACAGGTGTAAGGCAGAGCAACGCAGATCCGGTAATCTGTTCCGAATCAATCCACTGCTCACTCTGGAAACATGAAAACATGCTGTTTAGCTCAGATTATCGCAAACAGGGGACGGATCACAGAAAAACAAAGACAGCTTTATACATAATTCACAGGTAGTTTGAGGGTGTTCCTGCAGACCACTGAAAGCTGGCTTCGCAAGTATCCCCACTAGCCGAGTCCAGGGCCGTTTCTAGGTGTTTTGCCACTCTAGGCGAGAATTGAAAAATGTCACCCTCTCCCTTTTACTACCATCACTCTCTACCCCTTTCATCCAGGCTTTTCAATATAAAAGTAAATATTTAAACAGCATATTTTGGGGTGAAAATGAATTGAGGCAGAGCTGAAGATGGCCTAGGGGCTCGGGACTGGAGCTCTGTGAGGACTGAGGCTGCTAGGGCGACGGGGGCTCTAAGAGGGCTGGGACTGCTAGAGGATGAGAGTTGAAGGTGCAGAAGCTGCTAGTGGATAGGAGGTCTGAGGGTCCGGAAGCTCTGGGACAGGAGCTTAAAATGCCGAGGGTTCCGGGAAGGCCCGGTCTGCCGGGGGGTAGGGAGTTCTGATACGACTGGAGCTGCTAGAGTGTGGAACCTTTAAGAGCTAGGACAGGAGCTGTACAGACAAAAAGGGTTTCGAAAAGACCAACTCTGCTTGAGGACGGGAACTAAGAGGGCAGGCTGCAAGGAGACATAGGCTCTGGGAGGACTGGGCACAGCAGCTAGAGGAAGGGGTTTGTGAGAGGGCTGGTGGTGGCTCCAAGAGACTCCCCTGGGGCACTGGATGGTCCAAAGGGCAAGGGGCTTCTAGAGGCAGTGAGCTACAAGAAGGTCAGAGCCACTAGGCGATAGGAGGTCTGGGAACACAGGCTGGCTGTTAAGGAGAGTCTCCGAATGTACTGTGTCTCTGCCTCCCATGAGCTGAGATTTCAACTTTCCGTGCGGCCTAAGCCCTGTTACTGTTTTGAGAGTGCTTGTTCTCCAAGGAACCTGTCCCTACCTTCAAGGCCCTACTGCCGAGATGATGGACAGAATGCTGAATAAATTAAAACATTCACCCAATCAAGAGATCTGGGTTAAATTTGACGTTCCTTTGCTCACCGTGCCACCCCAGTTTAGACCCACCCATATGCAAATCTGTCTTGCCCCTGTTGGGAACAGTCCAGCCCGAACTGCCAGGCCAGGTCCTCCCTGAACCAGAAACATGAGCCCTGGGACTGGTTTCGGGGTCTTACCCCTCATCAGCCAGGCTAGCTTGAATCCTGATCTGTGACTGGGAGTGAATGTTTGCATTGTCCAGCATTCCATCCATCATGTTCTTTTTGCAATTGTCACCCTAAGTGGGAAGGGTATGCCCAGACGTGGGTCGCATGCTCGCTACACCACCAGATTCAAGCTATCCTGGCTAATGAGAGGTGATGCCCCGAAACAGGTCCCAGGATGCTTGTTTCTGGTCCAGGGAGCACCTGGCCAGATAGTTCGGGCTCGACTGTTCCCACGAGAAAAAGGGTCAATACTGATTTGCATGTGGCTGGGTCTAAAGTGGAATGGCGTGGCATGGAAAAAAACGATGGATTTAACCCAGATCTGTGACTGACTGGGGCAATGTTTGATTGGCTCAGCATTCTGTCCATCTTCTGTTCTTTTTGCAGTCGTCAACTTAGGTGGCAAAGAGTGTGAGTACCTACAACATCCGAAGCCACATCCCACTGGCGTGCTTTCACTCGCCCATCTCCCTCCCTCCTCCTCGGCCCACCGACTGGGGCCAGATCACACAAAGCACACTCCACGTGACGGGCACTGTGCTTTTTGACAACCCTACCCTATCTGAAACAACTAGGAAGCAAAACCTGTCTCTGTCTGAAACATACACAAGGCTCCTACATAAAAGGTTACAGTTAAAGTTCACTGACTCAAAAGGATTGGCGGTATTTTACAGATGATAAAGAATGTAATTACATAGTACAGAACGTCATGTATTCATGTTGGAGGTAACTCAGGTTTTAATGTAGCAGGAGACCTGTAGACAACTGGAATTCTATTACTAAAGAGAGTTAAAGAACGAAGGGCACAATATTCCTTCTGTAAGAATGTACAAATGTTTCCTCAACGACCAAAGTAAGCATTTCTGCTTCGTAATGTGACCAAGGTAAACAAACATTCTTGTCCGGAGAGTTGATAAAACATGTCCCTTTAAGCATGTTTACTGGTATCTGATAACTAAGGATGTGTGTATGAGGGCTGGGAGTTCTGCTGAGGGCACTGTTAGGATTTAGGAGTGCAGGAAAAGGCAGCCGGCCTCCCGGTCTTTTATTAAATGCCAGCTTTTCCAATATGACAGATTTGAATACCCCTTTTGCCAAAGAACATCACACCCCTCCTCCTGTGCCCAAGCTCCATGCACAGGCCCTTTCAGGCGCCAATATTTTATAGCTGTTGGACAGCAGCGCACACAGGCCGAATTTCTGTGCCGGCCTTGTACCAGCTTGTAAGAGAGGCCTGGGCTGCACCCACCCTTCAGGGAACAGTTTGGCTCCTCTGAGCGCTGGAAAGAAGCATGCAGTGACAGGCTGCTCCACCCCCCCTCCCCTGACCGAGGACCCCCATTCATGCCCATCGCTTCCTCCAGGTGATAAATCACCGACTGTCTCATAGGAGCAGTGTGGGGGCGCCTCACCCGTGAACCCCATGCACGGCACTGGCCCCCAATTAAGTCCCTCATTTGAGCCCTTCAAAGAAGGCGCTGCTTTGTTTTACACTCTCTTGGAGGAAGATCCCACAAGCTGTCACATCGGAAGTCAGAAATGTCTCTGGGACACCAGAGCCTCTGGAGTCAAGGGCCAAACTCATGTTTTTTGCCGCCCTCCCCATTTTGCCACCCTAGGCAGCCGCCTAGGCTTGCCTAATGGTAGAAACGGCCCTGGCCGAGTCGCTGTTTTAGCACGTGTACCCTGAAATTATCGTCATTGCCGCCCATTTCTCGGATACTGCCCATGTGGCTCGAAGCCCAGTGCAGTGTGTTTGTGACCTGACTCTTTCTGCTGCTGTCTCGATTCTCCCATACCAGCCACTGTGGCTTCCCTCTCTGTATTTGGTCTGACTCTTCACTCCATAATGAAAATCGCTGGCCAAACACACCCTCGTAAACTCTCTGTTGTCTGACTCCCTGGTAAATTCTCCACTTTATTGTCTCCGTGGCCAGATTTCCCAGTCCCGTTTTATGGCCATAATCCCAGGCACAATCCGTGTGGGCAGTCCTCTGTACCCTCGTCATGGCCAAAGTCCTCGTTAACTTCGCCACGGCCACCAATCTCCGGTATCCCCTCCACGGCCCCAGAGTACCCCCATTTGAACCCTCTCCGTGGCCATCAAAGTCCCATGAACCTCTTGGTGGCCCCCAGAGTGGGGGAACAAAGACACGGACAGCAGGAGGGGGCGGGAAAAAAGACGGCGGGAACGAGGAAAGCGAGAGCAGCCTACCTCAACCTTACCAGCAGCAAAATGGCGGCCTCAAGCTTCCGGCATTTTTCGGATTCGGGGGCGTGTTTTGCTGTCCTGAGTGACGGATGACGTCACGAGCTAAAGAACAGCAAAACCTACGCCCCCGAATCCGAAAGAGACGGGGCTTGTTTGGAGTGACTCCCTTCTCTTCCAATGGCTGGCCTCCGTTTAGGAAGCCAGCCAATGGAAGCGAACAGAGCAGAGAGGCGGGTTTAAACTGCCCTATTACAAAACATAAGATCTCCGGACCGCATCTTATAGGTCCCTCGACCTAAAAAGAATGTGAGGTATATCATCTGCCCGCGGTTTTTATGTGCTTAAACATTTAGGTGTTTCCTTATAAGGACTTTCTTCACTGACATCGGTCCTGACTCCTAAAAAATTTCCGATGTCTACTTCTGTTCCATAAGGATCGAACCGTATAAATATTAATAAGAGCTATGATGT
Source organism: Lissotriton helveticus (assembly GCF_964261635.1). Taxonomy (NCBI): domain Eukaryota; kingdom Metazoa; phylum Chordata; class Amphibia; order Caudata; family Salamandridae; genus Lissotriton; species Lissotriton helveticus. Next base: position 939,593 of record NW_027611726.1, on the reverse strand, counting down.
CACAACTAAACGGTGATATAAATACATCTTTTAGAGCTACTTTGGCCACATTGAATATGAAACTTTATCGGATATCGGGGTAAATAGACACATAATAGTTCAAAACTACATTTCCCAAGCCCCAATGTGTACTAAGTATTCACGTGACACGCACAGCACGTTTGGACAACAAAAATGGCGTCCAAGCGCGGCCGCTCACCTCCCCAGTGTCGTATCCACGACGGTCAGTAATCACTCTGGACACAGTTTGGGTAGGTGCACAGATGCTTCTTTATATCTATTGCTTATCAGTCTGTCATGGCACGTCTGTCCTCGTCCTCGTCCTGCTGCATAATGCCCTTTCCTGTCCCCCGACAGGAAGTGGTGTCCGGTGACCTGGTCACCACCCTGTGACCCACAGGGTCCTAGTGTCCGGCGTCTGTCGTCATCTGTCCTGGTCATCACATCTCCCCCCTTGTTACAACAAATGCTTTCCCCATGCACAAGTCCTTGCCCACACTGCGGACTGCCTGTGCGGCGGTGCGGGAGAGAGAGAGAGAGAGAGAGAGAGAGAGAGAGAGAGAGAGATAGTCTCTACATTTCTTCTAACAGTCTCTTTGGCTTTTTGCATTCTCTTCTTGGTCTTTGTTCTCCGCTCTGCTCTGGTCCTCCACCTTCTTCTTTGTGTGTTGTCACTTCTCCGTTTGTTCCTTGTTCTCTTTCCTCCACTTCCGCTGTTGTTATTGCTCTTTCTTCTTCTTCCATTTTGAGCTCCTTGAAATGCGAGCTATTTCTTGTTATCTTCCGATTGTCTGAGGCCGCGGTCACCATTGACCCTTTTACTCCAGTTACTACCAGCGGCTCTTTTGAAAAAGGGCTGTCTGATTTTCTTTGCTGTGTTTGCTTCACTATTACTATGTCCCCTTCTTTTAGTTGGTGTTCCGCTGCATGTCTCTTTTTGTCAGCGTATTCTTTCATTTTCTTTTTCTCTTTGTTGTCTCTTTCTGCGATCTCTTGTCTGTTGGTGTCTGCTGTGGCTTCTCTCTGTGGTAGCCTCGTCTTGCTTGTTCTTCCTAACACCAGTTCTGCTGGGCATTTGCCCGTGGTGCTGTGAGGGGTGTTCCTATAATCTCGTAGTACTTGACACAGCGCTTGTCCAATGGAGATCTGTGTCACTTTTGCTCGCTGGATGGCCCTTTTGATGGTCCCCATGAATCTTTCTGCCATTCCGTTGGCTTGTGGCCACAGTGGGGTTATTTTCCTGTGTTTGATCCCCAGGTAGTCCATGAACCTGCGGAATTCTTCTCCTGAAAATGGAGGGCCATTGTCTGTTTTCAGTGTTTGTGGTGAGCCCCAGGCAGCAAATATGTCGTCCAGCACTGGTAAGGTGGCGTTTGCCGATGTCGATGCCACTTCCTTCACTACTGGAAATCTTGAAAATTCGTCAATGACTACCAGCAGGTATTTTCCAGTCTCTAGTGGCCCATAGAAGTCTGCCGCTAGTTCAGTCCATACTGCCAATGGTAGTTCCGACATCCTCAGCGGTGTGGGCTTACTGGATGATCCCGTTACTTGACAGGTGTGACATTGTGACACTTCTTCCTCTACCATGCTGTCTAGTCCTGGGAACCACACTCTTTCTCTCAGCATCTTCTTTGTCGCTACTATTCCTCTATGCGACTCGTGTGCTATCTTGACTGTTCTTTTTCTTAGGCGAAGTGGTATTACAATCCTTGAGCCTCTCATCAGAACTCCGTTCTCTGTCTCCGACAATTCTTCGCCTATCTTTTTGAACGCCAATAGTTCTTCTTTGTCAACTCCTTCTTCTGTGATGGTGTTGTTATTAATGTGTCTCCATCTCTGTAACCTCACTATTGTTCCTATTGTCTTCATTGTCGGATCTCTTTTTGTCTCCAGTTCCAGTTCTTCGCTCGTTATTGACGCTGGAGTGTTTTGTTTCACTATGAAGTTGAGGTATTCTTCTGCCATTGTGGTGCTATTACTCTGGTGCGGGAGCGGGTGTCGCGACATGTAGTCAGCTGGATTTTGATCTTTGCCTGGCTTGTGTATTATCTTGAAGTTATAGTCCATCAACCTTATTCCCCACCTTTCTATTCTCGGTGGTATTTTCGCTTTTGGGTTGCCATAGATAGTCACTAGCGCTTGGTGGTCTGTCACTATTGTGAACGGTTTTCCATATATGAACATGTGGTAGTGCTCACATGCCCATACCACCGCTAAGCTCTCCTTTTCTGGTTGAGAGTAGGCTCTCTCAACATCGGATAGGCTTTTGCTTCCATATGCTACTACTTGTCGTGGTGAGTCTTTCCCAGGTTTGTGTTGTGCTAGTATTGCGCCCAGGCCTACCGGGCTGGCGTCTACTGTTAGTTCTGTGCATAGGTTCGGGTCAAAGTATGCTAGGTGGTCGACTGCTGTCACTGACGCTCTTATCTCTTCAAACGCTTTTGTGCATTCTGTGGTCCATTCAAATGGCTGCCCTTGTTTTGTCAGTTCTCTCAAGGGTGCGCTCACCGTTGCGAAGTCTTTTATGTACCTCGCGCAGTAGCTGGCAAGGCCAAGAAACGAGCGCACGTCGGCGACATCTTTAGGTTCACTGCTACTAGCTTTCTCAGCCTCGTTGCGAAGTCATCCATTGACTCTTCTGGCTGCTGGTATGCCATGTGGAACGAATATCTCTCAAAATCGACGTTTCTTTGCGGGTCGAACTTGGCCGTCAGACACTTTTTCAATTTGTCATAGGTTTCTAATTCACTTGGTGGTAGTGTTATGAGGAGGTCTTCCACCTCATCCCCCACTAAGTTTAGCAGTAGATCCAACTTCTTCTCATTTACATTGTCAGTCGCCTTCAGGTATCGTTCAAATTTTATGATCCACTTTTCCCACCGGATGCCCACTTGTGGCTCCGATACGACGAAAGGCACTGGTCTGCGGAATTGTGCACTCTGCGATTTTGTGTCTGGCATTTTCTTTAGACTCTTTTGTTTCTTATTATTCTTTTGATATCTCCTTTATTCTTTCTTTATTATTCTTCTTTGTGAGGTGATACTTTGTCCCCCTTTTTTTTTTTTGATTTCTGACAGTCTTTCTTTTCTTTTCTCTCTTCGTTTACTCTTTGTTTTCTGTGCTTTCTCTTTGTCTGCGCTTTTATGTCCTTTTCTCCTTGTAATCGTCGCTTTTCCTTAGTTTTTCGATGTTTTCTGACTTTAAGATGGCCGCCCAACTTTCCTGCTTCCTTATTGGCCCTCGCGCCTGACTTTAAGATGGCCGCCGAGACTCTCGCGAGACTTCTAGGCCAATCCGGGCGCCGCCTGACTTCAAAATGGCCGCCGCGCTTAGTCTTCGTTTGATTGGCTCCTACGCCTGGCCCCAATATGGCCGCCGAGACTCTCGCGAGAGCTCGCGCTGGCTTTGGGCTCTTTAAACTTTGCGCTCTTCGCGCTAGCGCTTAGCGCTTACCGGCTTTTCTGTTCTTTTCTTTTGCGGCGGTTGGGGTGGGCTCCCACGTCGCTGCTGATGGCTGGACGGCGCTTCACTCTTCCCTCTTCTTCTTGGCTGCAACGCGATCCATGGTGGGCTCCTGGTTTTAAAATCGCGATTTCTGGATCTCTGCACGCAGGGACCGGATCCGTCCTTCGTCGCCAGTTGTCGTATCCACGACGGTCAGTAATCACTCTGGACACAGTTTAGGTAGGTGCACAGATGCTTCTTTATTTCTATTGCTTATCAGTCTGTCATGGCACGTCTGTCCTCGTCCTCGTCCTGCTGCATAATGCCCTTTCCTGTCCCCCGACAGGAAGTGGTGTCCGGTGACCTGGTCACCACCCTGTGACCCACAGGGTCCTAGTGTCCGGCGTCTGTCGTCATCTGTCCTGGTCATCACATCTCCCCCCTTGTTACAACAAATGCTTTCCCCATGCACAAGTCCTTGCCCACACTGCGGACTGCCTGTGCGGCGGTGCGGGAGAGAGAGAGAGAGAGAGAGAGAGAGAGAGAGAGAGATAGTCTCTACATTTCTTCTAACAGTCTCTTTGGCTTTTTGCATTCTCTTCTTGGTCTTTGTTCTCCGCTCTGCTCTGGTCCTCCACCTTCTTCTTTGTGTGTTGTCACTTCTCCGTTTGTTCCTTGTTCTCTTTCCTCCACTTCCGCTGTTGTTATTGCTCTTTCTTCTTCTTCCATTTTGAGCTCCTTGAAATGCGAGCTATTTCTTGTTATCTTCCGATTGTCTGAGGCCGCGGTCACCATTGACCCTTTTACTCCAGTTACTACCAGCGGCTCTTTTGAAAAAGGGCTGTCTGATTTTCTTTGCTGTGTTTGCTTCACTATTACTATGTCCCCTTCTTTTAGTTGGTGTTCCGCTGCATGTCTCTTTTTGTCAGCGTATTCTTTCATTTTCTTTTTCTCTTTGTTGTCTCTTTCTGCGATCTCTTGTCTGTTGGTGTCTGCTGTGGCTTCTCTCTGTGGTAGCCTCGTCTTGCTTGTTCTTCCTAACACCAGTTCTGCTGGGCATTTGCCGTGGTGCTGTGAGGGGTGTTCCTATAATCTCGTAGTACTTGACACAGCGCTTGTCCAATGGAGATCTGTGTCACTTTTGCTCGCTGGATGGCCCTTTTGATGGTCCCCATGAATCTTTCTGCCATTCCGTTGGCTTGTGGCCACAGTGGGGTTATTTTCCTGTGTTTGATCCCCAGGTAGTCCATGAACCTGCGGAATTCTTCTCCTGAAAATGGAGGGCCATTGTCTGTTTTCAGTGTTTGTGGTGAGCCCCAGGCAGCAAATATGTCGTCCAGCACTGGTAAGGTGGCGTTTGCCGATGTCGATGCCACTTCCTTCACTACTGGAAATCTTGAAAATTCGTCAATGACTACCAGCAGGTATTTTCCAGTCTCTAGTGGCCCATAGAAGTCTGCCGCTAGTTCAGTCCATACTGCCAATGGTAGTTCCGACATCCTCAGCGGTGTGGGCTTACTGGATGATCCCGTTACTTGACAGGTGTGACATTGTGACACTTCTTCCTCTACCATGCTGTCTAGTCCTGGGAACCACACTCTTTCTCTCAGCATCTTCTTTGTCGCTACTATTCCTCTATGCGACTCGTGTGCTATCTTGACTGTTCTTTTTCTTAGGCGAAGTGGTATTACAATCCTTGAGCCTCTCATCAGAACTCCGTTCTCTGTCTCCGACAATTCTTCGCCTATCTTTTTGAACGCCAATAGTTCTTCTTTGTCAACTCCTTCTTCTGTGATGGTGTTGTTATTAATGTGTCTCCATCTCTGTAACCTCACTATTGTTCCTATTGTCTTCATTGTCGGATCTCTTTTTGTCTCCAGTTCCAGTTCTTCGCTCGTTATTGACGCTGGAGTGTTTTGTTTCACTATGAAGTTGAGGTATTCTTCTGCCATTGTGGTGCTATTACTCTGGTGCGGGAGCGGGTGTCGCGACATGTAGTCAGCTGGATTTTGATCTTTGCCTGGCTTGTGTATTATCTTGAAGTTATAGTCCATCAACCTTATTCCCCACCTTTCTATTCTCGGTGGTATTTTCGCTTTTGGGTTGCCATAGATAGTCACTAGCGCTTGGTGGTCTGTCACTATTGTGAACGGTTTTCCATATATGAACATGTGGTAGTGCTCACATGCCCATACCACCGCTAAGCTCTCCTTTTCTGGTTGAGAGTAGGCTCTCTCAACATCGGATAGGCTTTTGCTTCCATATGCTACTACTTGTCGTGGTGAGTCTTTCCCAGGTTTGTGTTGTGCTAGTATTGCGCCCAGGCCTACCGGGCTGGCGTCTACTGTTAGTTCTGTGCATAGGTTCGGGTCAAAGTATGCTAGGTGGTCGACTGCTGTCACTGACGCTCTTATCTCTTCAAACGCTTTTGTGCATTCTGTGGTCCATTCAAATGGCTGCCCTTGTTTTGTCAGTTCTCTCAAGGGTGCGCTCACCGTTGCGAAGTCTTTTATGTACCTCGCGCAGTAGCTGGCAAGGCCAAGAAACGAGCGCACGTCGGCGACATCTTTAGGTTCACTGCTACTAGCTTTCTCAGCCTCGTTGCGAAGTCATCCATTGACTCTTCTGGCTGCTGGTATGCCATGTGGAACGAATATCTCTCAAAATCGACGTTTCTTTGCGGGTCGAACTTGGCCGTCAGACACTTTTTCAATTTGTCATAGGTTTCTAATTCACTTGGTGGTAGTGTTATGAGGAGGTCTTCCACCTCATCCCCCACTAAGTTTAGCAGTAGATCCAACTTCTTCTCATTTACAACGTCAGTCGCCTTCAGGTATCGTTCAAATTTTATGATCCACTTTTCCCACCGGATGCCCACTTGTGGCTCCGATACGACGAAAGGCACTGGTCTGCGGAATTGTGCACTCTGCGATTTTGTGTCTGGCATTTTCTTTAGACTCTTTTGTTTCTTATTATTCTTTTGATATCTCCTTTATTCTTTCTTTATTATTCTTCTTTGTGAGGTGATACTTTGTCCCCCTTTTTTTTTTTTGATTTCTGACAGTCTTTCTTTTCTTTTCTCTCTTCGTTTACTCTTTGTTTTCTGTGCTTTCTCTTTGTCTGCGCTTTTATGTCCTTTTCTCCTTGTAATCGGCGCTTTTCCTTCGTTTTTCGATGTTTTCTGACTTTAAGATGGCCGCCCAACTTTCCTGCTTCCTTATTGGCCCTCGCGCCTGACTTTAAGATGGCCGCCGAGACTCTCGCGAGACTTCTAGGCCAATCCGGGCGCCGCCTGACTTCAAAATGGCCGCCGCGCTTAGTCTTCGTTTGATTGGCTCCTACGCCTGGCCCCAATATGGCCGCCGAGACTCTCGCGAGAGCTCGCGCTGGCTTTGGGCTCTTTAAACTTCGCGCTCTTCGCGCTAGCGCTTAGCGCTTACCGGCTTTTCTGTTCTTTTCTTTTGCGGCGGTTGGGGTGGGCTCCCACGTCGCTGCTGATGGCTGGACGGCGCTTCACTCTTCCCTCTTCTTCTTGGCTGCAACGCGATCCATGGTGGGCTCCTGGTTTTAAAATCGCGATTTCTGGATCTCTGCACGCAGGGACCGGATCCGTCCTTCGTATCCACGACGGTCAGTAATCACTCTGGACACAGTTTGGGTAGGTGCACAGATGCTTCTTTATTTCTATTGCTTATCAGTCTGTCATGGCACGTCTGTCCTCGTCCTCGTCCTGCTGCATAATGCCCTTTCCTGTCCCCCGACAGGAAGTGGTGTCCGGTGACCTGGTCACCACCCTGTGACCCACAGGGTCCTAGTGTCCGGCGTCTGTCGTCATCTGTCCTGGTCATCACACCCAGTCAGCTCGGAAGGACGCCAGGGAGAACCGACGGACAGGTTAGTGCCCGTATGAGTGCGCGTGATGAGATTTAACAAACGTTTTGCTAACTCTGAGGATGCTGCCCGGTTTTACAGCTTGGGCGAAACGATACTATAGCACTAGGATGTTTGCCGTGACCTTATCCCATTGTAAAGATGCTGGACCGATTTAAACACGCGCCTGTTTACAACAGAGGCGGTGATTCCTTGCAAAGGAAGAGAAATAATTATTCTACCTCTTCATGTAATGAGTGAGACAAGACCGTTACTAGCACAGTAGTATCGTCCTTTTCGATCATTTTATATAAGCTAGTTCGGAGCAGCGATCGGATCGGGTTTCATCCGGCCGACTTCGCGTCTCTGAGCCAATGTTTTATTCCAACTGAACCACATGAGAAGTGGCTTACAATACATTTGACTAAGCTTTGAGTTTCCCACATTAAGAATCATAACATACCCACTAGAAGAGCATTTGATACCATCTAGGAATGCCCTGATTTGTTATCCTTGTGTTTTTACTAGAGCGGTGCTCCACTTACCTGAGCTGCAGCCAGGTGAGGCGATGCTTTATCCTTCTACCGAATAGGTAAGCGGATGTATATCTTCAAAGTAATGGGTTTTTGTCCATACTTTCAAATGACAATCATGTAATAACAGGATGTACAATTTGCTGTTGACATCTTTGTTTTATTTTGTTTTTCTTCTTTTTTCTTTTTCTCCTTACGCCCTGTCTTTGGCACGACAATTCTTCTGATCCGAACAATCAGTTCTCTGGAGGAAATCACCTATGACCTAGAACAATCAGGTGACATGGTTGCTAAATTTGAATATTTTCACGACTTTGCAGTAGCGAACATATGGTCCTGATGAAAGCAGTGGAAAAATACTATCCACACTTGCTGAAACATGTCGACCGTAAACTTTAAAAAGCAGATATTTGGTTAATCTGCTGATATTCTGCACTGTTTTTAGAACTTGGAAGATTTGAGAGATATCAATACATTTTTCTTTCTACTCTCTTCTCTCCAATTTTATATACCTCACCTTTTTTCACTCACACTCATTCACGCACTGCAAATCAGTTACCCCTATACACATTAATTTTGGTACTCCCTATCAGTACATACGATTCTCAATGGTTGGGCGACAGCCACGTTAACATCTTGAGGCTGTCAGCATGTTCTCCTAGGTATGAGGAGAACCCATATGATTACAAGGGCGGTACAGAGCGGGAACTGATGGGTACTTTTCTTACCCTAGCGATATTATGCTGTGCCTTTAGTTTACACGAGAGCACACATTTCTTTTTTCACTACTAAGTGTTTTCACTATTTAGTTGTGTCTTGGATAGGTTGTACAGTTGACTTTTTAGACCCATAGACATTTTTTTTGTATTATAAGTGCATTTCCTGGGGGTTGTGTCTATGTGTTGGTCTTTAAATATACCCTTAGACCCTCTTTCAAACTGTTGTTTCTGTGACGCACACAACCACACACACAACCACACACACACAACCACACACACAACCACACACACAACCACACACACAACCACACACACACACAACCACACACACAACCACACACACAACCACACGCACACTCCACACACACACACAACCACACACACAACCACACACAATCACACACGCAACCACACACACACAACCACACACACAACCACACACACAACCACACACACACACACAACCACACACACACTACCACACACACAACCACACACACAACCACACACACACGCATAACCACACTCACACACAACCACACACAACCACATACAAATAACCACACACACAACCACACACACACACAACCACACACACATACACAACCACCCACACATCCACACACACACACCCACCTACAACCACACCTGCACCCACAACCGCTATCGGGTGTCGTGTCCACTGGTATATTCATTCATTTTATTCAAAAATTCAGAATGTACATAGACACCTTTCGGCCTCTGGGACGAAGGAATGAAATATTAAATATATTGGCGCATCCTCAGGGATGCGCCAGTTATTGTGCGCCATGCCGCCACCACCACGGATGCACCTTATTTACAATGCGGCGCACCATGGGACAATAACGGCACAGATGCCTGATGCATCTGTGCCGTAAAGGGGGCGCATTGCTGGAGTTGCGTCGCAAGTGCGATGCAGCTCCAGCAAGGTTCGGGGTTCCTATCTGTAACATGCTGCGTCCATCCTTACGGGTTTTGACGCAGCATGGGCCCAAAAGTGACTGAGTGAAATCTTGTAGATTTCACTCAGCCACTTTTAGGAGGCGTTCCTGCACCGGAAAGCCCTCTCGCACCGGAACATCTCCTTCTGGCGCAGGCCTTTACAACGTGGCACATCTCCCAGATGCGTCACGTTGGAAATACCCTGCACCATGGCCCTCTTTTGCACCACCGCTGCGTCACAAAAGTGACGCAACAGTGGCGTAAAAGAGGCGCGAGGGGCTTGTAAATCTGCCCAGGGTGCAGAATGCAGCCCTGAAAAGGAGGCATGTTTCATGTGGGGGCCTCGTGCTGAGCTCCCTTCTGACGAACTCGAAGCATGAAATGCAAGGGCTGGACGCAAGTTAAAGGACCCACCTGGTACTGGTTTCAGCTGAATGAATGGTTTCTTTTTGTATCTGCTCTCGTCTGAATTGCCAGGGGCTTGGTTTCGTGCAGCTTCAACACCGTCAGGGAGGATCCCCGGAATAAACCATTCACCCAAAGGAAAGGCTTGGTGGAGAAACATCTTAAAACATCCAGCCAGCCTCGGTCTTTTCAGACACTTCGTGATAAAGCACAAAGTAAACGTCTCTGAAATGTGAATCTTTAAGGCCCTTTGCCCAGTCAGTGGCTGCACAGGATTTTCCAAGGATGGGGTGTATCCCAAACTCTTTCCCCTTGTCACATAAAAATATTTGTGCGTGGCTTAAACACGAGGCACAATGCAATGAAACCAATATATTCTTGTGGCATACCCCTGAGGGCCGGATGTGACGTCACGGTCAGAGCTGCCGACTTTGGAACTGGGTAACCAGGTACTAGTCCCTGCTTAACATCATGTGGTCTGGGCAAATGAATTAATTTCATTTCACCTAGCCTAAAAAGTGATCTGACCTGGAGTAATTTAGGTGTTTTTTATATAAAGCGCTCCAATGCCCTTGGGACGAGTTCGCGCTATATAAAAGCGCATACAAGACACTGTTAGTGAAACATGTAGTACCCCTGGCGAGGCCTGTGTAACAGCCTGTTTGGCTCGAGCTAACAGCTCAATGGAAAATCAACTAGCATTTGCATAGCCAATTTGTCGTGGTGGGCCTCAGCAAGGCCTACCAGTGCTAGGGGTTCGCCCTTCTCTGCACAAGTCCTCAGACCAATAGAATAGAAGTTGGCACGGAAACTGAAATATAAAACAAAGTACTTTATTAACCTCAAGAGGCGGAACTACATTCACACAACACCCTTCGGTAGTGTATGAAGTAGCACACTGAACAGAAGGAACATGGACCTTTTATACCCACACAGGGGCTCAAAAGAAGGCGGTACAAGTACAAAAGAAGGTTTTATGTACATAAAAGGTCGTACAGAAAATGCACAGTCAACAAGAAGGAGGAGCTAGCAGTTGCTAATTCTAGTAAACACAACCTGACAGTTATATACTAAGAACAGCTCCATGGGGAGCTGCAACCTGAGCATGTGCAGAGTAGAAGAAGCTAAATATAGCTTGTTCACAGGCAGAATACAAGAGCAAACAACAGTAGGAAAGGACAGAGCACATGGTGAGCACATGGTAGCACATGGCAGACAAGATGGCTGCCGAAAACAAGATGGCTTCAGCTAGATGCTAACCCCGAACACTGCCAAATTACAACAGATTGGTTTCGCCTTTGGGACCTTATAAGTGTTTGGTTATCCAGCACAATATCCTTGGTGCAACTACATCAACTGTTATATGGCTAAACACTCCTGCACACTCCTGCACCCTCTTCTGAGCCCGTTTTCTGGCAAAATAAAAAAAATGCGTTAATAAAAAAAAGGGGGGAGCAAAATAGCCATTGGCAAGAGTGACCTCAACCATTCAGTAGCCAGCAACATGAGTACCACAAGTGCTACACATGCACCATAGCACTAACCAGCTAACCAAGTAATTTAGCATCCATTAGGCGTGCTTTAAAGAAAGCAAAGGAACAAAAGGCGAGAACAAAGTAAGGACAAGACCAAAAAAATCTAGGAAATAAAAATCAAATCACCCCCAAAACTCCAGCCTCAGCCAGTCCAGTCCAGTTCAACCTAAGCCAGCTCAGACCGGCCCTATTATTAGAGCCTAGCAGAACACGCCAGGGCTTCGGTTCCATCAGGGTACCAGCAGGGTACAGGCTAGTGCTCATAACCCACCAGAGTTGGCAAAATGTAGTCTGGCATGAGGTCAGGCAGAACGAGAGGTGGAGGAAAAAATATCAAGCCAAGTCCAAAAAGAAAAAGGACGGCCCTATGGGCATGGATCAGCCAATCACATCACCTGGAGCAAAGCCAGAGGCATTGAACCCCTTAGAGCCAGATACATTAAAAAAGAAGAGCTGCTTGGGCAGGCACCTTTCACCAAAATAACTGCAACAGTCACTACAATTGCCTCAAAAAACGTCTCGGAGATCACCCAATATGCAGACCACGAAGGAACCAGAAAGGCATGCTGTCAGTATCGACTACGCACAATTCAGGCCTTAAGGCCAGCAATCAGGCGCTGATCACAGACTTCTTAAAAGTATGCCGCAAAATCTCCACCGACAACAACCAGGATTGCATGGACCCATGGATCCGAAATACATCATACCAAGCAACAATACCACAAACTTTCAAAGCAAACACAACAAGGGCATCCGCCACGACAGGAGCAGCAACAAAAGTAAATGACTCAGGGCATGGGATCAGACGCTCGTCATGCCACAAAGAGAGAAGCCCTGGGCCTGCAAATAACAACTCAGGAGCCATTAACATTCAAAGTCCCTGACCCACCGGATGTCTGCCAAAGGCATAATTACCAAATCATTGAGGCATTAGTTCACAGCAAGCCCGCCCTAGGCTGGGAAATTTTGACGAGTCAAACGTCCCCTTCAGATACACAGCAACAGCAAATACTAAGCGAAACAAGTATTTGCTATGCAATAGGTCTAACATTGGTGAAAGTTAGCACTATTGGCGTTGTAAATAGCAATGTCCCTTGTACAGTAGCCGCGGCTGCCCCCGGAAGTGTCACTGAAGCATGTTTCACACCACAAGTGTGAAAAAACTGTACATTTGACTAACAAGACTGTCAACAGTTTAGAAGCCTGTGTTTAATTTTACCAGATACAAAACAGGCTCCTCGCTGTGTTGACCTAAGCCTAAAGTAACAATTTCTCAATAAACAAAAAAACAAAAGTGTGTTTGATATTCTAAATAAAAGCAATTGTGACTCCACACAACAAAAGAAAAGAATAAACAACAGGATAAGAATTTGCAGCTGCACTGCCAGCGCAGACAAGTAAACGCAGTAGCAATACTAGTATGATTTTTAAATCACCTAAAACATTTTATTACCACAAAGGGAAACAAGCACTAATTCATAACTTCCTCATGTTTACAGTAATCTTGGAAAGTTAGATGGCTTGTCACGCTACACTGTAAAAATAAATATATAGGTAACTCGTTAAATAGAATGTTTTTACCTCTTTGAGGTATACACTGAAAGCAACAAATGTGAGCCTCAGGTGGCGTGAGATACTGAACTGCTGTATGAATACTTTCATTTTCTGTCTATTAGAGTCAGCCTGGACTGTTGCCTCATTGGAACGCCCGTAAAACCAAGGAATGGGGAGATCAGCAGCACAGGGACAAAAAGCGGGCATTGTTCTGAAAGCCTTCACCCGTGCAGAGAAAAGTAATGCTTATGGCGTCCGTGAAGCGGGTGCCATGCTAACAATAAACTAGCATTTTAAGACGGAGAACACCAATTTGAGGCAGTAAATAAAAACAAAGTTAAATATAAGAAAAGACACCCACTTAAAGAACAAGCGCGCCCACTAAAAGTACATTTAAAAAAATGTTGTCAAAAGTGAAAGCGTTTCACTTGTGAGATCAAACAGCGCCAGAAGCGATAATTGCTACCATATTGCACTGCGCGCTCCCGCAAGTGATTCGCCAAACATGCACGCGTTGCCATTGAAGGCAATGGAACGCGTGCACGTTTCCGAAGCGATTGCTAAAGGTCTTTTTGCCTATGCAGTGCTTGCACGCTGTGTAGGTGAGACCTGAAAACTGAGGATGATTGGACGCATCAAAATATCAAAAACATCCTAAGCCGTTTTGGAGAAGCACACACTTTCTTGGCTGTACCATCATCCCCGGAACAGCCGGGTTTTGCCAAAGACAGCGTTCATGAGCAGGACACTCTCAAGCTATCATTCCTCTCACTTGAAACGGCACATCAATCCAGTCAGGAATTACTGCATTATAAATTAAACTAGCAAACTAAACCGAAAGAAATCAAAGCATCTCCACCCATGATATCTCTACAAAAAAACAAACAACAAAGCAGGATCCCGGGTTCTTCGGATTATCCATTCCAACTGGAACAACCAGCCATCCCCCAGTCAGAAGTATCAATTAGCTCACGAACATCTTCTGTATGGCTCTACTTGCTAAACTTACCTTTGGAAAGGTAATGATATATCACGCAGACAACCTTGACTCTCAGGTTGAGCTCCTAAATATCCTAGCAACCCATGTCCAGGGGGTAGAACAAAAGCTGCACAGTTTTAATGCGATGATCACAAAGGTCCAGCGAGACCCGGAAACAACATACCAAACATACCAAATGTGCCACAGCACCCAAATTATTGACAAACTAGCAGCGGTTCCAACCTTAATGTCAGAACTACTGGGGGCAGTCATGGACCCCCCACCAAAAACCGAAATGACAATCGGCCCGAGAACATGACGCATTAAGGAGAGAAGCTCAGGCGTGGCCCCAGACCCACAGGGGGCAAAGCCTAAGAGAAAAAGAGATCCATATCGCCCCAACACAGGCAAGTTCATCCACACTTAAAGCACCGAGCAACACCGGCAAAACTGGCGTATTAGACGCATCGCCCATTGACCACTGTTTGCAATCGGCAGCAGAAGCAAGCCATAAACAAAAACAAATGACAACCTCGCTAACAAAGAGGGAAAGGAAACGCTTGAGGAAAGCAAGGAAAAGCAAATCAATTGGACAGGGGCGAAACACAACCATTGCACTAACTGAGTGTGATAGGAAAAAAGGTAAAGACAACACTAAACGAACTATCACGGATGCAGCATGCACCGAGGAGAACGCTATTCCACCCACAAAATCGGCCGCTGCCTCAAGCAGCCAAAATCAACAAGAAAGGGAAATATTTCCATTAACAAAAATATATAGCATATTTAAGCCCTCGGATGGGCAAGGGAAAAACAATCCAACAACTCAGGCCGCTCAAACAACGAATACTATACCAACAGTATGGGGCAAAACGACAAAAGTCAGCACATCTTGCCCACAGGAGGCGATTATCACCAAGCCAGCAACCTGAGAAGAGAGGAGCCACAGTGAAGCAATCAGGATAAACACACACTGCTCAGGAGGCAAGGAGGCCCACCCTGCAATGAATCTCCAAAGTACTCAACAAAATAGAACACAAGATTACTCAAACTCACTTTCAGACCGCCTGGAGTTTATTGAGGTCATAACAGAGACCGATAGGTGCTCAGCCAAGGAGCTACAACTCAATACTTTGCGTAGATGTCACGAGATAGACCTGATCCCACACTACGTCTCGAGGGGAACACACAACATTTTAAACAGAAGTGCATTATTAAAACTATTTAAAGCTCTTACTACTCTGAGCCACATCAAAACCAGTGATCTGGAAAGCATAGAGTTCAAACCCAATCCCAACTTTATCGGTCAAGGAATGACAACAGCAACATGGTCCGATAACTTATTAGTCAAGCAGATCTGGCGGCAGAAGGAGTCATTCTCCAAATGGGGCATTGAGCTAAAAAAGGCTGAGCACCCCTGATATCCAAGCCTGTTACAACAACACAAAGAGACGGAGGGCATCTTAAAAGGCGTTAAAGGCCCGGACGAACTTACTACAACAAATGGCAGTGGCCAAACCTCAAGGAAAAATACCATCACTTTCACCCATCCCAAAGCAGTCATGTCCTACGGCACCCGACAGACGAGTTTTCCAACAACCAACTATGGAATGGCATGATTAAAACCAAGCAAGGACACAAATCCAATCCTGGGATGCAAGATCTGCTCTTGGAATGGGAATTACCAAAGCGCAAAATTAGTAGAAGCTGACTTTGTAGAATTTATTCTACAGTACGACGTACTTCTTTTACAAGAAACATGGCATACAAATAACTCACTAATAGTAGGTTATAAGGAATATCTGAACCCGGCTAAGAGAGACACAAAGTATGAGAGGGAAAAAGGCGGCCTTTCAATTTTTATCTCGACAGACAGCTCATGGAAAGTCTCTGTTATAGATCTTTATTCCTCTTGGATGCTATGCATCAAACTCGATGCTTCACCCTTTACCAGTCTGTTAATTTTGAACATTTATATCCACCCTGCGGCTAAACAGAAGGGGCGAAGAATCGAGCTACTAATCGCTACGCTAGAAAAACTACTACTTATCTACCCTCAAGCTAACACAATATTGACTGGAGACTTCTACATGAACATACTACAGGGCAGGAAAATAATACAACAGACCATATACAGGCCAGACAACGAAATACACTTAGACGTGACACATACGGAGAGAGATGTCCGGCTCGTCTGGACGTTCTTTCACTGTGCGTGCTTAACGGACAGGGGCAGTCAGATAGCCCAGCTGCATTTACAAGAGTGACCAACAAAACAGGCTCAATTATCGATTAAACATTCACGGACCAGGACCTCCTTCCTCTTATCCCGGATTTCCACATAAAAGAAAGAGCAGAAAGTGACCATTATCCTCAAACCTTTACACTGTCCACAATTACAGAAAGATCCGGACAAGACAAAGCCATGTTACTCGCAATTCATTTGTGTAAATTAAAACGACTCATCTGGAAAAAGGATAGCACAGATAGCATCATGGGGACATGCTTCAGATTACTGGAGGTACCCAAAGCTGGACCACTATGTGTAAAGGACTGGAAGTCATTCATCTGTGACCTAAACAAAACATTCTGCAAACAGGGCAATGGCCACAACGCGCACAGACCAACTGGGGCAGCTTGGTACACTAACAATTTAAGGACAAAAAAAAATACTGAATAAACATCTAAGATTACTGTGAACTTAGGGCCAGGAACCCTCACAGGAGATCCTCCTGCCAATCGCAAGAATAAAAAAAGAACTACAAAAGTACATGAAAGTGGCCAAGCAAGACTACAAAGAAGAATTTTGGGTGAAACTTCTCCATGCCAGCAAACAAAGAGAATCCAAACTTTTCTGGGAAACCATCAACCTCTTATCAAATGGCAAGAACCTGCACCACAACTCGGATATAATGGAGGACACATGGAGAGTCTATATCGAAATTACATACAACGCAATCTCACTCCCTGGTGAGCAAAACTCTACTAAACCTTGAAAACCAATCGGGATGGAGGATTACAGCGAACCAGCAGTCCAGGAGATAAAAAGGTTAGAATCATTGGAACTTTTCCCGCGGATCACTAAAGAGCAGGTACTGAAAACCATAACAAATTTGAGATCAGACGGAGCACCAGGGCTAAATGGCCATCCATATCATACGGATCGGAAATGTTGAACACAAAGGACTCAGCGGTTTTAAACACAGCTTAATCCAGGATCTTCAAGAAAATGTTCTTAACTCCACGACACATCTCACAGGCACAAATACGACTAGAATAAGGACTAAAAAATCAGATACCAGCAAGATTAGGATCCTTGGCCAAATATTATTGGAGGATTATTATTATTATTATTAAACCTTATAAAGCGCACAGCTATCTCCAACGGAAGTGTCCCGGCGAGGATGAGGGCAGCAGAAGATAACCCCTTAGCCGATTATTGTTGGCAGGAAATTCAAAATCAATCTAGGCTCAGCAAATCCATTTTAACAGTTTTAAAAGAATCACTTACCGCATTACAGCTAGATGAGGCTTGGATTACAATAACTACCATCTCTGGATTTAACCCTTTAGATGTGTTGCCTGGCTCCCGGTCGTCTGACAACACGGGTGGCGTGTGTGTCGGACGGCTGGGAGCCGTCCGAATTGCGCACGGGAACATTTCGGCCACATTTAAAGGGTTAAGAACAAAGCAAATAAAGCAATCAAATGGGTCTCACTGTTACTGGATAAAGCCGCCTTTGCCCACAAACAGCACATATGGGCCGTGATGCAATCTTACAAAACGTTGAAACCCCAACCACACTTGTCACAACACTTTTCACACCATAAAAAGCGAAACCTAACACTATTGAGGCTGGGATCATTACCCTCTAAAGATTTCACCCCAAAATGGAAACAGACGTGGATGACAAAGGAATGCCGCCTCTGCGGACAAGGTGACGACTCACTATTACATCTTCTATGCATCTGTCCTTCACTACTAGACTCCCGAAAACCCTTCTTCGGGAAATGCTGAGGAGAGAACAAATAAGGACTTGCAGAGTGGCTGTCATAGAATGCCTCGGAGGCTCGTCTGTTGAATTGTCCTGCAGAGCTATAAAACTATGGAACATTGCGGCAAAAGAATTAGAAAAAAAGAGAATTGATCCGCACCTGTCAAAATGGAATCGCCTTGCATATTTACTTTTTAATCGTCTTGCTCACATTTTTTTTTGTCACATTCTGTAGAAGCAAGTTAGTTTTAAATCTACTCATTCAGAAGATCGTCCCTCCATCACATGAATTTGATGTGTTTTTATTCTTCATTTTTAATCAAATGATTGCTTGATGCTTCATGTACCTCTGTGGCTTGTTCCACCCTTTTATGATTTTAACGAAATCAAATAAAAGTATAATTGACTTGACATCCTGGGTATGTGACGTACCCTTCCATAGGGCACTCTGGGGGACGACACCTGATCACCCAGCTCCTAACCCATATGAGTAGGGGGCTCGCACCTTCCCACTGCAGTACAATGAGAACAGGTTCTGAGTTCTAGGGTCACGAGGAGAGAGTAGGTGACGACTAAGAGGTAGAAAAAAGCAAAATGTTTTTGGGATGTTCCCCTAAGAAGGCAATGTCCAACAGAAGGAGAGAGAGATGGTGTAAAGAGAGGGAGGAGGGGGAGGTAGACAAAACGATCACAGATGGAGGAGAGAAGGGGAGAGAGAGAGATGGTTGGAAAGAGAGGGAGAAAGAGAGAGGGGAGGGGGAGGTAGAGAGAAAGCAATCAGAGAGGGAGCAGAGACATGGATGAATGGGTGGAAGGAGCGAGGGGTAGAGGAAGGAGGAGAGAAGGTCAGAGAGATGAATGGATGGTACGGGAGAAAGAGAGGGAGGGGGAGGTAGAGAGAAAGTGATCAGAGAGGGAGGAGAGATGGGGAGAGAGAAGGATGGATGAAGGAGAGAAAGAGAGGGAAGAGGGAAAGGTAGAAATAAAGCGAACAAAGAGGAAGGAGAGAAGGGGAGAGAGAAGGATGGATGAAGGAGACAAAGAGAGGGAAGGGGGAAAGGTAGAAATAGAGCGAGCAAAGAGGGAGGAGAGAAGGGAGAGAGTTGGATGGAAATATAGATCTAGAGAGAAAGCGATCAGGAAGGGGGGAGAGAAAGGGAGTGAGAGATGTGGAAAGAGGGAGAGAGAAAGAGAGGGAGGAGAGGTGGAAAGAAAGCAATCAGAGAGGGTGGGGAGAAAGGGAGTGAGGGATGGATGGATGGATGGATGGATGGATGGATAGATAGATAGATAGATAGATAGATAGATAGATAGATAGATAGATAGATAGATAGATAGATAGATAGATAGATAGACAGAGATAGACAGATATATAGATAGACAGAGATAGACAGATAGATGGAAAGAGGGAGATTGCACAAAGGGGTGAAGGCAGCGGGGCTGTTTTGAACATTTTCCCAGGGCTGCTTTATGTTCCACAGTCCGGCCCTGGAAGCAAGGACCACACGGAGCCAGGAGATGCTGGTACCACAGAGTCCTAGATTACTACCACTGGGGAGGGGGCACCACTCCACTCATTCTTCTTCTTGTCATTAAACACCCCTCCTTCCTGTCCCCCCCTCAGCAGAAGTAATGTCCAGGTGTCTGGGAGGGGCAACTCACTATGGCTGCAAGGTCCTGCTGTCCTTCACTGTACATAACACCCAGTGCTTAATTTGTAAACAATGTGCTCAGAAGCCCACAGCCAGCGCTATTGAGGGTCAGTGTTAGACCAGACCGCCTTAGGGTTGTCTTCCCTCCAACGTTTTGCCTTCCTCCTCCACTTTTACTGACCTTCTTTTTGCTGGTATTCAGACTCTGAGCACTTTACCACTGCTAACCAGTGCTAACGTGCATGTACTCTCTCTCCTAATCATGGTAATATTTGTGAGAAGTTGGCCTGGTATAGGATGTCCACTTTTCTAGTGGGCACCTTGTACAAGTCCAAACGGCCCTTATTGATGGTAGGTTCAAAGACAACCTATATAGAAAGCAATCCTAGTGGTAGCTGTGGAGAGCAGCCTTCAGGCTCAGTCTTGGAGGAATGTAAAGCAGCTTGTTTCACCAGTCTATAATCTCGTGAATGACCAAATGAAAGGAGAACCACACCAGGTATATATATAAAATATATGTATTTATTCTAAACACATCCCTCTAGTCTCTTTATGAGGCTAGAGGCAAAAGCACATTCAGTAAACTTAATTAGCACACAGTAAATTAGCACAATATACGTTGAGTCCTAGGGGTGTACCAAACCATATATTAAGAAAGTGGTATAAGAACCACGACTGACTTAGAAACCAGGCCTAGAGCCTGTAGAACTGCTGGGGCCACCAGGAACTACCCAAGGTAGTGGCACAGGGGACCCACGGGAGAAGCATGCAGTGTCTAAACACAGCTGCGAATCACTATTAACTTCCATGGGGAAAGTCGCGGTTGGAATTTTAAAGATTAAGGACACATAGAAGAGGACTTGGAGCAAACCTCTTTAGAACTAGGCAGTTCTATAGTCAATACCCACGGGAGCACCGGGGTACTCGAGTTACCTCACCCAGTGAAGGTAACTCGGTAACATAGGTGTTTTTTGGTGTCGGGTTTCGTCGTCGATTTGAATGGCGATCTGCTGCTAAGATCTGCTGGCGACCAAGTCGAAAAAGTCCGGGTGGATCCAAGAGTGGATTGGAGATCTGAAGAACCTGAAAGCAGAGGGGACAGAGTCTGGGTCACTAGCCAGTGACCAGGAAGGTGATGAGCAGATGCCCACCGATGTCGGGTGCTTTCAGATGAAGAAGGTGAAGCCACGAGGATCAGGAGGTGTTGACGATGACCAGGAGCTGGATTTGAGTTGCCCGCGAAGTTTGTCGAGTGCTGTGGTGTCGGTATCCAGATTGGACCCAACAAGCCTTTGCAACAGCAACCCACGCAGAAAGCAAAGATCGGTTTTGTTGCAGACCAGCAAGGTCTGAGGGACTCACCACTTGGTGGGGAGTCAGGGCATGTATGAAGCAACCAGAAAAGCCCAAGAAACAGAACAGTTACCTTCATGGGGACCCACCAGTTGACGGACCAGGGATCGCGAAGGAGCCTCAAGCGGAAATGCTAGAAGTGGGCCCCCGGAACACTCGCGGAGTGTAGGTTCACAGTCTTTGGTGCAAATGGTGCTTGGGGCTTGGACTACAAGTAGCCCAACGCACAACTTCAGGAGAGCTCAGGAAGTTGATGCACTTGCAAATGTGCACGGTGTCCAGGAGTTCCGGTTCCATATCACTTGTGAGGGCTGCAGGTTTTAGCTTTGCTGGGATCCCGTGTCGGCCTCTGAGAAGTCTGGAAGTCTGTGTCCTGAGTCACAAATTCATCGGGATCTGGCAGGAGCTTTGGAAATGCAGACTGGTAAGATGCTTCTTTGGTGCCTGTTTAAACAGGGGAGTCACTCCTTGACCCCAAGGGAGATTCTTCCGTCTTCTAGTCGTGTAGAATGTCGAAGCACCAGGATATATGTATCAGAGTTTCATTCAGGTGTAATCTGAAGTCCTAAGGACTGGGTTCCCATACATATACTAAGTTAGGGGGATGGACATACTCTGGGGACCCACCTATGGGAGGGTCTGGGGAGAGTGGTAGTTACACCACTTTCCCTTTGTCCAGTTTCACGCCAGAGCACGGGCTGAGTGCCGCTGTGACCGGTTTGAACTGGGATATGCACAGTGTGGAAAAGTAAATTTTGCCATGTTATATGTGCCTACGTGTTCCCCATTCTATGTTATATGTGCATGATCGATATGCATATATCCCCCTATGATCGATTAAAGACGCAATCATAGTTGTGTCCAACTCTAGTATGCCAGTTTCCAGTTCTCGTGAAAGCAACGAGTATTAGGCCTATGTTGCCACGTTTTACAGTGTGCACGTTAATCCATCGAATTGTCCCCGTTTCTAGGCCTCAAAAGGGCCCGGACATCAGATTCAGCTCCAGTTTCCTGAACCCGCTCCGAGGAGCGATGCAGCCCCCACCTGCATCCCTGACCCTTCACTTACTTCCTGCCTCACGGTGCCCGGCCCGGTCTGGCTCTGCCTGCCTGTCTGCCAAGAGTATGTTATGCTTCTAGTTATCAGTCCAGCCCTCCTTCTCTGCATTCCTAAGCTACTGAACTGCATCAACAGTTCCAGTCATGGTCTAGTCTTTCTGTCTCCATGCAAGAGAATTACTGTATTAATATTCATAGAATATTCCTAGCACACGCAATACATGTAGAATATATGCATGCACCAGTCTTAGTGTCAAGTAGCCTTTGCCCTGATAACTTTTGGATTCTATCAACATGTACTCCAAACACCAGATACCAGATATGCCATAGGTACATGTCGTCCTGACACCGTAGACTTTAGTCTCCTTTTCTAGTGCAGAAGTCATAGCCCCCAGTTCTCCCTGGTAACACGTCATTGCCCGTTTGCGCGCACCACTAGGTTAAAGGTCCCAGCTGCTCTCAGGTAGCCCCCTTCATGTTTCCGCCCCATTTATGACACTTCTGTGATGTTTCATACCACATGTCTATGTATACGCCCTGTACACGCCTTCTTGTTACACCCATTTTTGTTCTTATCTTTCGCGACTGCTACGAGTTACGCCTACTGCTACGCCTATTGTATGCAATGTAATGTAATGTATTATACTATATATATGCTGCACTGTCGATGAGGCATTGCAGCTGCCATCCATTCTATTTCCATGCAGGCTATCCCGTTCCTGTCCCTTCCCTTATGCCTGATTAAAGCCTGTTAGACTCAGATACCTCGAATCCTGTCTCTTATTTATTGAGCTATCTGTTTTATTCACTGTATTCAAAAATAGTACCGGTAATTAATTATTTATTTACCACATAATGGCGCCCGAATAGGGACTTGCCTTTTCCCCACGCGCCGGCGAAGCCA
The DNA here is from genome assembly GCF_964261635.1 of Lissotriton helveticus. Lineage (NCBI taxonomy): Eukaryota > Metazoa > Chordata > Amphibia > Caudata > Salamandridae > Lissotriton > Lissotriton helveticus. Next base: position 916,625 of record NW_027611726.1, on the reverse strand, counting down.
CGCAGGCCCCCTGACCCTCTGCAGCCGTGACGGAACCATACCGTGCACGTGCAGATATTTCTGCTTCAAGTATCCCTCAGGCCCACGGAGGAGACGGAGGTTGCGGTCCAGCATCCAGACGAGGCGGTGAGGAACGCGGCGAGTCCCGACCAGAGCCCAAGCCGAGAGTACAAGGTCCGAGGTATCCGGAGGCCCACCTGTAACTGAAGTCCGAAGTTCGTAGTCCGACGTCGTAGCAGTCCAGTCCAGTCCGAGGCCTTTCCGTTCTTGCTGCCCGGTGAGTACCGTTGCTGGGGTAGTATCTAGACAGGGTCAATTAATTTGTCTCTGGTCCGTTGGGTTTGGGTACGCAGATCCAGTCCGAAGTGTCCACCTAGGTGGATACGGGTCCGACGTGTCTCTTTATGGGACCGGTATGTTCTGTACTGTTTTAGCAGTGCATCCAGTAATTCTAGTAAGTCTGTTCTCGAGAAGTTCAAGTATTATGTTTTAAATGTACCAGGTAATATTCTGTTCGAACTGTTATTAATGTTATTTAATGTGTTTTCAATGTCATGGTATGAGTGATTTGTTTTTCTATGCATTACTGTGTTTATCGTGTATTGTATTGTGTTCAGATTCAAGTCTAGGATGCCTCTGTTTTCCAAGTTACGTCAGTTAAAGACCCGGAAAGGGTTACTCTAAGAATCAGTTCCTGTCCCGCCTAGGGACAGTCCAGGACATTTTATGTATCATAAGCATGGCTTAAGTGCCATATTGTATTTAGATTTATGGGTCGACTATACCAAGGATCTAGAAGAGAAATATAGATGGCCTGTATCAGGTACATGGGATGCCGAGTGCATCATGCGAGTAGAAGAGGCATTATGGAAAAAGAAAGCCCGACAGTCCCAGAAAGAGGCCATCGAGTTATGGCGCAAAGAATCTCATAGAAGAACCGAAAAAGAAATCAGAAAAACAGAGTTAAGTAGGGAATCCTCAGAGAGAGCCCAAGAAAGGGAACTTCTAGAAGAAGGTGAACGAGTTAGAGCAGAACAGTCAGACAGACAGAGAAATGCTCTTATAAGGGGCATGCATCCTCTTCTTGCCGAGGGTTTGCCGAAGGCAACCCCGGAAGCATCCAGTAATTTTCCGCCACCATTAGTCCCGATTAAGCTACGTCATAAACCGACCGCAGCTGAAATTTTTCTTTCGTCCTATTTGGACGATACAGTCCCAGAATATGCAAATCATATTCCGCCTGTTCAACCTCAGCACCCTGTTAATAATGTAATTCCTGTTCCTCCAGCCACTGGTCCCGGGGACCAAGTTAATGCACCCCCGGCCCAGCCCACAGTACATGTACCCGCTACATCAGCCACTCTCCCAGCACGTACAGTACACACCGACGATTCTAGTTTAGGAGCCGCGGGGGGAGATTCTCCTGGTACCCCGCCTCAACACAGACGTATGACGCTACATGAACTAGCGTTACAGCGTACGCCAAAAGTGAATACATACGTAGATATCAAGCGAGCACTTACCGAATGTCGTTATGATCCAGTTCCAGGCGAAGGTCATATGGTCATATATTCATTACGTTTAAGACGGGTGACTGACTATTTGGACACCCTGCCCGATATGAGAGAACATCTAGACAGAATATATCGTTTTATCCGTACAGGAGCAAATCCAGAAAGTGTTCACGAAGCCATGGTTCAAAGAAAAGTCGAGACTCAGCTCATGCTTTTAAAGTTTCTAATTAACTGTTTAATTAGAGAGCAAGATTGTCCGGAAAAAGATCCGGAAGAAATGAAAGTCCTGACCAGGTGGAGTGACAATATAGCAGAGGGAAAACACAAGACACAAAACTGTATAGAGAGTATGTACAAGAAAATTCATAGGGAAATAATAAAGTTACACGAGAAACGAGAAGCAAAACAAGCAACCGAGAAAGAGAATGACTCTTCTACTGAAGAGGTAGACGACGAGAATCCCTCCAGAATAGCGTATGTAGGTAGAACTAGACTTTCCGACCGACATTCACGCCCAGAGCATAAGAAAGTTTTCCCTCCTCCAGCACCAGAACAGTGTTCTCTTGAGCAAGTATTCCAAGCTACTGATCACATTCTGAAATCACGAATAGGTTATAGTGAGCTCAGTACAATGCATGAACAAGAACTAGCCCGATCAGCAGTCCGGTGGACTACTGATTCTACCACTTTTCCAGACGAAATAGTGGCACAGATGTTTCTGAAACTGCCCCCAGCCGAGCAGCGACTGGTGGGTATGTATATGATCCAGCACCTCATTACCCTGTATGAGGAACAGCATTCTGATCCAGGTCCACTACATGATGTCTTGAACGAGTTACTCCAGTACAGATGGAGAGGTCTAGGTACTGATTTAATTAATGTCATTCTAGAACAGCGCCACAAATACAGTACGTTCTTGACTCCGCATTTTGTTCCCGTTCCACCCCCAGTAAGGAAGTCATTCTACATAGATAGACAGAATCCGTTACGAGAAGTACATCCAGTTAGGACAGCGGGTGGTGATCTAGAACGAGTATTTGTTTACACCCCCCTCACAAAGATGGAACTCTTAGAGATGAAGAAGCTAATTCCCTGTCACGATAAAGATCCAGCAGGGTTCCACCGTGAATTAAAAGACATGCTCCGTATGGGAGAATACACGTATCCTGATATCATTAAAATGTTAAAGGTCCTGTTGCCCGCGGGCGTATATGAAAAACTCAAGGAAAAAGAATGGGAGGTGGGGGAGAAAAAGATAGATTGGACAGCTCTAGAAGCTGAAGATAATACCCGAGTACCAGGTACCGGTCTTGGGGATAAAGCTAAAGCTTTGCCCGAACTGTTAATACAAGTCTTGCCAAGATTACTAGCCACGAAAAAGGAAGACTGGGATGCCATCTCAGCCTGTAAACAGAAACAAGATGAAGATACTAGTGACTTTTATTCTAGATTCGAGAAATGTTTCATTATTAATAGTGGTCTGAAAACAAGTAGTGAATCATACCCTCATCTTTTTGTTACCAAACTAGTCGAGAATTCAAGTTCACAAGTTAAAAATAGAGTACTGAAAGTCGAAAGTACCTGGCAAGCTAATACTCCGTCACAGATGCTTCAAATGCTCCAGTATCACCAGAACAGAATCAGGGAAGAGCAGGAACACGAAAGGAGACGTATGAAAGACACGAAAATGAAAGTATTAGTTGCACAATCTGTTCCACAAGACAGTCAGAAGAGGGGTCCGAATCAAGTCAGTCATCCTGCAGCTCCCGTTAAAGGGACCTGCAATTACTGTAAACAGCCAGGTCATTTTATAAACGAGTGTGCAGTTCTGAAACACAACATAGCTACTGGTAAAACTAAAGAAAGACCACGTCCGCCTAGACAACAACAAGTTTCACAGACTTCCCAGCCACCACCGAATGCACAACAGACAGTTACAGCACCGCAGCCTATTGCTGCAACACAGCATGTTACACAGCAGATGTACCAGTATGCCCAGACAGAGTATCCGGATTATCAGCCGTATTCATGAAACAGCCTAGAGAGGGAGGTAGGCTTGCCTCTCATCGAGATACCTGTAGATCAAGAGGGTCCCTATGTACACAGTCAAGTATTAGGGAAAGACAGAAAGTTTCTGATTGATACAGGGGCAAGTAGGACTACTATCAGTCATGACGAGGTTCCAGGGGCTCCACTCTCAGGCTCTAGAAATGTTTCCCTTGGATTTTCAGGAAAGCCTATTGTTAATGAAATATCCAAACCAGTTACTCTAGAAGTCGGTCCATTGTCCCGAACTACTGATTTGTTACTCACGAAATCTTGTCCAGAAAATTTGTTAGGCATTAAGACATTGAAAGAATTAGGAGCAGTCATTTGCTGCTCCCCAGAAGGGGTCCGCCTGTTCTTGCGAGATTTTAAAGGTCATTATGTATTACGTGATTTTGATCCAAGATTATTGAATGTACCACAGTATTTATGGGCGCAAGGTCCAACTGATGTAGGTTGTATGCATATCACACCCCATCGTGTGATTCTAAAGCAAGGTGTTGTTTTACCACGAATCAGACAGTACAAATTGCCACCTGAGGCTGTAGCAGCCTTATCCAAAATTATTGACGAGCTTATTGCTCAAGGAGTGGTTGCAGAAACTGACTCCAATGTATGTAATTCTCCTATCATTCCGATTCTTAAACGTACTGATCCAAATGCATCTCCAGTTTATCGATTAGTGATTGACCTTCGAGAACTTAATAAATGTATCATACCCCAGTATCCAGTAGTCCCAGATATTTCATCCCTCTTGACAGCCATTGATTCTGAAGCTACGTTCTTCACAGTTATCGATCTCAAGAACGCATTTTTCAGTGTCCCCATTCATCCAGACAGCCAGTTCCTTTTCGGATTCTGTTTAAATGGAAGAAGCTATAAATTCACACGAGCACCTCAAGGTTTCACAGAAAGCCCTAGTATTTACAGTCAAGCACTTAAGAGACAACTAGACAATATTCACATGCCAACTGACACTGCCCTGCTCCAGTATGTCGATGATCTACTGATCACAGCCCGTTCTGAACATGACTGCGAGCGTGCGTCACTTACAGTTCTGTATTTTCTGGCCGAGATGGGGCACAAGGTGTCCCCTTCCAAGTTACAATTCTGTGTCCAGCAAGTGGTATACTTGGGACACTTACTGTCCAAGAGGGGTAGGCAGTTGACACCTGACCGTATCCAGTTAATAGCATGTCTTCCACAGCCCAAGACACAGAAGGAGGTACGAGCTTTTATCGGCCTCACTTCTTACTGCAGACAATGGATTCCTCAGTACGCATTTCTAGCCAAGCCACTGATACAGTTAACGACACAGGAGGCAGCCGTATCGACTGTCCTCCCTTGGACCCAGGAACATACACTTGTTTTTAATGAGTTAAAGAAAGCCTTATGCCAAGCACCTGTTCTAGCAACACCGAACTACAGTAAGTCTTTTACACTTTTTGTTACTGAACGTGATGGTACTGCATTATCTGTTCTCACACAAGATCAAGCAGGACAATACAAGCCCTGTGCTTATTTTTCGAGCACATTAGATCCAGTGGCCCAGGCTCTGCCTGCGTGCCTCAAGTCAGTTGCAGCCACAGCTCTAGCTATCAGACAGAGTGATTCCATAGTGTTAGGACACTCCCTGACAGTACAAGTTCCACACTCCGTGGAAGTTCTTTTAAACCGAACTCAGACTCAGCACTTGACAATTGCACGTTTAACAGGTTATGAACTGACACTATTTCAGTCACACATAGAAATCCGACGCTGCAACATTCTAAATCCAGCTACACTGTTACCGTCAGTTACTTCAAATCCTGCCACACATGACTGTGTGGAAGTTGTTAACACCATGACAAAGCCAAGACAAGACTTGACAGATATTGCATTACCTGATCTGACACTTTATGTGGATGGTTCATGTATGAGAACAAGTACAGGAGAACTAGTAGCCGCGTATGCAGTGACTACTGACACTGAAGTTATAGAAACACATCGTATTGACACCCTGTCTGCTCAAGCAGCAGAGCTAGTTGCTCTGACCCAAGCCTGTATACGTGCCAAAAACCTGAAAGTAAATATATACACAGATTCACGTTACGCATTCGGAGTCGTACACGACTTTGGAGTGCTCTGGCAGGAGAGAGGTTTCATGACTTCTCATGGAACCAAGATTCAGCATGGTCTCCTCATTCAAGCTCTGTTAGATGCAATACATTTACCGACAGCTATCGCCATCATGAAGTGCAAAGCACATACGAAAGTCACTGACATCATTTCCCAGGGTAACGACCTGGCAGATCGTACAGCCAAGCTTACAGCTCAGACTCCAGACATTCCAGTTAACACGACACAGACACACCTTCCAGATCAGACTACTTGTATGACAGTTAAGGACCCTACACAAGATGTAATAGATATCCAGTCACATGCTACTTCCGAAGAAATCAAGAAATGGTCCGAACAAGGAGGGGTCCAGACAGATCAGGGATGGTTGACGAAGGGAAAAGCCACATGGTTTCTCCCCGACTCTATGGTTCAAGTCATTATTAACACCGCACATAGTCCAGCACATTTAGGAGAAAAAGCTATGTTAGACAGTATCCAGAAACTTTGGTTCAACAAGCATTTACGAGCAGCAGCCAAGCAGAAAGTACGTACCTGTATGATATGTTGTCAGTTCAATCCAGGTAAAAGTGTCCCGGTGGAACAAGGTGGATTCCAACCTCCTGACCACCCTTTTGAAGTCCTCCAAATGGATTATATTCAGATGGAGCGATGTCGAGGTTTCAAGTATGTCCTCGTAGTTGTATGCGCTTTGTCCAGGTGGACAGAAGCATATCCAGTTCCAGATTACACAGCTGCGACCACTGCCAGGCAGTTGGTTCGTGAGTATTTTCCCGCTATGGATTACCTACGGTCGTGTATTCAGATAACGGCCAGCCATTCTCATCCGAGCTCATGAAACATGTTTCCCTTCTGTTAGGGTACCAGTGGAAGTTCCATTGTGTACGCCATCCTGAAGCAGCCGGTCTCGTAGAGAGACATAACCAGACTTTGAAAATCCGCATTGCTAAAGTGTGTACAGAAAAAGGTGTAGATTGGTTAGTAGCCCTGCCAGTTGCTCTTTTTTATATGAGAATGGTTGCACACTCCAGATCAGGTCTGTCCCCGTACGAGGTCGTATTCGGCCGTCCTCCAAACATGTGGGGTACACCTAGACCCCGTAGCATTACAGACGTTTCCAGTAATATGCTGACAGATTACCTAGCTTCCTTGATGTCTGCCCTACACTCTTGTCGTTCACAGGTTGCCGCTGCATTTCCAGACAACACTGAGGTGAAACCGCATGAAGTCGTTCCGGGAGAATTCGTCCTGGTGCGCAATTTCGATCGTTCAAGTCCGTTGGAGCCCCGTTGGAAGGAGCCCCAGCTGGTGTTATTAACAACAAGGACCGCAGTCAAGCTCGAAGGACGCAAAGGCTGGGTGCATACCAGCCACATCAAGAAATTCCATGGATTACGGCCAAAGACATTTATCAAAGACTGCCCTGTTCTTAAGGACTGCCCAAAGACAGACTCTGAATTCAAACTTCCCCTGTTAGAGAAAACTCCGCAGCAGGAGTATAAAGCCAAGTTGAGGTCTAGCAAGTCAGACAGTTTAATTGTTTAAGTCCCTCTCGGGTGAAGCGGTTAGACAGGTTCCTGACATGTATGAGATAGACCCACATAGTGAGAGAGTTAGTCAAAACTCTAAGAGAATACGCTATCAAAAGAATATTTGCAGTAGATGCATTGTTACTCTGTTATTTTTTATGTTTCTGAGTCTTATGGTTACCTGCATAAGTTATGCTTTTCATTTATGTTTTCCTATTTCACATGTACATATGTTTCCTAATGTTACAGTAGAGCACACATTTAGTGACCTGCCTCCTCACGAGTTATCCTATCGTCTTGCTATGCGTAATAACACATTTATCAGAATGTTACACTATTCACACCAGACCAGCAATGCCACTAATTGTTGGGTGTGTGGTCGACTTCCCCCTTTCCAGACACCGAAGGGAGTTCTGCCACTCTTTCCTTATCCGTTTTCACACAATGGTTCGTGTGGAGCATGGTCCACGTTAACGTCATCCCTAACCGATATGTCCCTTCTGAATCGAACATGTTTCCCAGACAAGCAAGGTCTTTCCCATAGAACAGGGTTAGATCTAGAAAACGAAGTGTATGATTTAGGTAATTATTCCTCGAATTTCATGGTCCTGAATGTTCAGTCCGATACTACTCCAGATTTGCCTGCTATTTCAGTACTACCAGTTAAAGGTGAATTATGTGTCAGAAAGAAAGGTTCCGCACATGTAGGACATAGTGATTGTACTACTATTGTCGAGTATAGTGACAGTGGGAAATCTATTTTCAAAGCCTCACGTCATTCTTATTTTGTTTGTGGTCAGACCGCATATATACGTCTGCCCCTCGATTGGGATGGAACATGTTATATTGCCTTCCTACTGCCACCAGTTTTCCTAGCCCCATCCGATTATCACAGAAACACATATCTAGTACACGTGAGACATAGAAGGGAGACTGAGTCCCCAATTGTCGATCAAACTGAAACTGCTCTAGAACAATATCAAGACTTCAATAAAGGTTTCTTTTTCTTTATAGGTCCTGTCCAGAATAGTAAGTTAATACGTAGGTTAACCAGAACCCTTGAAGCAGTAGTGAATGAGACTACTTCCGCTCTAGGTAATTTAACCGAAGAGCAATCTGCTATGAGATTTGTCGTGCTCCAAAATCGTCTCGTCCTTGACGTCATACTGGCCGATAGGGGAGGAGCTTGTAGAGTCATCGGATCTAGTTGCTGCATTTTCATTCCTAATAACGCGCCGTCTGTTTATTCAGCTATAACCAGACTTCATAAAATTGCCCATCAGTTACACCAAGATCCAGGCACCTGGACATGGTCCGGTTGGCTCTGGAGTATAATATCAGCCTGGGGATGGAAAGTATTGTCATTCATAGGTATAGCAGTAATGATCATATTCAGTTGCTGCCTCTGTTTACAATGTGGCCCTGCGATTTGCGGCTTGTGTGCTACATCCTGTATTCCTAGTCCTAAATCCCGTTCCAAAACATTTCGAGACGAGCAAATGATGCTATATGAACAGATAGATGGTATCATGAATATTGATGTTTCCTGATGGAAACGTAGGGCACAAGGAGAGAATGTGGAAAAGTAAATTTTGCCATGTTATATGTGCCTACGTGTTCCCAATTCTATGTTATATGTGCATGATCGATATGCATATATCCCCCTATGATCGATTAAAGACGCAATCATAGTTGTGTCCAACTCTAGTATGCCAGTTTCCAGTTCTCGTGAAAGCAACGAGTATTAGGCCTATGTTGCCACGTTTTACAGTGTGCACGTTAATCCATCGAATTGTCCCCGTTTCTAGGCCTCGAAAGGGCCCGGACATCAGATTCAGCTCCAGTTTCCTGAACCCGCTCCGAGGAGCGATGCAGCCCCCACCTGCATCCCTGACCCTTCACTTACTTCCTGCCTCACGGTGCCCGGCCCGGCCTGGCTCTGCCTGCCTGTCTGCCAAGAGTATGTTATGCTTCTAGTTATCAGTCCAGCCCTCCTTCTCTGCATTCCTAAGCTACTGAACTGCATCAACAGTTCCAGTCATGGTCTAGTCTTTCTGTCTCCATGCAAGAGAATTACTGTATTAATATTCATAGAATATTCCTAGCACACGCAATACATGTAGAATATATGCATGCACCAGTCTTAGTGTCAAGTAGCCTTTGCCCTGATAACTTTTGGATTCTATCAACATGTACTCCAAACACCAGATACCAGATATGCCATAGGTACATGTCGTCCTGACACCGTAGACTTTAGTCTCCTTTTCTAGTGCAGAAGTCATAGCCCCCAGTTCTCCCTGGTAACACGTCATTGCCCGTTTGCGCGCACCACTAGGTTAAAGGTCCCAGCTGCTCTCAGGTAGCCCCCTCCATGTTTCCGCCCCATTTATGACACTTCTGTGACGTTTCATACCACATGTCTATGTATACGCCCTGTACACGCCTTCTTGTTACACCCATTTTTGTTCTTATCTTTCGCGACTGCTACGAGTTACGCCTACTGCTACGCCTATTGTATGCAATGTAATGTAATGTATTATACTATATATATGCTGCACTGTCGATGAGGCATTGCAGCTGCCATCCATTCTATTTCCGTGCAGGCTATCCCGTTCCTGTCCCTTCCCTTATGCCTGATTAAAGCCTGTTAGACTCAGATACCTCGAATCCTGTCTCTTATTTATTGAGCTATCTGTTTTATTCACTGTATTCAAAAATAGTACCGGTAATTAATTATTTATTTACCACAACAGGGACACCAAGTGTGCCCCCAGCACTGTCTGAAAAGCATTCTCTGAATGCACCTACCCAATCACAATACACTAAAGCCTATCTGGGAGGTGGTTACAACTCCCTGTGACAGGAAACCTATTGTCCAGGCCTCCCCTGCTGGAGTTTCGTCCAGCAGCAGGAGGTCAGACCCGTGTCTGTGGCTGCAGCATCCATTTTGTGATGCCAGGGCTCTTTTAAATTATTACCCTTTAGACAAGTGTGTACATGTCTCTCCCTCTAGAAGGATGGAATTCTACACCAGCCGCCAGGAATGGCGGGGGGTGGGCAGGGGGTTGGGGGGGGGGGTAGGATTGCAAAGTGTTTGACACCAAACACAAAATTTTTCCATGCCGCCTGTGAGAAGTTGGCCTGGTAGGGGATGTTTCCAATTCTGGAACCACCTACTACCTGACCAAACAATCCCTTATGGTGTCTGGTTGTAAGTCAACCTTATTAGACAAGCTATCCTAGGGGTAGCATGGACTAAGCAGCCTAAAGGCTTAACTTAAGAGGTCGTGTTAAGCGAGCTGTTTTGCCACATACAATCCTGTAATACCAAATGAAAGGACACCACACAAGTATATATTATAAAAATATATGTGTTTATTACTAAAAACAATCCCCAGTATTCTTTATGAATAAAGGGGCACAAGCGTTAAATCAAAAGCACTGTTTAAACATACAAGTTGCACAATTATGGATGAGGGCGGGTGGCCACTCAAACCATATACTAAACAAGTGGTATAAGAGAGGCCACTCGAACAGTGGTTAGGCCTAGGGCCTAGGGAATCGCTGGGAGCAGTCAGGACAAGCAATGCTGAAGTCGGGAATGGCCCTCGGGATTCGGGAGATGTGCGGAAAGCGCACGCATGCACCAATGTTAACCAATGGTGCATAAAAGTCATAGAGTTAAAGTTTAAGGACACTTCCGCTGAACCTAGAGGAACAAAACTTAACACACAGACCCTAGAGGTGTGCACCAGTGTGGGAACACCGGCGGAGCAAAGTTACCTCACCCACAGGAAGTGGGTGCACAGGGTCGAAGTGGCGTCGGGTTTTGACACGCAGGCTCTTGGTGCTTGAAGCTGAAAGGGCTGCAGGCTGGTTAAAGATGAAGTGTCCGGTGGAGTCCAAGGGTGGACTCAAGTTGTAGAGTACCTGAAAGCAGAGGGGACAGAGTCTGGGTCACTCAGCAGTGACCAGGGTGGAACCAGGACGGAACCAGGCAATGTCGGGCGCAATCAGGTGGTCGTCGAGGAGCTTCTCTCCGCTGTCACGTGGGCTCTGGGGCATCTGCGATGTCCAGGAGCAGGTCACGATCTGTCCCACGCAGGCTCTCACCGTCGGTGCAGTCGGCTTCAAGTTTGGAGCAAACAAGCCTTGGCAAGAGCAATCCACGCGGGATCGGAAGATTGCTTCTCACTCGGACCAGGAAGGTCAGAGTCGGGGCTCCTTTTCAGGGGAGCTGGTGTGGATCTGGAGCAACCAGATTCACGAGTCTTCTTAGGTAGTTCGTCGGCACAGGGACCACTAGCCAGCTGGCAAGTGACCGGGCCAACGCGTTGAGCCAAATAGAGCCAAAGGGCCCCACGCAGCACTCGTCGAGTGTGGAGGGCTGAACTTCGGCTCAGGAGCAGCTCAGGGTGGGGGCTTCTCAAACCCCGGTGCACAGCTTCGAGGGTCACTCGTGGGCTGCACGGTCAGCGTCTCGTGGTCAATTCAAGATGGCGTGCCCCACGCTTCCGGTCGCCTCCACGGGTCTCAGCTCTGCAGGGACTGTGGATCGGGCTGTTGGAAGGCAGGCAAGCTTGATCTCGTCGATCTCAGTCGCTCGAGTTCCGGCGGGAACTGCAACCAAGTAGATGTCGAGGGCTGGATGGTGCCTGCTGCTGCAGGGTGGTCACTCCTTGACCACAAGGGAGATTCTTCGGGCTTCCACGTTGAGATGGAGGTCCAAGGGTCCAGAGTTTCGTTTCTAATGTTTCTTCCAGGAAATCTGATGTGCATTGGCACTGCTCCCACTCTTATTCCAATCTGGGGGGCGTGATTACCTGCTAGGTCCCCTCCTATGGGTGGGACCCAGGAAGTGGGTGGATACACCCCCTTCCTTTGATCCAGGCCGCCCTGGCACGAGGGCTGGAGTGCCCCAGAACCGGTTTGGCCGGATTATGCAAGGGGCAGCCTTGTGCGCCCCAGGCAGTGTCTGGTTTCTTTCAAACCTCCCTGCTACAATCCACTATCTCCTGTCTGGAGGGCGGTGACACCCTCCTGTGACAGGAAACCCTTTGTCCAGGCCCCATCTGCTGAGTTTCGGTCAACTGCAGGGGTCCAGACATTTGTCTGTGGCAGAGGCATCCATTTTGTGGATCTTAAGGTCTTTGGAGAAATTAACCGCATTTAGTAAAGGAACATGTCTTACCCCTCTAGAGGGGTGGAATGCCATCCCCGTCGCCAGAACTGGCGAGGGGATGGTATTCCAAATCGTATGACACCTTACACGACATGTTTTGATAAAGCCAAACCAAAGTTGCTATTTAACCGCGAGGATTATAAGGCACTTAAGAGTATATGGTATGGCATTATCCTGAAACAGCTTAGGGAGTTGTTCCCGACAGCTGCAGACAGGCTCAGCTCATGCTAGAGCTCCATCTCACATAAAACCACGCACCCTGCCTCCAGGATTGATGAGGCCTTCCATAGGAGTGGCTCACAGGTTTACATGTGTCCAGATATAGGTTTAGATATAGGTATACTATACCTAAGCAAGGGGTGATTACACCACCTTACCCCAGCTGAGTGATCAGCCAGTTGTGTCAATTTAAGAACCAGCCAGGGGTGGCAAAAGATATGCTGCAGCCCCTGGTAGGCCTTGGTGGCCCCTATGCCCTGGGCACCTATAGTGCATTATACAGGGGCTGACAAGGAGTCCATTTCCAATTGTGGTATGTACCTAGGGTACATGGAATCCATTTTACAGAGAGAGCAGATGGCCTGGGGCCCTGATTAGCAGGGAACCAGGTCAACTAAGTCAAAAAAACAGCTAAACACAGGCAAAAAATCTGGGGTAACCATAGTCAGGTAGCCACCTTCCTACACCGCCATTCCAAAGTTATTTACAACAAGGGGTGGTGAGGGACAGAGTCTCTGAATTAAGCAGAATACTCTCACCCAGTCAAGAGATAAGGGCTAGATCCAACACCGTTTTTAGCTCATTGCACCATCCCAGTTTCAGAACCTGGCTGTATGCAAATTAGTCTGTTCCTGTCCCAGTGCATGATGGGAACAGGGCAAACCAAACTACAAAAGCCAATTCTTACACTGGGAAGGAAACAAGCTTCCGGGGACCGGTTTCTGGCATTACAGCCGTCTTCGGCCCGGCTTGCTTGAATCCTGATGGTGCAATGAGCAAGGGACTCATGTCTGAGTATACCGTTCCACGCTTAGGGTGGACAAAATAATTTACAACAAGGGGTGGTGAGGGACAGAGTCTCTGAATTAAGCAGAATACTCTCACCCAGTCAAGAGATCAGGGCTAGATCCAACACCGTTTTTTAGCTCATTGCACCATCCCAGTTTCAGAACCTGGCTGTATGCAAATTAGTCTGTTCCTGTCCCAGTGCTTGATGGGAACAGGGCAAACCAAACTACAAAAGCCAATTCTTACACTGGGAAGGAAACAAGCTTCCGGGGACCGGTTTCTGGCATTACAGCCGTCTTCGGCCCGGCTTGCTTGAATCCTGATGGTGCAATGAGCAAGGGACTCATGTCTGAGTATACCCTTCCACGCTTAGGGTGGACAAAATAATTTACAACAAGGGGTGGTGAGGGACAGAGTCTCTGAATTAAGCAGAATACTCTCACCCAGTCAAGAGATCAGGGCTAGATCCAACACCGTTTTTTAGCTCATTGCACCATCCCAGTTTCAGAACCTGGCTGTATGCAAATTAGTCTGTTCCTGTCCCAGTGCATGATGGGAACAGGGCAAACCAAACTACAAAAGCCAATTCTTACACTGGGAAGGAAACAAGCTTCCGGGGACCGGTTTCTGGCATTACAGCCGTCTTCGGCCCGGCTTGCTTGAATCCTGATGGTGCAATGAGCAAGGGACTCATGTCTGAGTATACCCTTCCACGCTTAGGGTGGACAAAATAATTTACAACAAGGGGTGGTGAGGGACAGAGTCTCTGAATTAAGCAGAATACTCTCACCCAGTCAAGAGATCAGGGCTAGATCCAACACCGTTTTTTAGCTCATTGCACCATCCCAGTTTCAGAACCTGGCTGTATGCAAATTAGTCTGTTCCTGTCCCAGTGCATTCCAAAGTTAGCATTTACCTCGAGGTTATAATGCTCTTAAGAGTTTATGGTTTAGGTGCATCACAGAACAGCCTCAGAGAATAGATTCTGAAAGCTGCAGAGGTGTCCTGCTCATGCATGGGCACCCTCTCACACAAAATCAAGCATGGCGCCTTCAGGATTAATAAGGCCTGTCATAGGAGTGACTTATAGGTTTATATGTGTTATTGATTTATGGTAGATATAGGTTACCTATATCTTAGTAAGGGGTGCATGTACCACCTTACCCAGGCTGCAGTAGCAGACCTATGGTGCCAATTTGGAAGGCTCCCAGGGGTGGCATAATACATGCTTCAGCCCCTGGTAGGCCTCTGGGGTACCTATGCCCTTAGTACGTAAGGTACCATATACTATGGACTCACAAGGTTAACCCAAAAACCAATCCGGAGTGTACCTAAAGTACATGCAATCAATTTAGAGAGGAAGCAGCTAGGCTGGAGTCCTGGATAGCAGGTCCCCAGCCAGACTAAAGTCGAAAAACAGTGAAACACCAGCAAAAAGTGGGGGTAACCATAGTGAGCAGGTCCTACTCGCCTACAATATTTGTTCATCCCCAATTGGTATATTTCATTTCATTCAAAATCTCTAGTACAGTGGTACTACTTATACTTGTACTTGGACTATAAATGAAATGCTGCTAGTGGGCCTGCAGCATGGTTTGTGCCACCCACAGTAGTCTTTTAACCATGTCTCAGACCTGCCATTGCAGAGCATGTGTGCGATTTTACACTGCCATGACAACCTAACAAAATAAACCTTTTGCCAGGCCCAAACCGTCTATCTTTATACATATACGTTACCCCTAAGGTAGGCCCTGGACAGCCCAGGGGGCAGGGTGCAATGTATTTAAAAGGCAGGACATACATTTTTAGGTTTTACATGTCCTGGTAGTGAAAAAAACAAAAATGTGTTTCTCACTACAGCAAGGTTTATATCTCCTAGGATACCATTGGGATTACCTTATCACACTTTAATAAGTGTAATTCCCAATTGGGAAGAAATAAAGCATTCAAGTCTCATGTCTCTGGAATCACAATTTAAAATCCAAACTGATGGTGAAGTTGGATTTTAAATAGCAATACTTTTAGAAAGTTCCGGAAAGAAGATTGACCGTTTATGACATTTAAATCAATGTATTGGGCACAAAACTTAATTAGCATTGCCACATAATTATTCTCTTACATTTTTTACAAATTTATAACAAGTGCATTCAACACCAACATGTCATAGACTTTGGAACCCAAAACCAGTTGTGAAACTCGGGTAGCTGCTTTTCAAAGACACTACAATAGTGAACACACTTGGATAAACAATAACTAGCATTCAAATCATACATTTAACCACTTCCGTGCTGATGACGGAACTGCTCCGTCATCAGCCGCAGTAGCGCTGTGCTGATGAGGGAGCGTTCCGTCATGGCCCGCCTGCGTGGTGCTGATTTCGCGCCTGCGCGGCGCTGTTTTCGCGCCTGCGCGGCGCGTTCTATTGAGCGGGCGCGGCCATGACGGAACCGCTCCGTCATGAGCACAGCTCGACCGAGGCTGGTGACGGAGCGGTTCCGTCACCAGCATGGGCACGCCGCGCCGCCTCCCCACCCCCTTAGCGCTGCGGCGGAATAGCCGCCGCAGCGAAGGTGTTAAGCCATAGCAATATGCATACAAATAATTAAATTTGGATTAAAATATTGAGTGAATAATTATACTATTAATGTTATCCCAGTTCTTAATTCTAATATTCAAGGAGTAAGTTTTCATTACCCTACTCTATACTCCTACACAAAAAACTAGAGGTTGGAGAAACTTGGGGACCCGAGTTTTCTTTCTATTTTCATCAGGTTCCCTTTGTCCCAACTCCCTAATATTGAAAGTGTTGACGCGTTTCGAACCCGACCCTTAAGGGTTCTCCCCAGGACCATGAACTGGGTGACACTGTAAATAAAAAAAGGACCATGGTGAGCTGCATGAATGTGGTGGAAAATTTGTTTCTTGTAAAATTCCCAAGAGGATGGCCTTCAAGCCATTGAAATGTATCTGGAAACAAGACCAAAACCACATTTCGTCCTGAATGAATTTATCATTGATTTGGCAAGACTCGCCTTAAGGAAAAATCAAAGGGACTGGGATGAGATGTTCCTTCACCCCAGAGCTGGCGGTTCAAGGACAAGTTTGTCTACAATAACAATATCTGTAGACACCATGTCATAAGCTGGCATCAATACATAAATATAGCTAAACAACAGGAGAGTCAGGGTCAGTAGGTCACTCCTTTACACCTATAAATTATGTAACAACAACATAAGAGTGACTAAAGGTGCAATGATAATATCTTCAAATAGCAACCATCAAAAATAAGATCAATAAAAAGCAGGAGGGTGTGGACAGGTGTGAGAAAAGAGGAGAACATACTTACCTGAGAAACATGTCTTATAAGAATGGTGTTCTAACAAATACTAATTTGTTCAATGTCACTCTTATGCTGTTGTTAAATCAATACATAGATGACATTCTTTGCATCTGGACAGGAGAGGAACACTCCCTTGACCGGTTTTTCAATTGGCTGAATAACAGCTCTCCCGACATCAAGTTCAGTATGACCAAAAGTAAGAAATCTATCATATTCATAAATATAGAAATGCTGGGCATTCACAGACAGATAATAGCAGCATTGCACCGCAAGCCAACTGACAGGTGTTAGAAATGAGGGTCTTTAGTTGGCAGAGGTAGGTACCTTTGTCCAAATAGGGACCCTTGCTTCTAGTCAGGGTAAGGGGGATACACTCCTAAAATAACCCCTGCTCACCCTCTTGGGGTAGCTTGGCACGAGCAGACAGGCTTATCTCAGAGGCAGTGTGAAAAGCATTTGTGAACACATACAGTAATACAGTCAAAACACTACAAATGGACACCACATCAATTTAGAAAAATAGCAAATCTTTATCTAAACCGACAAGACCATACACGATAAAATCCAACATACAATACTCTTGAAAAATAGTCCTTGTGCAAAATAACCTTTAAATTGCAGGAATATCAATTAAACACAGTTCGTCTGACTCAGTAGCTTCTTCTGAGACTACCGCAATACTGAATACGACAAAGTCTAACAATTCCAGCTGACTTCGTCGATACGGGCCAGCTAACGCGTCAACAGAGTCGGACACAGTACCTTTCTTTTTGCGACCAATACGTCAGTGCGAGACGGTTGAGGCTAACGTCGAGGTCGCGTTGTGTAGCGGAGCATTGCGGTGGGCAATGTCCTCATGATTCAGTGCAGGCAGTGGCTTGTTGACGAAGTCTGAGAGACCAGGGCTTCGTTTGAAGGCTGAGACGATGCTCGCTGCGGTGCTGGCAGGTCACAGTGCGGCGACAGAGCCGGTCAATGTTTAGTCGGGTAGCAACAGAGTCGTGATGTACTTGCAGCATGTAGCAAAGCTTTGCAGAGTGCGCTGCCCTCACAATGCGGTGCAAGAAGCGTCTCGTTGACGGAGTCAGTTAAACCAGGGTTGCATTGTGAAGCGAGTCGTTGCTCTTGGCGGGGCTTTCAGTACACGGGATCCTGTGACAGACTTGGTGACGGAGTCGGTTACCCTTTTCTTCTGCGGAGACAGTTTCCACGGATGTGGTGAGGACTTTGCTGGTCATGAGACCTCTAGAACTGGGGGCAAACTCAGTTTCAAGCCCTTGGAGGTCTTCTTCAAGCAGGTGACAAAGCAAGCAGCAAATTCCTTCTTCTCCTTTCCTTGGCAGGCCAACCCCAGACAGCAAACAGCACAGGGGCAGTATTCCTCCTCAGCTTCTCCAGCTCTTCTCCTTGGCAAAGGTTCCTCTTGAGTTCCCAGAAGTGATCTAAAAGTCTGGTATCTAGGCCCCTCTTTTGATATACAAAAATCCATTGTTCTCTGAAGGCAGAGAGTGTCTGTACCCAGCCAGAACCAGTTCTGTCCTCACTGGTGCAGCTTCCTGGCAGGAGGTGGAGACGGCATTGTTGAAGGCAAACCAGGCCCATTCAGATGAAAGGAAATCTCTCCCCCCTACTCCAAATGCAGCCCAGGTCTATTCAGCCCAGCCCTGACACATCAGACGTCTGGAGCCACTGCCCCTCTCCAGCCCCTGTCATCCAAAAGCCAGACATGCAATACACAACCCTAGCAGAGGCATACTGCAAGAAAATACCTACTTACTAAATGTGGTATGTTCAAAAACAGAATGTAACAAGCATTGTCATAGCCATTATTTCTCACTTTTGGGCCCTTCTAAGTATTTAGTTATGCAGCACAATATCCTTGTTGCAACAACATTAACCGTTGCGTGGCTAAACACTTATAAGGTCCCAAAGCGAGACCTATTGGCTATGCCTGGAGATCGAACAGGGCAATCTGAGCCCTTCAATAAGGCCCAGGTATGTGGTCCTTCAATGTGCAATTCTGAACAGGAACATCTGGTAAGCCACTCTTCAAAGTGCAGGGGGAGGGTGAAACACAAATAATGCAGGCGAGGTCACAAAAGAAGCAACAGTAGATGAACAAACCCTGTCTGCGTTTGACTTTTACACTGATGCATTTAAAGGACACCTTCGCCCCCACCACCCTTGACTGAGCTGCGCCCAGAGAAGCATGTGTGCCTTCTTTGTAATAGGATGCACTGTCCTTGCCGCCCTTTTTTGAAAGGTTTAACGTGGTGCAAACAGGGAAAGTCTGCCCTATGCATAGTACGGCCCCCAGATAAACAAAAAAAGTGACCCACATTTTTCAAATATGGCAGTATTGAACTGGGACAGACATGTTGTATAGGTGTTTTGCAAGGTATGGGAAAAAGCATGGATTCTATCTTGTTGCAGGAAATATTTGTGGTAATATTATAGAAATTCCAACAGTAAACCCCGGAGCCAGCAGACCATAAAACAGGCATACAGACTTCCAAAAAGATCAGTTCATACCCACATCTATCGGATCAGTCCCTCTGGCACTGCCTGATTTGATTACCCTATAGTCCAGCCCGACCCTAGTTATATACATAATAATGCAAAATTCCCCCCAAAATTGGTAGAATTATGCGAACTACAGTGGCCAACATTTGGCGCCACATTTCAGTGTAAATGTGTCCTCCCGTCCAAGAAGAGTACAGAGGCACAAGTGCCACGAACAAAAGTCACTCGTTGCCTGTGCCTGTGCCATTCCTGTGCTTCCATGGTAAAATTGAGCCATAAGGGTGGAACTTCGTGTAACAAGCAATTTATGAAATTACGCAAAACTACGCCAGCGTAATGGGAATTTTGGTTTGGCCTAGCGTTCTGCACCACTCAAAGTAAACTTTTCAATCATCAATTAGTTGGGGTGCTTTAGGGTACTTTAAGAAAGAGGCTAAAATACTTTCTTCTCTGGGGGCAGAAAGGGACGGCAGGGCTGGGGCTCCGCAGGTATCTTCTTCCCACAGTGGGACGTGAAACCCTGACTGTTTGACGGGGTGAGAAGTGGTGGGAGATGGTCTGGGTGCACTAATGATTCCAAAGCATGGATGGAAGCGCCGTCTGCGGCTGTGGGCCTTCCGTCGGATTACTTTCCATTTCTGCGCCTCTTCTCTGGTTTATGCGTGGAGAGGGTGCTGGGAGTTTAGGAAGTCTGCTCATTCTGCTTGTCGCATACACCTTCTACTACTCTGAGGATACATTTGTTTTCACTGTGTTCCAATCTTGTTGGATTAGGATGACATTATTTTAAGGCTGCGCTTTACTGCATCACACGCCACGTCGTGGCCTCCGGCCTTTGCATCGCTATCAAAGGGACTGCCTGATGTTGGCAGCTGCTGTTGATGATACAACCAGCTGTGGGGTCAGTTGGCCTCCTTGTGCAGGGCGCAGGAAGAGGCCTAAAGGCCACGACTGTGAAGTTTGGGCAAGCAAGCCACACCGGGAGCTTTCACACTCTGCTCTCCATTTCTAGAATTAAACCGAGCATTCAACTCGCTGAGCTACATCGCCAGAATGACGTCAAGATTTCCCAACTGGGAGCAGAGTGAAGAACTATAGAGCCGACAAAGAAAATGAACACTACCCTGTTAAATGTGACAACACGCAACTCTACGTCATGTTAAGCCAATGCACTAGAAACACACCGACCGAGATAGAAGGCTGAAAGTAAACATCACTCTTTGCAAATGAAATCAAATAAACGGGGGGTTTTCTGCTAAAACTGAGATCCTGAGCAGCCACACTGGATGTATGACGTTAGAACGCATACTTTTACCACGCATACCTTTACAACGCATTTTTTACAACGCATGATCCATTACAACGAAATACCATTACAACGCATTTTTTTACAACGCAGATACCTTTACAACGCATACCATTACAACGTAAGTATTGGTAAGTATATAATTTATTTTAAAGTGTAAGTAATTAATTTTTTTATAATTTAATTAAATTTAATTTTAATTTAATTTTATTTATAATCTAAACTTACCCTAAACCCTAAAAATACCCATTTACCCCAAAACCCAAACCTAGTCCTGAACCCTAAAAATACCCCTTTACCCAAAAACCCAAACCTAGCCCTGAACCCTAAAAATACCCCTTTACCCAAAAACCCAAACCTAGCCCTGAACCCTAAAAATACCCTTTACCCAAAAACCCAAACCTAGCCCTGAACCCTAAAAATACCCCTTTACCCAAAAACCCAAACCTAGCCCTGAACCCTAAAAATACCCCTTTACCCAAAAACCCAAACCTAGCCCTGAACCCTAAAAATACCCCTTTACCCAAAAACCCAAACCTAACCCTGAACCCTAAAAATACCCCTTTACCCAAAAACCCAAACCTAGCCCTGAAACCTAAAAATACCCCTTTACCCAAAAACCCAAACCTAGCCCTGAACCCTAAAAATACACCTTTACCCAAAAACCCAAACCTAGCCCTGAACCCTAAAAATACCCCTTTACCCAAAAACCCAAACCTAACCCGTAACCCTTAAAATACCCCTTTATTTTACGAAATGCGTTGTAAAAGTACATGTGTTGTAAAAGTACTTGCGTTGTAAAAGTACTTGCGTTGTAATAGTATCCGTTGTAAAGGTATTTGTGGTAAAAGTTTTTGCGTTGTAAAAAATGCGTGGTAATGGTATTGCGTGGTAAAAAATGCGTGGTAAAGGTTACATACCAGCCACACTTAATTATCAAAGCCCTGTTCTGTCGAGTCTGCTAAAGAAAGCAAAAGAAATGCGAGCAGCGCTTCAAAGGGATGGGCTAAAAGGGAGGGGGGAATGCAAGGAGCACCGGAGCCTTAATGAGCATCAGGAATGCCATATGGCACCTCTGCTCAAGCATGTGCCCGAGCACATGCACTGCAAGCTGTAGCCAGCAGCATTTTTTGGGTTGCATTTTCTGAAGCCCTTCTTACATGAGGTCTGGCCAGACCATCGCAAGCAATGGGTCAGGCTCGACCTAAAAATCACCCTCACTAAAAGATGTATTTTAACATTCTGAGTTCAGGCATACTAAACTTTATTTTCCCACCTTGTTCTCAGGGTCAGTTATGTTCATAGGATGTTATAAACATACTCCCCATTCTGTCCTATGGGAACAGGTAGCCTTGCAATTAACACTGGGCATAGCACTACGCATCGCTCACGGAGCATGTATAGTTCGTATTACTATGCACTACGCAAAATGCACGTAGCAAATAACACGTAGCGTAGCAGCAATATCAACAATACCCACAAATGCTGTGATAAAGCAACTTTACATGCTAGAAAGCATACACCCAATTCATAAAAATGAACTGTGAATGAAAATATTAGGCAATGAGAGAGGTGATGATTTTGAGTTCCCCCTAACCTAGAGGGAAAACCAAGCAGATGCCTTAAACACAAAGAGCATATCATACTGGTGAACGATTCAGTGGTGGTCCCTTCCTCCTGAGACCACCCCAAGCACAGTTATGGGCAAAAATACCAAACCAAAGGCCTTGCAAAGCATTATGGAACGAGATTAGCAGTGGGCAGTGACTATTATAGGGGTCGACGTCTCTCCTACCTCTTTAGATGTTTTCTTATTGGTCTCTACGACCGTGTAGTCATATGATCCCTCAGCGATGTTGTCCTCTTCGTTGCTGGAGAGGCACAGTTCCCGAAGCGACGGAGGTTGGCCTTTGCCTTGCATGTTGTAGTTGGCTCTTCTCTGCCTCTCTCTAACCCCGAGAGTCTTCGGGGTGAAGACGGAGCAGGCGTTGCAATCCTTGCCCTCGTGGTTGACGGGCAGGCAGAGGTTGCAAACCAGGTGCTGGTCCTTCTGCGCGTATTTGTGGTGGCAATTACGGCAGAATTTAAAAGGGGTTTTGTCCATTGCTGCGCTCAGGGGGCCCCCTGTGTGCGCATCCTCAGTTGGACGTCGAAGTTCTCGAAGATCTCCTCCTTCTTCGTCGTCCCGGCTCACTGGTCTTGTTTCTCGATTGTTAGACCTGACACCCTTGGCGTGGTTTTCCCCCATCTTTTTGCCTCTGTCTCCTGTATTTTTGATGCTGTGCTGGATTTCGTTTTTGCTGGTTTAGATGCTTTGGACACTCTGCCACTGCTGATCAGTGCCAGAGTGTAAGTGTTCCCTATGTAAATTGTCATATTGATTGGGTATACCTGATTGGCATATTTGTTTCACCATGAAGTCCCTAGTAAAGTGCACTGTGTGTGCCAGGGCTGGTGATGACAGATGCTACTAGTGGGCTTGCAGCGCAGATTGCGCCACCCACATAAGTAGCCCTAAAATGGTGTCTCAGGCCTGCCAGCGCAGTGCCTGGGTGCAGTCAGTTGTCATATTGCTACTGATATTCTGAATCCTGTGTTAAGTTAGCGTAGGCTCATTTAATGTTTAAACGCCATTTTTCCTTTTGCTGCTTCTGCACACGTTACACAATTGTTGATTTAGCTCTCAACCTAGTAGTTTACTTGAGAATAATATGTTATTGCTTTCAAATCAGCTTTGCTTAATAAATAATGTCTGTACAGTGAGTGCTGAAGCTACAAGGATAACAAGACACAGATTGTTGTGAGAACTGATCTCCGCACCTCCATAAACATAACATAAGTGCAGCTCCTGCCAAATTCTGGCTTTGGGCGCGTTTTATATTGCAATGATCAGAGCACATACACACACTTGGTGCGGTTTGCATGCAGAGAGCTGTTGGGAGCAGATGTGATCTCTTCATACTAGGATCTCCAGGTATGGGCCCGCCCTGCTAAAAACCCAAAGAGACCTTCTTATATATTAATATAATATACCATTTAGGTAGGGTGAGAATTATGTGTGTGTAGCACTTATTCATTTCAGCATAATAACATGCTGTCACCGTTTGCTTTTTATGGACTAGTAACTATGCTGGTAACTTTGCTTCTGATAATATGTTTCCTTGTATTATCTAAGATACTGCGTTTGAGACAACGGCATTAGTAAATAAATATTTCAAATGTGCACGTGTCCTCATTACTCCACGTTCTGGATTGAAATGATTGTATAACAAAAGAGTGCTCATGTGTTCCACGTAACCTGAGGTATTGTGAGTTCATGTTCTGGTTTGTCTAAGCATTGGATGTTCTATTATGTCCAATGAGACACTGTAGCTAGCTCGGTAAGGGGTTTTTGTGGGTACTGAGGTGAGTTTTGGGTCACCCTAATTCGCGAGGTTCCAATCCTCTGTGCACAGTTCTGTGGGAGAACAGAAACCCTGCGACATGGCGCCCAATGTTGTCGGTAGTCTTATATCATGACACTTGAGTAGTTTATCATTCAATCCTTAACCCATTCACTGTCATTTCCGGAGAACGGTGGTGTCGGAAAAAAACCTACCTGTTATTTCTATAGGTCTTTTCAAGCTTGAATCTTTCTAAAACGGTTTCTTTGAATTACTACCCAGTTGTGCTACAAGGTTTACTTTGTTTTTCTGTGGTTCCGGTGTTATCATGGCACAAGCTGTGGACATCCCGCAACATAGTCGCATCGCGGTGCGTAACCATTTGCAGGCTTTCCAAGTCCCAGTGGATGGCTTGGCTGTGATTTTGGTGGTGTCTGCGGATCCGGCGTACCCGTTCGAACTGTTTTATTCATGGGTAACGTTTCCGGCTCTTGACGCAAATTCTGGTGTTTACCACACCTACACCCCCTCACCTGTACCGGCTGAATATACTCCGTACAGGGCACTGGAAATACCTATTGATCATTGGCAGCATCGCGTTTGGTTTGGTGGCGCCCTACCCCACTCATTGTCCGCTGCGAGGTTATTTCCTTTGTCCATTCCAGGCACTAATTGTCCTGCTTTGGCTGGATTTACTCCTCATCCTCAACACGGCAATTGTACCTTGGCGGAGGTTCGCAGACTACATGTTGTCTCGATTGACGTGATTCGTGCATTAGTGCAATACATAGCTCGACATCTCCCGGGTGGACCCCCGGGGGGTCCGGCTGTCCGTACGGAACATGGCGGTTTAAAGCTCAATCCGGTGATGGTCAATTCAGTTTTTGGTCAACGCCCAGATGATCGGGATGAGTTCCCATTCTGGCTTGACGAGAAGTTTGACCAGCTGGAAGCTGTGTTTCCGAATTCTACTCCTGCTGATAAACATCGAATGTTGACGATTACTTTGCCTAAGGATTTAACTCCTGAACCCGTTGACTGTGAAAGTTGGGGGAAAACTTTTGCGGCTGTTTATGCGCGGTGTTTCGGCACCCCTTCAATGGCTGTACTGCCTACGATCATTAAACGTGTTCAGGATGATCACGGACCGGAAGCAGCGGTTGAGTTGGGTATGCGCCTGTGTGGCTCTTTTGAGATTGTTAGCGATCTCATACTCTCCAATGTTAAAGGGGATGCAGTGAGCTTTCAGGTGTCTAATGCTTTGGCAGCAATACCCGAGGCCGAAAGACCCCGCCAGTTGGCAAAGATTGGTCGCACAAGTAAGGGTCTGAAATATTTTGCAGTTAAGGAGAAGAAACAACCACAAGGACAATCTGCTGTGGCAGAGGTCCAACCCAAGTCCAAGAAACGAAATTGGCCTAAGAAACAGAATCAGGGGAAGCAACAAAAGCAGACTCAGGAGTCTTATCCTGCACCACAAGTTTCTGCTCCGACAGAGAGAGTTTATGAATTGCGCGATCGCACGACAATTAAATCACCTGATCGATTTCAGGTTTCTGATCAACGCTCTCCTCGTTCCTTTCAGGACTCATCGGCCCCGAAGACCGGTGGAGGAGGAGGCGGAAGAGGACGTGGTGGCCAACAAGGACGTGGCCAGCCCCGCCAGACAGAAGGCGCAGGGAAGCAGGAAGACTCTATGCCAAAAAGACCGCAGTTTGCAAAAAAGAAAGTCGTGGCTTTAACAGCTCATCGATATGCCACAGATAGTGAGAACGCGGCTTCGGAATCTGACGTGGGCTCTGACCTTGCTGGACAGCGCGGCGGAGATTACCATAGTGAGAGAGGCCCTGCGTCCACTACTGAGGGTGACAGCGACTGACGTTTATGTTGTGATTGAAACAGCTGACACGAGAGTGGCTCCCCCTGATAGACTTTTTGTAATCGTCCTGTTAATAGAAGGAGACATACAACGCACTATTAAAGGGGTATTTTGGGAAAACCTTTCGTCTACGTATGACATTTTGCTTTCGGAGGCTGACTGGCCCCCACCTTTTGTGCTCGCAGCTCCGCGAGGGGAGGAGGTGATCCTCCTCAGTTTCGCGAACGCTGTCTCTAAGGAGCATGCGCAACATTTTGCAGAAGAGTGGGCTCTGGCACTCGCACCGGCTCTGTACCGCAACCAGTGTGGATGGGATAGATTGTCCCCGTGCCACGAAATTCCGTTGCGGTCTCAGCCGCAGCCTCAACCTCAATATCCCATTCGGCGAGAAGCAAAGGCTTCCGTCCCAGCGATCCTTGAACAATTGGAATATCAGGGTGTAATTGAAACGTGTGTGTCTCCGATGAATAACCCCGTTTTTACGGTTACCAAGCCTGACGGGTCTTATCGTTTGGTTTTGGATTACCGGCATTTAAACTCGCATTGCCGTAACTGTGCAGTACAGAATACTCACGGCTCTGCCTTAGTGGATAGTCTAGTGCGTAAGCATTTTAAAACAACGCTTGACATTTCCAACGGTTTTTATGCCCACAGATTGGATAGCTTCAGCTCCCAATGGACCAGTTTTACAAGCGCTGGAGTGCAAAAACAATTCCGGCATCTCCCAATGGGCTATAAGAATAGTCCAGGTATATTTACCGCCCGCATAGTCTCTCTCCTGGAGAGAATCGACCCAGATGCTTGTTCGTATGTGGATCACATATATCTCACTGACGACGAGATTTGGGAGCATCTGTGTCGTGTTAATTCTATTATTTGTAACTTTGCAGATATGGGTTACAAATTTAACTTTGCAAAATCGCACATTGCTGAGTACACAGAGTTGTTCCTCGGTTATGAGCTGAACAATGAAGGTAGAGGTTTGGCTCCTCACTTCTTGGAGAAATGTGCACAGCTGCGCGCTCCAACAACACTAAAAAAATTACAGTCTTTACTGGGCTTTTTAAATTTCGGGAGGACATACATTCCGGAATATGCCCAGCGTATCAAGCATTTGTATGCTTTGATACAACCAACTTTTTCCAAGTCATGCTGGCTGCCTGAGCACTCAGCCATTTTGCAATCTTTGCAGGCTGATCTGCTAGCTTCTAAATTTCTACTGACTCGTGATAACCACACTAACCTGGTGATAATAATTATTCCTGGGACGGTGGGTTTCACGTACCTGACTTTTAATGAAGGAGACACAGTACCTATTGCTTACAAGTCACACTTGTACACTTCAGCTGAAATGCGATTTTCCACTGTGGAAAAGGTTTTAACAGCTGTGCAGATGGCGATTCTTAAAGAACGTTCGCTGTCACAGGGAAAACGCATGTTGGTTGTTACACCATGCCCTCACTTGGAGGCAGTTACAAAAGCGAGTGTACCAAATTCAAAAGCTTTGCACCCTCGGTGGATTCAATGGGCTGCTTCCTTGACGTCCACAGATGTCACGTTTATTTTTGATGCCTCATTGCGGTCGCAGGAGTACTTGCAGTATGAATTCGTTCATCCTGCTCCTCTACAAATGCGACCTTTGGAGGATTTCCATTGCATCATTTACACTGATGGTTCGGCGCAGGTTGCGCATGGCTCTAAACACGCCTACGTTTCCGCATGCGCCATTGTGGTCAGTGCCATGGTGAACGATGAGTTCAAGTCCAGGGTAGTACAATCGCAGACTCTAGGGGACTGCACCGCACAATTGGCGGAGCTTCGTGCTCTCTTACTAGCGTTGGAGTACGCAGATCCATGTGTGACGACTCTTATTGTAAGTGATTCTTACTACTGTGTACAATCTTACAATGAAAACTTGTTCTTTTGGATTCAAAATGACTTTCGTGATTCCAAGGGTAGCACAATAAAACACAAGATGATCTGGGTTCGAGTGGCAGAGCTTAAGGCGCAATTGCCGCTTGTTTTTGTGATTCATACTCTAGGCCACCAGCGTGTAGGAGTCCACGCTGTCGGTAACTCGCTTGCTGATGAGGCGGCGAAATTAGCAGTATCTAAGTATTTAGTTGCAGCAGTTACACGGTCCAAAAGTAAGATTGATAATGATATCTTGGCGGCAGTGGCTGCCACTGAGAAGGGAGGTAAACATCCTGCGGGGTTCCCTTCAAAGTACACATACCACTTAAGTCCCGAAAAAGTTCCTTTTGTGACAATACCTGAAGTTGGTGAACGCTTGATTCCCAACTCGGATCGCAGGTCTGCCTTGATTACAGCGGCTCATGAAGGCGTGGCGTCTGCGCATGCGGGCGTCTCGGCCACTGTAACTCAATTACAACAGCGTTTCTGGTGGCGGGGACTGTACAAACAGATGCGCGAATATGTCCTTCAATGTGACATATGCCAGCAGACTAAGCCTTCTACTGCTGCGCGTCCGCCACAGACACAGTTGTACATATCGAATAAACCACTAGGTTGTGTTTATTTGGATCACTGCGGTCCTTTTTCCTCTGACACTGCGTATAAGTACATCTTAGTAGCAGTTGATTCATGCACACGCTTTGTATGGGTATGGCCCCATCGCAGCGCTGATTCACGGACTGTCATCAGGGATTTGCGTGTCTTTGTGGGAATTTTTGCCTGTGGTACCTTCCATTCGGATCAGGGTCCTGCTTTCGCCTCTAAGGCGTACAAGGATGCCATGACTTCGATGGGGTCCGAGTCAAGTTTTTGTCTCCCTACAGACCTGAGGGTAATAGTGTAGTGGAACGAATGAACCGCGACTTAAAGCAATCTTTGACAGCCCGGGTTATAGGCACTGGCAGAAACTGGCTGACCCACCTCAATGGCGTGCAGCGTGCTCTTAATAATCTCCCTAGAAGGTCTCTGGGTGGGCGGACCCCATACGAAATGCTCTTTGACATCAAGATGTACGTCCCTGACCTTGACGGTCTACACTGTGTGGTTCGCGCCACTTCCTTTGACGCAGATGAACATTGCAATGTTTTACAGAATCTACAAAAGACCAGAGACAGTCTTGCAAAGGAACATTTGCCCTCCACATCGGATGTTGTGCTGCAGATCCCGGTAGTTGGCTGGCTACCCCAAGTTGGAGAACTGGTTCGTGAGAAGATCGACAACAAGAAAGAATTTGGTCCTTCCTATCGAGCTCCAGTCCCAGTACTTGGCGTGAAGGGTACAAGAACAGTCATTTTAGCCCCTCTTCCAGGTCGTAAAGAAAACAGGTTCATCTCCATTGACAATGTCAAGGTACACAGAATGGCCGATTCTTCTTAGTATGACACCAGCAGTATCCTGTCCTTCTATGGTGAGAAATTCTGTGTTGGCTACTACATCGAATCCTGAACCTGCTGTGGCCATCAAATTACCTGCACTTTCCAGTCCTTTATTAAGTACTTTGCCTGGCACAGACCATGATGATATCGATTACACTTATCCCACTGACTTATCGATGCCTGACCTACAAGCCCGTTTGGCCACTGAATCGAGATTTTCATTTGACTCTGTTTCCCTTGCTTCAAAGAAAGCCTCACGATTTGCTGTTTATACCACGTTGTTTAAAAAACATTTTTTAATTCCCCTTTGGACATACATTTGGCTGACTCTTTTTTCAGTTTATCTTTTTATGTCAATTGGTTTTGTGTTTTATTTTTTTCGGCTCATCAATGGACACTATGTCGAGGAAAGAACATGCATTACACATCTCAATGGAACTTTGGCCCCACTTTCCTCGTCACATTCAGCACACAGGCTGAGAAGAGACTTGACATTTGTTAACATCACTGCCTGGCCAGTCCTTGATGGTATTGTGTGGGATGCAGTTAGATTTCAAATTCATGGTCCTACAGAAGTCGTTAATGTTCCTAATGTCCTTTGAGTGAATATGGGGGATGTGGTGAAACAAAACATACGTTCTGATGACTGGGATGTTCATGCAGTAGAAAGTTTGTTTTCTGATTTGAAATACTATGCTGCCTTTGATGCTGAGGATTTATATTTATAATTCGCTAATTATGGTGATTTGTTTTGCTTCCAACATTTTGGCAATCACTACTTACACAAAACATCTTCCAGGAGGAATTCTGTTAATTTTACACAGTGGGAACATTGCCCAGCACCAAAACAGGGCAGTTCTGAAACTTTTTTGAAAAAGTACACTTATTTCACTGACTTTAATCAGTCCAGTCCCGAGTCCTTTTATTTCAAAATTGCGAAGAGGCCAATGTCCAAGGTTAGACTTACCGATACTAAATTATTGTATTCAAAGTCCTTCCTTGATCAGTTAGTTACTGGAGGCTACGAACTATGGAAGGAAACAATTGACCTTAAATCAGTTTGGGGTTCAAAAGCCTGGCAGGTACAAGGCATAGAGGCTTTGCACCGTGCATGTCTCATCCCGAATCATATATTGTTTTTGAATGAAACAATTTCCCAAACCACTTGCTTTGGATTGGCTACTTCTAAAAAATTAAATACCCCTACCATCCCAGATTTGGAAGAATATAATGGTTGGAATAATGTTACTCAATTGTCCATTATTGAATTGCAGGCCCTTTTTCTTAATTCTTCCTTTAACATATCCAGTTTGGACCAAAGGGTTGGTTGCTTTGGCACCGTAGTGCTGATTCTTGTCAACACCATTTTTTGGGTTTATCTGATGGTTTTACAAAGGTAAGATCGGATCCCCGTTTTGACATGGTCCACACTGTCACTACTTATTCTGTGGGCAAGTTATGTCAGAATTGGCTGAAACATTCTACTTTACCTACAGTTAAAAGTCATCTTTCTAAACTGAATGAAGATGTAGATTTGAATGATTTCATAAAAGGCCCAGCTAGCGGTAGGTCAAAAAGGTGGATATATGCTATTTACAATGAAATCTGGAAAACATCACAGGTTGAGGCTGCGACACGCCTTAGAGCAATTGATCAGGCTAATCTTGAGATAGTGCTCGCAGTAGTTGATACGAGTATTAACATGCTTTCATCCCGCATTTACACATTAGATAATATTGTGTCCTCAGTTGTGGATATTGTACAGGATGAGGTATCAGTGTTGTAACATGGACAAAATCATTTGCGTTCAATCATGCAATTTGCGTGGACCTTGCAAACTTTGAAAGCTGGCAAGGTGCCATGGAAGTACATGAACGTTTCATCTCTCTTTGCCCCTTTTAATTTGACTGACAAGCAGCGCTTGCTTTCCATTCGTGATGCATATTTTTCTATGTTGCATATTGAAAGATTAAAGTCATTGCCTTTTTCTGTGGCGGAAGCCACTGCTGCAACGTGGCTCATCCACGGTTTAATAACGCTGCCTTTTGCTTTGTATAAATTCACTAATTGTATGAGATATGTGGCCATTGGTCGTTATGAACCTTTAGGTTGCGGTTTCCTTCATGAGGTTTGGTCCCTTCCATATACTTACAGATGTCTGAAAGATGAACAAGAGGTTTATCTGAATGGGGAGGAGTGTACAGAGACACCGGAACATTCATTAATGTGTAGACACATACAATTACACGGTTCATGTAACCAAGACCGACCAAATTTAGCTTGTGTTTTAAAAGGCACCCCGGTTCCTGCTATCGTCCCCACGTTTACCTTATTGGGGAACGGTAGTTATTTACTTTTAAATAATGAAGACTGTTGTGGGTTAATAAAAGGTGTTCCTTATGTGGTAACTGTAACTGAACGTGTAGTTTGCTGCAGAAATGTTATATACCCACCCACACATGAAAATAGGGAGGCTTCCATGTGACCGCGCATCCCAACCTTGAGAGCTGAGTTCAGCGGCATGAGCAGAATAAGGGCTCTTTGGTCCCAAAAAGAAGTGGCCTTGAGTTCGGCTCGTGAAACCTTCGTGCTTCACATTGCCAACACCCGTACAGAGGTTCAGGCCCTTTTAAATACTGATTTACCTTTACATTTCAGCGAGATGGTTCATTCTATCTTTAACGCGTCCTCCACAAATGGCCTGGCACATTTTTTTAAAATAGTTAGCAGTGGTCTCGTGACTTCCTTTGAAAAGATTTTTGGAGTCATTCCTGCTTTCTTTCATTCCATTTTTTCGAGTTTGTTTGGTGGATTCCCGGTTTTACTAGCATTAGCGGCAGGTGCTCTAGTTATTTTATGTTTCTTTAAATATGGATGCCCTTCCTGTGCAAGGCGCCGCCCAGCCCCTTCTGACGCTGTTTCGCAACCGGATGCTTGAATATTATGGCACACTGCCGCTCGCGACTTTAAGCACGGCATATGGATTATCGTTTTGATTTTCCTACTTCACCTTTGTCCAGCCTGTTTTTCATTGCCTGAGCTGTGATTTTGATTGAGCCATTGATTTGTGTCTCTGCGGACCGGTTTCTCCTGATGTCGATTTTAATCAGCTGATGAGTCCTATCACTGCTCACGAGTTGGTTTGTCCTGCGAAAGGATTATGGCCTTAGCAGCGATGCATGGACTAATGGGTCCCTGGAACGTATTCGCAGCAGCGCATGATTTCCTGGCACTAAGCTTTCTGGAAAACCCACCGAGTTGTCCTCTGATGGTGATAGAGGCTCCGGTACTAGAGGAACACGTATGTTCTTTTCCACTTTTAAATTGGATCAATCAATCAATCAATCAAAGACATTTATAGAGCGCGCTACTCACCCGTAGGGTCTCAAGGCGCTAGGGGGGGGGTGCTGTTACTGCTCGAACAGCCAGGTCTTGAGCTTCTTCCTGAAGGAGAGGTGGTCTTGGGTCAGGCGTAGGTCGGTCGGGAGGGAGTTCCAGGTCTTGGCGGCCAGGTAGGAGAAGGACCTTCCTCCTGTGGTCGCTCTTCGGATGCGGGGGACGGCGGCGAGGGCGTGGCTGGTTGATCGGAGGTGGCGCTTGGGAGCGTAGAAGTTGACTCGGTTGTTGAGGTAGCTCGGGCCTTGATCGTGTAGGGCTTTGTGTGCGTGGGTGAGGAGACGGAAGGTTATTCTTTTGTTGACGGGGAGCCAGTGCAGGTCTCTCAGATGTCTGGATATGTGGCTGTTTCGTGGGATGTCGAGGATGAGTCTGGCTGAGGCGTTCTGGATTCGCTGGAGTCTCTTCTGGAGCTTGGCGGTGGTTCCGGCGTAGAGGGCGTTGCCGTAGTCCAGGCGGCTGGTGACGAGGGCCTGGGTGACCGTCTTCCTGGTCTCGGTGGGGATCCACCAGAAGATCTTCCGTAGCATGCGCAGGATGTTGAAGCATGACGAGGAGACGGCGTTGACTTGTCTGGTCATGGAGAGGGAGGAGTCCAGGATGAAGCCTAGGTTGCGTGCGTGGTCCGTCGGTTTGGGTGCGGTGCCCAGGTCGGGGGGCCACCAGGAGTCGTCCCAGGCGGTGGGCGAGGAGCCCAGGATGAGGACCTCCGTCTTGTCTGAGTTCAGTTTCAGGTGGCTGGTCGTCATCCACTCGGCTACGTCTCTCATCCCTTCGTGCAGGTTGGCTCTGGCGGCGGCGGGGTCGTTGGTCAGGGAGAGGATCAGCTGGGTGTCGTCGGCGTAGGAGATTATGTTGAGGTTGTGTTGTCGTGCGATGGCCGCGAGGGGGCTCATGTAGACGTTGAAGAGGGTGGGACTCAGCGAGGATCCTTGAGGGACGCCGCAGATGACTTCGGTGGCCTCTGACTTGTACGGTGGTAGGCGGACTCTCTGTGTTCTTCCGTCGAGGAAGGAGGTGATCCATTCCAGTGCCTTCTCCTGGATTCCGACGTTGCCGAGGCGCTGCACTAGGGTGCGGTGGCAGACAGTGTCGAATGCCGCGGAGAGGTCCAGGAGGATGAGGGCCGCTGTTTTTCCGTTGTCCATCAGGGCTCGGATGTCATCGGTGGCAGCGATGAGGGCGGTCTCAGTGCTGTGGTTGGCTCGGAAGCCAGACTGTGAGGGGTCGAGGGATCCATTCGTCTCGAGGAAGGCGGCCAGCTGTTTGTTGACGGTCTTCTCGATGACTTTGGCCGGGAACGGGAGGAGCGAGATGGGACGGTAATTCTTGAGTTCGGTGGGGTCCGCTGT
Organism: Lissotriton helveticus; assembly: GCF_964261635.1. Taxonomy (NCBI): domain Eukaryota; kingdom Metazoa; phylum Chordata; class Amphibia; order Caudata; family Salamandridae; genus Lissotriton; species Lissotriton helveticus. Next base: position 882,699 of record NW_027611726.1, on the reverse strand, counting down.
AGGTTTCTTGAGTAGAGCGCTGAGTTCGGCGTGCTTCCAGCTCTCAGGGAAGGTGGCGGTGTCGAAGGAGGTGTTGATAATGTCCCGCAGGTGGGGTGCGATGACAGCGTCGGTCTTGTTGAAGACGTGGTGAGGGCAGGGGTCGGTCGGAGATCCGGAGTGGACGGAGTTCATTGTGCGGACGGTGTCTTCGGTGCTGATCGGAGTCCAGGCGCGAAGGGTGGTGGTGGGTGGTGTTGCTTTGGTCGTGGCGTGCGTCGGTTGGATGTTGAAGCTGTTGTGTATGTCCGCGATCTTGTTGTGGAAGTAGGAGGCGAGGGAGTTGCAGAGGTCTTGCGAAGGGGTGATGTCGTTGTTTCCGGCGTTGGGGTTGGAGAGCTCTTTCACGATGTTGAAGAGTTCCTTGCAGTTGTGTGCGTTGTTGTCCAGCCGGTCCTTGTATGCGTTTTTCTTGGTGGCGCGGATCAGTTGGTGGTGTTTCCGGGTGGCGAGCTTGAGGGTGGTCATGTTGTCCATTGTTGGTTCTCTTCTCCATACTTTCTCGAGGGCTCGGCAGTTCTTCTTGGAGTTCTTGAGTTCGTCGGTGAACCATGGGGCTTTTCTGCTGCTGGGTCTGCTGGGCGGGGTCCTCAGAGGGGCGAGTTCGTCCGCGCAGTTGCTGATCCACTTCGTGAGGTTGTCGGCGGCCTGGCTGGGGTTCGCTGAGCCGGCAGGAGGGTGCTGGTTCAGGGAAGCGGCGAGCTGGTCGGCTGTGATCTTGTTCCAGCTTCTTCGGGCAACCTGTTGCTGGTGGTGGTGGATCGTCGTTCTTTTGAAGGTGAAGTGGACACAGCTGTGGTCCGTCCAGTGGAGTCCTGTGGTGTGGCTGAAGGCGATGTCTTTGCTGGATGAGAAGACGGCGTCGAGTGTGTGTCCGGAGAGGTGGGTGGGGGTGGACACCAGCTGCTTGAGTCCGAGGTTGGCGAGGTTGTCGAGCAGGGTGCTGGTGTTTTGGTCGCTGTTGTTCTCCAGGTGGAAGTTGAGGTCCCCCAGGAGGATGTAGTCGGCGGAGGGGAGGGCATGCGGGCTGATGAAGTCGGCGATGTCCTCGCTGAATTGTGTGCGTGGTCCCGGGGGTCGGTAGATCAGGGTGCCTCTGAGGGTGGTCTTCGGGTCGGTGTGGATCTGGAAGTGCAGGTGTTCGGCGGTGGTTAGGGTGTCGTTGGTGTTGGTCGTGATGCGGATGGTGTCCCTGTGGATGATGGCGATGCCTCCTCCCATCTGGTTGGCGGTGCGGTCCCTCCGGGTGATCTTGCAGCCCTCTGGGATGGCGATGGCGATGTCGGGCGCTGAGGAGGCGTTCATCCAGGTCTCCGTGAGGAAGGCGACGTCAGGGGCTGTGGTGTCGAGGAGGTTCCAGAGTTCGACGGCGTGTCTGTGGACGGAGCGGGTGTTCAGCAGGATGCACTTGAGGTGGTTGCTGCTGGTGTTCGGCTTGGCGGGTGCTGGTGCAGGGTAAGTCCGGATGCAGGTGAACTTGCAGGCGTGGCAGCTGAAGGGTCCGTGGGTGTGCTTCGGGGTGGCTCGGTGGCATCCCGGGATGCCGCCGGTGTTGAGTGCGATGAGTTCGGCGGCGTTGTAGGTCAGTCGGGTAGTCTTCCGTCGGTGGGGGCCAGGGGTCCTGGCACTGGGCGCGGTCCAGGCGCGGACGGGCGCAGACGGGCTTACCTTTGGCGCGCCTTCGGCGCGCCTTCGGCGCACAATCGGCGCGCCCGCTGCGCGTCAACGCTGCGCATTCGCACTGTCGCCATATATGGCGAAGTGCGAGGGAGGGCGGAGCAGCTGGGAGGCGGGAGCGGGGAGGGTACAGAAAGAAAAGGGGCGGGGTTAGCGGCGGTGGCGGGAAGCGGGGAGCAGGGAGGGATGAGCCGGGGGCGGAAAATGAAACCAGGCAAGCAGGCAATAGAGGGGGCAAAGATACAATACAAAATACAATGTACAACAGTTAAATCACATAAAACAGTGGTACCAGGCAGGATATCTGGCACAGACCACGCCGCTCGATGTCAGGGGGCGTGGTCACGCGACGGCAGCCGGAGCAGAGACAGGCAGGCGGGGAGGCACACGCGGCAGCTGGTGGCCGTGCGGCGCGGGGGTGACCTAAACTAGGTCACACTCACCTGTGTCGCACGGTCGCCATATATGGCCAAGTGCGATGGAGGGCGGAGCAGCTGGGAGGCGGGAGCGGGGAGGGTACAGAAAGAAAAGGGGCGGGGTTAGCGGCGGTGGCGGGAAGCGGGGAGCGGGGAGGGATGAGCCGGGGGCGGAAAATGAAACCAGGCAAGCAGGCAATAGAGGGGGCAAAGATACAATACAAAATACAATGTACAACAGTTAAATCACATAAAACAGTGGTACCAGGCAGGATATCTGGCACAGACCACGCCGCTCGATGTCAGGGGGCGTGGTCACGCGACGGCAGCCGGAGCAGAGACAGGCAGGTGGGGAGGCACACGCGGCAGCTGGTGGCCGTGCGGCGCGGGGGGTGACCTAAACTAGGTCACACTCACCTGTGTCGCACGGTCGCCATATATGGCCAAGTGCGAGGGAGGGCGGAGAAGCTGGGAGGCGGGAGCGGGGAGGGTACAGAAATAAAAGGGGCGGGGTTAGCGGCGGTGGCGGGAAGCGGGGAGCGGGGAGGTATGAGCCGGGGGCGGAAAATGAAACCAGGCAAGCAGGCAATAGAGGGGGCAAAGATACAATACAAAATACAATGTACAACAGTTAAATCACATAAAACAGTGGTACCAGGCAGGATATCTGGCACAGACCACGCCGCTCGATGTCAGGGGGCGTGGTCACGCGACGGCAGCCGGAGCAGAGACAGGCAGGCGGGGAGGCACACGCGGCAGCTGGTGGCCGTGCGGCGCGGGGGGTGACCTAAACTAGGTCACACTCACCTGTGTCGCACGGTCGCCATATATGGCCAAGTGCGAGGGAGGGCGGAGCAGCTGGGAGGCGGGAGCGGGGAGGGTACAGAAAGAAAAGGGGCGGGGTTAGCGGCGGTGGCGGGAAGCGGGGAGCGGGGAGGGATGAGCCGGGGGCGGAAAATGAAACCAGGCAAGCAGGCAATAGAGGGGGCAAAGATACAATACAAAATACAATGTACAACAGTTAAATCACATAAAACAGTGGTACCAGGCAGGATATCTGGCACAGACCACGCCGCTCGATGTCAGGGGGCGTGGTCACACGACGGCAGCCGGAGCAGAGACAGGCAGGCGGGGAGGCACACGCGGCAGCTGGTGGCCGTGCGGCGCGGGGGGTGACCTAAACTAGGTCACACTCACCTGTGTCGCACGGTCGCCATATATGGCCAAGTGCGAGGGAGGGCGGAGCAGCTGGGAGGCGGGAGCGGGGATGGCTGAACTATTTTCGGATGAAGACGGTGATTTCATGTTAGAGGCTGTTGCTGCTTATTTGCATACACGGTCATACCCTAGACACTTTTGGAACTTCCGACCTGAATGGCATGCTGACAACTAGCCTTTCATTTAAATTTTTTTTTTTTGGGGAAAAATTATATTAACGTTCTTAACTTACCAAGACTATTGGCTTGAACAGATATGACTTTTTACTGTTCTAGAAAAAAAACATTTCTCTTCAAAATGTTGCCATTTTCTCATCGAGTTGTTAAAATACAATGAGCTCGTATGTTATTGAACTCTGCTCTCATGAGATGGCCCTTCTGTTATCTTATCTTGTCCGTACTCGGATCATGGGGGGGTGTCATATTGCTACTGATATTATGAATCCTGTGTTAAGTTAGCGTAGGCTCATTTAATGTTTAAACGCCATTTTTCCTTTTGCTGCTTCTGCACACGTTACACAATTGTTGATTTAGCTTTCACCCTAGTAGTTTACATGAGAATAATATGTTATTGCTTTCAAATCAGCTTTGCTTAATAAATAATGTCTGTACAGTGAGTGCTGAAGCTACAAGGATAACAAGACACTGATTGTTGTGAGAACTGATCTCCGCAACTCCATAGACATAACATAAGTGCAGCTCCTGCCAAATTCTGGCTTTGGGCGCGTTTTATATTGCAATGATCAGAGCACATACACACACTTGGTGCGGTTTGCATGCAGAGAGCTGTTGGGAGCAGATCTGATCTCTTCATACTAGGATCTCCAGGTATGGGCCCGCCCTGCTAAAAACCCAAAGAGACCTTCTTGTATATTAATATAATATACCATTTAGGTAGGGTGAGAATTATGTGTGTGTAGCACTTATTCATTTCAGCATAACATGCTGTCACCGTTTGCTTTTTATGGACTAGTAACTATGCTGGTAACTTTGCTTCTGATAATATGTTTCCTTGTATTATCTAAGATACTGCGTTTGAGACAACGGCATTAGTAAATAAATATTTCAAATGTGCACGTGTCCTCATTACTCCACGTTCAGGATTGAAATGATTGTATAACCAAAGAGTGCTCATGTGTTCCACGTAACCTGAGGTATTGTGAGTTCATGTTCTGGTTTGTCTAAGCATTGGGAGTTTTGTTATGACCAATGAGACACTGTAGCTAGCTCGGTAAGGGTTTTTTTGAGTACTTAGGTGAGTTTGGGTCACCCTAATTCGCCGAGGTTCCAATCCTCTGTGCACAGTTCTGTGGGAGAACAGAAACCCTGCGACAATCCTTTGCATTCATAGTTAAGTTTCCTTTTATTTTCTTTAAGTTTAGAATGTGTGAGGGGGAGAAGGTGTGTCGTCCTGTGTCATGATACTCTGGAATGTGAGGATGGGTGGTGGGCCGTGGGCTGGAATAGAGACATTTGTCATTCGGTCTCAGCTTGATGAAGGATGGGGTCTCTGTAGCTGTGATACTAAAATAAACCTTTCTTGACCCCCGTATGATCTACTCTGCTTTCTGGAAGGACACACTTCCACAGACGTCCATGTTAAATCTAGCAGCGCACAACCCACTGAGCATTCCTGCATGTGTGGTACTTGATGGCAAAGGTTTATTGTCAGCGGTTTATGACATAACGCCTAAAACATTGATATTTACAGCACGTAATAAAACAATCACAATTCTTTTTAATTTAAAACGACTTAAGCACAGATCATATAAATACTACACTTTGCGCATAATCCATGATCTGACGTGAAGTGCAAGTGCAAACGGATGACGTACATCACTATTAAAACCAATCAATTAGATAGAGCGGTCATTAGATCTTACAAAGCGTCCTAAGTAACAAGCGCATACCGAGGTGCAGACACCGGCGTCTCCGTCTGCTTGTTGCCTACTCAGAGCAATTAAACCTAATAGGAAGCCTGAAAGCTGTCTTATAAACAACAGAAATAAAACAAGAGCACAAGCCTGCTCCGCAAACGTTATCTATTATGTTACAAAAACGAGGATTTGACCAAATAATTACAATTTTGCTGACAGCCCAAAGAGAAATTAACCCTTAGATATGGGCCAATAGATGTCCAACACCTAAGCGAGCATTTTATAAAGTGCAGGTGCAAGTAGAAATGTGCAACAATACCTCTGGATGCTCTGTCCAGTCAATAAGGGGCTCCTGGTTGTCCATTTTGCCCTAGTGCCTTTAATACTGGAGTCGAGCCACACTCCAGTTTATGAGGGCAGATCTATCAAAGGACGACCACCGCCCCAGAGACAAACGGAAAATGACAAAACCATCACTACAGTTGGTTTATGGTTTGCACCCACTTCCTTCTCTGCTGTTTAGAGTAGGTCTGCATATACGAAGCAACTGCCTGGCAAATCTCCATACGATCAGTTCTATAACATAAGAAAAGTGCTGCACTGCAGCCTCTCAGATTACGTTTCAGAAAAGAAGGACGTAGGTAGTACCGTTGGATTTTAAGCGACATATCACACAGCAGCATAACACACATAAATGACTCAGGGGCCCCTTATGTACGGGGACACGTGTCAGATCCGCCTCCAGGGGCTTTACCCATGATTTAGAAAAGGCCCCCACCGGAAGAGTTCCTAATCTGAACATGAAATATAAATCCCTTTTCTCAGGAGGGAACAGCAAGTCCTTGAACTGCTCCCAGCGCGGTTCACATTTTACTTTCTGGTAATTAGTCGCAAGGATGCCTTTCCTTGCTTCTTGCTGGCACCACATGAATGGCCAACATTTCTTTTAAACCAGTTCTATGGTTGCCTTATTCATCAGTTCCAGGTTATTCTATTGCTCTACTCAACTAGTGTATGTTAAACGTTCGTAACGTACTTCAACCAGGGTAAACTATTGTAATCCTGCATCGTCACAGTTCCTTCAGGACCATTCTATATGAGGGAAGAGCTGGAGTCGACCACACTCGCACCCTGTGTCTTACCTTTGGATTTCTTTTTAACCAGTACTAGTGTTGCCTTATTCATCAGTTCCAGATGATTCTATTTCTCTACTCAACTAGTGTATGTTAGAATGTTCTCAGCTTGCTTGAACCGGAGTAAATTATTATTGTAATCCTGCGGAACCATACTATATGATGCAAAGGATAGATTTGACCACACTCGCATCCATCCTCCGGTGAACCCCAGCTCAGCTCTTAATACTGTCATTGGGGTGCCAGGACCCAGGATCAGTACACGTTACAAGAACATTTTCCCAGTTTTTGAACAGCGTGAACCTTCGTAAAATCCCACAGTTAGCACCATAAGAGCAGGCCACCCGTGCATTGTCTGTACTTTAGAGAATAGTTTGAAGCCTTACAAAAGTTGAAACATTGATTTTTCAGTATGCGCTAATATTACTGTATCATCTGCAACCAGCGGGATCGGAATATTCTCCTTCTCCATTATCGTAACATGGAGACCAAGATTCCTGAGAGAATCAGTTCCATTGATGTGAATGTTGAATAAAGCTGGGGCAAGTACGCAACCCTGCCCAATGCCAATGTTTATTTCAAACTTCTCTTTGCATTCTCCTTTTACACTGAATCTTACTCTAGAATGATTGCCGCGGGGCAGATCCTTTCGGATACTCATATAGTTGCTTGGTAACTTCCTTCCTCCAGAAGACTCAGAAGGACGGAGCGGCAACAGAATAGAATCCTGTTTTTAGGTCTCCAAAAACCACGAAGAGCGGGGAGTTTCCAGGGACACGTACTTTATACAGATCATGTGCAACCTCAGAGCCGGGTCGATTCTACTTTGGCCTTTTCAGGATCCGGCCTGAAGGTTAGAGAGAATATAGTTCTCCTCTGTCCAGGTCTCGAGTCATGACTGTAAGATTTCCTGATGTTGTCTAGGAAGGAAATTAGCTGATAGTTGGAGGGGTCATCTCTCCCCTCTTTCTTGTGAATCAGTATAGATATGGAAGACTTGCATGATTCTGGAATCAAACCAAGAGTCATTACGGTGCTAAATAAAGCTGTTAAAGACCCTGAAGCACTGAACGTCTGAACTGGCCATCCCTCCTTTCCTCTGAATCCATGCAATAACGCTTAGTGGAGGTGTGAAGGAGGGAAGCCCATGTTACCGCACAGTAAACAAAGTGATGCTATCAAGAGAACAAAGGTATGCCCAAACTAGTAGACCAGGAACCTGGAGGATCAGCAGGTAACCAGTAACAATGCTTCGCTGTAGACTGATTTCTGAAAAATACCAACTCGATGACTGTGTGGATGCCGCCGCTCTCCACAAACGGTTCATTAACCAGAAATGAACAGTTTTGACATTTGCTGACACGACTTCGACAATTAGGAAAATACAGTTAAAAAGCAAAGATCGAACAATCACACTTGATTCAATCTATTCACAGAATTTAGCAGATTATCCCACCCACCCATAGGATCATGAGACCACCATGAGCCAGACCAGATTACACCCCACTCATAGGATCATCAGATCACCATGAGCCAGACCAGATTATCCCCCCACCCGTAGGACCATGAGACCGACCAGATTACCCCCCACCCGTAGGATCATGAGACCACCATGAGCCAGACCAGATTACCCCCCCACCCGTGGGATCATGAGACCACCATGAGCCAGACCACCCTTAGGATCATAAGACCACCATGAGCCAGACCACCCGTAGGATCATGAGACCACCATGAGCCAGACCACCCGTAGGATCATGAGACCACCATGAGCCAGACCACCCGTAGGATCATGAGACCACCATGAGCCCGACCACCCGTAGGAGCATGAGACCACCATGAGCCAGACCACCCGTAGGATCCTGAGACCACCATGAGCCAGACCACCCGCAGGATCATGAGATCACCATGAGCCAGACCACCCATAGGATCATGAGACCACCATGAGCCAGACCACCCGTAGGATCATGAGACCACCATGAGCCAGACCACCCGTAGGATCCTGAGACCACCATGAGCCAGACCACCCGCAGGATCATGAGATCACCATGAGCCAGACCACCCGTAGGATCATGAGACCACCCTGAGCCAGACCACCCGTAGGATCATGAGACCACCCTGAGCCAGACCACCCCTAGGATCATGAGACCACCATGAGCCAGACCACCCGTAGGATCATGAGACCACCATGAGCCAGACCACCCATAGGATCATGAGACCACCATGAGCCAGACCACCCATAGGATCATGAGACCACCATGAGCCAGACCACCCCTAGGATCATGAGACCACCATGAGCCAGACCACCCGTAGGATCATGAGACCACCATGAGCCAGACCACCCCTAGGATCATGAGACCACTATGAGGCAGACCACCCATAGGATCATGAGACCACCATGAGCAAACCACCCGTAGGATCATGAGACCACCATGAGACAGACCACCCGTAGGATCCTGAGACCACCATGAGCAGACCACCCATAGGATCGTGAGACCACCATGAGCCAGACCACCCGTAGGATCCTGAGACCACCATGAGCCAGACCACCCGTAGGAGCATGAGACCACCATGAGCCAGGCCACAAGAAGGATCATGAGACCACCATGAGCCAGACCACCCGTAGGATCATGAGACCACCATGAGCCAGGCCACCCGTAGGATCATGAGACCACCATGAGCCAGACCACCCGTAGGATCATGAGACCACCATGAGCCAGACCACCCCTAGGATCATGAGACCACCATGAGCCAGACCACCCCTAGGATCATGAGACCACCATGAGCCAGACCACCCGTAGGATCGTGAGACCACCATGAGCCAGACCACCCCTAGGATCATGAGACCACCATGAGCCAGACCACCCGTAGGATCATGAGACCACCATGAGCCAGACCACCCGTAGGAGCATGAGACCACCATGAGCCAGACCACCCGTAGGATCATGAGATCACCATAAGCCAGACCACCCGTAGGATCATGAGACCACCATGAGCCAGACCACCCGTAGGATCATGAGACCACCATGAGCCAGACCACTCGTAGGATCATGAGACCACCATGAGCAAACCACCCGTAGGATCATGAGACCACCATGAGACAGACCACCCGAAGGATCATGAGACCACCATGAGCCAGACTACACGTAGGATCGCGAGACCACCATGAGCCAGACCACCCGTAGGATCCTGAGACCACCATGAGCAGACCACCCGTAGGATCGCGAGACCACCATGAGCCAGACCACCCGTAGGATCCTGAGACCACCATGAGCAGACCACCCGTAGGATCCTGAGACCACCATGAGCCAGGCCACCCCTAGGATCATGATACCACCATGAGCCAGGCCACCCCTAGGATCATGCGACCACCATGAGCCAGACCACCCGTAGGATCATGAGACCACCATGAGCCATGCCACCCGTAGGATCATGAGACCACCATGAGCCAGGCCACCCGTAGGATCATGAGACCACCCTGAGCCAGACCACCCGTAGGATCATGAGACCACCATGAGCCAGACCACCCGTAGGATCATGAGATCACCATGAGCCAGACCACCCGTAGGATCATGAGACCACCATGAGCCAGGCCAGATTACCCCCCCATAGGATCATGAGACCACCATGAGCCAGACCACCCATAGGATCATGAGACCACCATGAGCCTGACCAGATTACCCCCCCACCCATAGGATCATTTATTTAATTTATTTAAGGTTTTTGTAGAGCGCGTAGTAACCCATGAGTATCCCAGCGCTGTGACTTGTAAGTCAAGAGGAGACGGAGTTCAGGGATATGCAGAGAAGTTAGGGGAAGAGAAGGGTTTTCAACGATTTTCTGAAATGGAGAAGGCTGCGTTCTGTTCTCAATTTCAGAGGTAGCGAGTTCCAGTGCTTCGCTGTGTTCACCGAAAAGCGACGTCCTCCTGCACGGGCTTTTTTCACTCTGGGTACTACGATGAGGTTCTCGTGGTCAGATCGGAGTGCTCTGGTAGGTCTATAGGGGGTGATACAACTTTTAAGAATGGGAGGGCCTTCATTATGGAATAATTTGTGTGCCAGGCAGAGGGCCTTGAATACCACTCTTTCTCTGACAGGTAGCCAGTGGAGTTTTCTCAAGGCAGGTTTTGCTGAAGTTCTGGCCGGGGTGTCCGTGAGCAGCCGGGCAGCGGCATTCTGGATTTACTGCAGGGTGTGAAAAGTGGCTTCAGGGGCTCCCAGGTAAATAGCGTTACTGTAGTCCAGCCTGGACAAAATAAGGCCTTGGATCAAAAGCTTGCGGGAGCTGGAAGGAAGCAGGGGGAGCACTTTCCTACATGACCTAAGAAGGCCGAAACAGATGCCAGCCGTTTTCTTTGCCTGCGTTCTAAAGGTGAGGTCTTTTTCTAACCATATTCCCAGGCTCTTGACCTCCGTCTTGGGGGTCAGGGGTTCACCCAGACAGGCAGGCCAGATGTTGGGAGGCAGGGAGAGCCCTTTTTGTCCTAGGAGCAGAATTTCGGTTTTTGACCCATTAAGTTTGAGTGCTGAGTCGTTCATCCATTGGTGTATTTTGGAGAGACAGCCATGCAAGTTGGAGGGTTCTTGCTTGGGGTGAGAAAGAGTTACCACCAGCTGGGTATCATCAGCATAACTGATGATCGTCACTCCAAAAGGGGTGACCACCTCCTCCAGTGGGGCCATGTACACGTTAAATAACGTGGGGCTCAGTGACGAGCCCTGAGGCACTCCACACCGGAGGGGGATAGCAGAGGAGCGGCTGTCGTTCTCCCAGACTTGGAAGGAACGTTGGCGGAGAAATGATGAAAGCCATTTCAGAGCCTCGCCCTTCACTCCGATGTTTCCCAGGCGTTGTGTTAGAGCCTGGTGGCTGACAGTGTCGAAAGCCGCGCTGAGATCCAGGAGGATCACTGCCACTGATCCTCCTGTGTCTAGAATGTCTCTGGCCTTCTCTACTGCCGCCAGGAGGGCGGTGTCTGTGCCTTGACCTGGACGGAAGCCTGTTTGGGAACTCTTGAGCAGATAGTTAGATTCTAAGAAAAATGACAGTTTTTTGTTCACTAGTTTCTCAGTGACCTTGCCAATCCATGGGAGGAGAGAAATGGGTCTATAGTTTGCTAGGTCCTCGGGGTCTAAGGAGGGTTTTTTGAGTAGTCCTTTTACGACCGCCGCTTTCCAGCTAGGAGGGACTTCACCTTGGGATAAGGAGGTGTTGATGAGAGCGGTAAGCGGGGGCACTATGGTGTGGGTGACTTTTTTGAGAAACCGTATGGGGACAGGGTCACTGGGAGAGCCACTCTTGATTGAGGCAAATGTGGCAGCTACCTCCTCCGTGGTAACTGGGCCGAAGGAGACAAGGTGCGGAGCAGGTGGTTTCGGGGAGGAATTCATCTGAAGAGGAGAGTTACCTTTATCACCTTCAATGAAATCAACTTCGGTGGAGGGTAGAGAGGCGAGAATTTTTTTGATTTTTTCATCAAAGAAGGTTGCTAGTTTGTTACATTTGTCCTCCGCTGCCTTGAAGTCCAGGTATTTCACTGGAGGGTCGGGGACATGGAGGAGTTCTTTCAGGATGAGGAAGGTTTCCCTAGCAGAGCATGAGGAACTTTTTATTTTTTCCTCATAGAATGCACTTTTGTAATTCCGGAGTGCTAGTTTGTATGCTCTTAAGGATGTCCGGAATGCGTCTTTTTTGTTAGCGGACTTGTCCTTCCTCCAAATGCGTTCCGACCTTTTGCATTCCTTCCGTAGAGCATTCAGTTCAGGGGTGTACCATGGGGCAGGATTGATCCTCTTGGCATGTTTGAGGGTGCTGGTTCGGGGTATGAGGCTGTCTAAAGATTGGATAAGCCAGTCATTGAATTCTATATCCGCCGTTTTAGGATTCAGGGAGGGAAGGGGGGTGGATTCCCTTAGCTTAGCTGCCCAGTCTTCCGGTACAAGCTAGTGCCAGCGTCTAACGAGGGACCTAGCTTTAGGTGGTTGAATTAGAGTAATTTTGAGATGCCAATCCATGGGGATCAAGGAGTGGTCTGTCCATGGAAAAGGAAGGGGCGCCCGGGTTTTAAAATTTCGAATATTCGTAAAAATGGGGTCCAAAAGCTGGCCTTTTTCGTGGGTGGCTTGTGAGTTCATGAGATGCAGGTCAACCGAAGAGAGGTCCGTTAGTAAGTCAGCTGCGGAGTTATCGGTGGGATCAAGGAAATGGAGATTAAAATCCCCTAGAAGAAGGAAATTAGAGGCTGTGGTTGCTTTCAGGGTGACATAGTCCATGAGTGTGCTGGGGAACTCACCGAGTGGGCCAGGTGGCCGGTAGACTAGGAGTCCGGAGAGAGAGATTGCAGGCGAAATCTGCAGAGTGAAGTGGCAGCTTTCACAATCTTTGATGCTGCCATTGTCAATCCTGCAGGTGAGATGGTCCTTGTATAGGATGGCTAACCCGCCTCCTCTGCCGAGAGGTCTGTTCAGGAGGCGTATTTGGTAGCCAGGGGGAACGGCATTGACGATGTCACAGTCGTTGTTCGGCGTCAGCCATGTTTCTGTAAGAAACAGTATATCCAGCGTAGAGTTTTGAATGAGGATATTTATCTCATGAGCGTGCTTGACAAGAGACCTGCAATTAAGAAGGCCAAGTTGGAGGACTTGTGTGTGTGCCTCAGCACCCGGCGGGTTGCAGAGGATGCAGCCCGTAAATGGGTTGTCTCCAGTGAAGGTGTATTTACAATTGGGATGTTTATTCAAGTTCAGTGCTCGAAGCCTGTCTTGGGTGTATGTTATACGACTTTGAGAATCGGGCATAGTGCTTGGGCCCAGACGGGCTTGCCTTAGGCGTGCCTTCGGCGCGCAGACGGCGCGCCCGCTGCGCCCGTCCGCTGCGCGTACGGTGAAAACACATGGTAATATGGGAGGACTGGAGGGAGTGGCCTCAGAAGTGAGGGCGTGTCCTGCACCGGGATTCCCTCTCCCGCGTCAGCGCTGACCTCGGCTGCGCGGGGGGGTCAAGTCCGAGTAAGTGCCTACGTTTTTAGCAGCGTTTTAGTGCAAGCAGCAAGTAAAAACACAGTATACAAGAATTAAAATCAGTTATCCCAACAGTTAGAATCTCCCGGCTGTGCCTCAGGAGTTACCAGGTATCAGAGCGCGGCTCGTATTCAGCGCGTTAAGTACTGGTAGGGGGCGTGGCTTAAATCGAGGGGGCGTGGCTTCACGGCGGGCGGGAACTCTGCCTGCACCAGGATTCCCTCTCCCGCATCAGCGCTGACCTCGGCTGCGCGGGGGGGTCAAGTCCGAGTAAGTGCCTAAGTTTTTAGCAGCGTTTTAGTGCAAGCAGCAAGTAAAAACACAGTATACAACAATTAAAATCAGTTATCCCAACAGTTAGAATCTCCCGGCTGTGCCTCAGGAGTTACCAGGTATCAGAGCGCGGCTCGTATTCAGCGCGTTAAGTACTGGTAGGGGGCGTGGCTTAAATCGAGGGGGCGTGGCTTCACGGCGGGCGGGAACCGTGCCTGCACCAGGATTCCCCCTCCCGCGTCAGCGCTGACCTCGGCTGCGCGGGGGGGTCAAGTCCGAGTAAGTGCCTAAGTTTTTAGCAGCGTTTTAGTGCAAGCAGCAAGTAAAAACACAGTATACAACAATTAAAATCAGTTATCCCAACAGTTAGAATCTCCCGGCTGTGCCTCAGGAGTTACCAGGTATCAGAGCGCGGCTCGTATTCAGCGCGTTAAGTACTGGTAGGGGGCGTGGCTTAAATCGAGGGGGCGTGGCTTCAGGCGGGCGGGAACTGTGCCTGCACCAGGATTCCCTCTCCCGCGTCAGCGCTGACCTCGGCTGCGCGGGGGGGTCAAGTCCGAGTAAGTGCCTAAGTTTTTAGCAGCGTTTTAGTGCAAGCAGCAAGTAAAAACACAGTATACAACAATTAAAATCAGTTATCCCAACAGTTAGAATCTCCCGGCTGTGCCTCAGGAGTTACCAGGTATCAGAGCGCGGCTCGTATTCAGCGCGTTAAGTACTGGTAGGGGGCGTGGCTTAAATCGAGGGGGCGTGGCTTCACGGCGGGCGGGAACTGTGCCTGCACCAGGATTCCCTCTCCCGCGTCAGCGCTGACCTCGGCTGCGCGGGGGGGTCAAGTCCGAGTAAGTGCCTAAGTTTTTAGCAGCGTTTTAGTGCAAGCAGCAAGTAAAAACACAGTATACAACAATTAAAATCAGTTATCCCAACAGTTAGAATCTCCCGGCTGTGCCTCAGGAGTTACCAGGTATCAGAGCGCGGCTCGTATTCAGCGCGTTAAGTACTGGTAGGGGGCGTGGCTTAAATCGAGGGGGCGTGGCTTCACGGCGGGCAGGAACTGTGCCTGCACCAGGATTCCCTCTCCCGCGTCAGCGCTGACATCGGCTGCGCCGGGGGGTCAAGTCCGAGTAAGTGCCTAAGTTTTTAGCAGCGTTTTAGTGCTAGCATCAAGTAAAAACACAGTATACAACAATTAAAATCAGTTATCCCAACAGTTAGAATCTCCCGGCTGTGCCTCAGGAGTTACCAGGTATCAGAGCGCGGCTCGTATTCAGCGCGTTAAGTACTGGTAGGGGGCGTGGCTTAAATCGAGGGGGCGTGGCTTCACGGCGGGCAGGAACTGTGCCTGCACCAGGGTTCCCTCTCCCGCGTCAGCGCTGACCTCGGCTGCGCGGGGGGGTCAAGTCCGAGTAAGTAAGTAAGCTCAACACCCGCTCCGTCCACAGACACGCCGTGGAACTCTGGAATGTGCTCGACACCACATCTCCAGATGTCGCCTTCCTCACGGAAACATGGATGAACGCCTCCTCAGCGCCCGACTTCGCGACCGCGATCCCGGACGGATACAAGATCACCCGGAGGGACCACGTCAACCAGACAGGAGGAGGCATCGCCATCGTCCACAAGAACACCATCTGCATCACGAACAACTTCGACGACACCCTCACAGCCGCCGAACATCTTCACTTCCAAATACACACCGACCCCAGGACCACACTCAGAGGCACCCTCATCTACAGACCCCCAGGACCCCGCACACAATTCAGCAAAGACATCGCAGACTTCATCAGCCCGCACTCCCTCTCCTCCGCTGACTACATCCTCCTAGGGGACCTCAACTTCCACCTGGAGAACAACAACGACAACAACACCACCACCCTGCTGGACAACCTCGCCAACCTCGGACTCAAGCAACTAGTAAACACCCCCACCCACTACGCCGGACACACGCTTGACCCAGTCTTCTCCTCCAGCAAGTACATCTCCTTCAGCCACTCCACCGGACTCCACTGGACAGACCCCAGCTGCGTCCACTTCAGCTTCAGAAGGACCACGACTCACCACCACCCGCAACAAGTTCCCCGCAGGAGCTGGTACAAGATCACCACCGACCAGCTCATCACATTACTGAGCCAGAACCCTCCCGCCAGCTCAACAGACCCCAACCAAGCAGCCAACAACCTCACACAATGGATCACCAACTGCGCTGACGACCTTGCAGCGCTGAAAAACCATCCCAGCAGGCCCGGCAGCAAGAAAGCCTCCTGGTTCAACGACAACCTCAAGAACTCCAAGAAGAACTGCCGTACCCTCGAGAAAGCCTGGTGAAAAAACCCGACAACAGACAACATGACCGCCCTCAAGCACGCCTCCCACAAACACCACCAGCTGATCCACACCACCAAGAAGACAGCATTCAAGGAACGACTTGACAACAACGCACACAATAGCAAGGAACTCTTCAGCATTGTCAAAGAGCTCTCCAACCCCAGCACCGGAAACAACGACATCACTCCCTCACAAGACCTCTGCGACTCCCTCGCCTCGTTCTTCCACAGCAAGATCGCAGACATACACAACAGCTTCGGCGAACAGACCATGCACCCAACCACGGAACCAATGCCCCCCACCACCACCCTCAGCACCTGGACCCCGGTCAGCACCGAAGACACCACCGGCACGATGAACACCATTCACTCCGGATCACCAACCGACCCATGCCCCCACCACGTCTTCAACAAGGCCGACTCCGTCATCGCACCCCAACTCCGGGACATCATCAACTGCTCCTTCAACACCGCCACCTTCCCGGAAAGCTGGAAGCATGCCGAACTCAGCGCCCTCCTGAAGAAACCTTCAGTAGACCCCACCGACCTCAAGAACTACCGCCCCATCTCGCTCCTCCCGTTCTCCGCCAAAGTCATCGAGAAGACAGTCAACAGTCAGCTTGCCGCCTTCCTCGAGACGAAGGGATCCCTCGACCACTCACAGTCCGGCTTCCGAGCCAATCACAGCACCGAGACCGCCCTCATCGCAGCCACTGATGACATCCGAACCCTGCTCGACAACGGGGAAACAGCGGCCCTTATCCTCCTGGACCTCTCCGCAGCGTTCGATACTGTCTGCCACCTGTGGTTCTGAAAATTCTGGACTTGTGTAATAATTCTGGACTCGAGAATAAAACTTCGTCGTAACATGACGAATTTGGTATCAAAAGACCGAGAATGACGAGTACATTATGTACAAACATTTTCGTCGTATTTGAGTGACGATTTCACCTTGAAATCGTCATTTTCGTCTTGAACCCTTGGCTTCCATTTTGTGTACGGCAGCCATTTTGTGAGTTGCCCTCACATAGGCACTGAATCAAGTTGAATTCGATTCCAAAGGACACGTACAGCTTAATTGACTTTCCTGTGACCTGGGCAAGTTGGAACCATTGCCCCAGGCCGAACCTGTTTGGTCAGTTCCTCTCCCAGTGGCCGAACGAGATAGCATCAAGGCACAACTGGCCATCAACCCTTTTCATTGCACACACACCCTGCCGAATCTTGCTCACACCTGTCCTTGCTCTTTTCTCTCTCACTTGCTTTATGATGGGGAGGTGCCCGTTTTTATTGGGGGTCCACCGATATCTGATGGAAATGTTGGGCCTTGCCAGGTAATTTGTTATGGGATGGACAAACTGAAATGTGGGCTTGTCATCATGACTCTGCTTTTTCTTTGTAATGGGAACACATGAATGGTATACTAAAATTCAAAGAATGTTTGCCTAAAGCACAATATTTCGTATAAAAAGAGAAGCCTGACTTTGTAAATTTGAGCAGTCTCCTGAGAATATACATCCTGTGTTGTTGTACTTCTAGGACCTGTTACTTGGTTGCAGCCAATAAATTCGATCTTTGACTTCACCTAGAAGACTCTGAGTTTCTGTGGTCTGAATCAGGAAAGTACTCGAGGTCTTTGGGTGTACCCTGACACCGCTGAGTTACCGGTTCGATACCGGTTCTGAAAAACCCAGTACCTCAGCTGGCGCCCAACGTGGGGCGATTCCAGCGGTACCGGTCCAGCCAGAGGTTCGTGAGGAGCTTCGTGCGAAAATTCTGGAGGAAGGCCGCCACTTCATCGACCCCTGCATGTCGACGTGGTCCGAAAGTCTTTGCTGCGAGGTTACCCGCTTCCCGACGGCTACAAAGGACTGCTGCCCTGGCTATCGCCCTGATTTGGACCCTTGAAGTTTGGTAGAGCGAAACGATAGGACGAGTCTTCTGGTGACGTCATCGATATCTCAGTTAAGTATAAGTGGAGCGTCTCCCAGTCCTTAGTTGGTCTTAGTTTGGGTATCCCCTTGGGATCACTTTGTTTGGAACCTGCAAGTGCCAAAGCCGAAGGACTCGTGTATTCACGAGAAATATCGTAATCGATAATCCTTTGAAGTTTGAAGCTAGACTAGAGAGCGAAGATGCCTGGTCTTAGCAGACTTGGAAATTTGTTTTGTCTTGGTTGTAGTAATAGGGATTCCCGATTGGAGGACTCGTGTCCGGTTCCTCCGATTGGAACTCCAACTTATGAATTATATGTGAAACATGGCGTAGGCCCCATCACATATAATGAAGTGTGGATCAAATACACCAGAAAAGATGGGGTTTTAAAATGGCCCCAATATGGTAGCTTTGATACGGAAATTTTAGATAATCTCGAAGTTAAACTTTTCAAGAAGAAAGCCCGGCCGGCAATGTTTGACTCTTTCCGCCTATGGCGTAAGGAAGCCAAACAGAAGGAAATTAAATTAGAGAAGTAAAATAAGAGAGAAAGGGGTATTTCGATAATGCAAGCTGTAATGCAGTATAAAGACAATGAAGAAGAACAGATGAGTGAGCAGTTGCACAGGCAACGTAAAATGGTAATAGATAAATGTTATCCAGTTTTGCCGCCTCTTCAGCAAGATGCAGCAAAAGAGCTTGAAAAAGATCCGTTAATTGCGCTCTTGTTAAGTTCGCCACCCCCCTATGCGCAAAATGCTACGGCACCTCCGCAACCTTTAGTTGCGCAACCTGTGGTTGTTATGCCTCCTGTTCCTCCACAGCACCCACCAGCTATTCTTCAGCTGGCTCCTGCTCCTCCGGTGCAGCCTCCTCAAGGGCCACCAACTTTTACATCTGCTCTGCCTTTACTTCCTACAACTTTGAATACTATATCGACTACCACAACTGGTACTTCTCCTGACACTGCCTCTGCATCTGCCTCGTCTCATCCTGCTTTTCCGCTTGTCTTTTCCTCGACTTCTCCCTCCGTTCGTCAGAGAATGACTAGTACTGTTACTAGTCTTCTGTATCCTTTCTTTGGAGCGGCAAGTCCGGCTCCTGTCTCTGAGCATAAGCAGTTGCGTAGTCAACTGCCTGATTCTAGGGAGAAGGAAACGCTGAATTATTTGGCACATAAATGGGTTGCTGACACGGAAAGATATGATTTAGAATGTGTTATGGATGTCTTCACCCAGTGGGAAGCATCAAAGCAGAGATACGTTTTTGAGAAAATGTGTGTTTTTCTATGCGAAGATTTAGAGGAAAATGATTTAGACTCTAATCCTCCTGAGTTGAGCCATGTACGGTTCGAGTTTTCAAAAGGCGCAATTGTGGGTTCAGATGTTAGGAAAGCAGTTGCGACATTGTTGTCGCTTAGGACTGAAGGTGTTTCTAGGTCGGTGTTTGAGTCTGATTCTTCTGGTAAGAAGAAGGTAAGACAATACCCCATGAGAGAAGTTCCTCCGGTATGGAAGGAAGCAATTCAGGCTGATGCCGCTCTTCATATTGATGCTGTACCAGCCCACTTACAGCGTGTCTGTGTACATGTTCCTTG
The DNA here is from genome assembly GCF_964261635.1 of Lissotriton helveticus. Lineage (NCBI taxonomy): Eukaryota > Metazoa > Chordata > Amphibia > Caudata > Salamandridae > Lissotriton > Lissotriton helveticus. The sequence continues at coordinate 863,192 of NW_027611726.1, read as the reverse complement.
GAAGCGAGCTGAAGTTTTGGCCCTTAAACAGACATTGCCTGATCCCCGTAAAAATCCCGCAGGGTATTATAAAGAGTTGTCACAGACTGCTGGGTCATGTATCATGAATTTAGCGGATATAGATATGTTGTTTGGGAATGTTGTTCCACAGCCTTTATGGGGAAAGATTCGTCATGCAGATCATGATCAGGAGTTAGGTGACTCATGGGCTAATATTACTGCTGTAGATGCCCGACAAGTTGGTGGTGCTAAACCTGAGCCTTTAGTAGCAGAACTCCCTGGTAGGATTATTAATTACATGAAAACTATAATGCCTGCCATGAGAGTAAACTGGGATAAATTGTCTGCATGTAAGCAGAAGAAAGATGAAACGGTGTCTGACTTCTTCACCGGGTTTGAAGAAACATTTGTCGACCACAGTTGTCAAGATATGAGCACAGAAGGTGGTCAGAGATTGTTCGTCGATAAATTCGTGCACAATCTGCTTCCAGAGTTGTGTAAAAAGTTGAAAGATTCAGAGAGTTCTTGGGCAGTTTCCTCTTCAGCACAGATATTGGCTACTGCACAATATTACAAAAATAGGGACAAGGACGAGAAGGATAGAGCAGAAAAGAAAACTAAAGAGTTGAAAACGAAGGTTCTGTTACAGCAAGCATATCCGCCACGTGGTGGTGGTGGCCAGAATAATGGTGGTCAGAATAACTATCAGAATAATTATCAGCAGCCTCAACAGTTTCAGAGGAACTCGCAAAGAGTCGAGTATACTCAGCCATGTGTCCCTGTAGGTCCCAACCAGTAGTATGGCAAGGAAGAGGGTCATTTTAAGTATAGTTGTCCTATTCTGTTACAGCGCACGAATGGGGTGTCAAACAACAGAGGTAGAGGTGTTCAGCAAGCGCCTAGAGGTAGAGGACGTGGAAATTTCCCCCAGAACACACAGTCCCTTCCACCTTAAAATTCGATGAATAGGTTTGATCAGCAGAATAACACGTCTGGTAGGACAGCTCAGTACTATGCTGATGATTACTATGCAGAAGATGAGCATATGGAAGGTAATGATTGCTAGGACAGCCATAGACAAAGAGAGGGAGTTGTTTCAGTTCCAGTAGATCAGAGTGGACTATACGTTGAGGTGATTACATCAGGTGTGTCAGAACCTTTTCTGTTGGATACTGGTGCTAAAAAGAGTTCTATTATGCACTCCAAACTCCCTGGCGCACCTTTGTCTGGCGAAACAAATGTTTCCGTAGGTTTTTCTGGCGCCCCGGTTAGAAATCCGATTTCTGACCCTTTGTCTCTTTCTGTTGGTCCATGTGAATTCGAAGCACCCCTTATTCTGACAACAGGTTGTGGTGAAAACTTGTTAGGATTAGATCTGTTAAAAAGATTGTATGCGACTTTGTACTGTTCTCCTTCAGGAGTACAACTTACTCTAGGTAAGAAAGTGGTTTCCCCAATGTATTTGTCAAGGGATAAACTTCCAACAGAATTGTCGTTTCTTCCTGATATTCTTTGGGCTACTGGTCCTAATGATGTGGGTCTTTTAGAAATACCACCATATGTTGTAACATTGAAAGCCAATGTTAAAATGCCATGAATTCCCCAATACAAAATCTCTAGTGAAGGTGAAAAAGCTTTACTAGCGATCATTTATGATTTGATCGAAAAAGATGTGATTGAAGAAACAAGAGGCAACGTTTGCAATAGTCCTGTTCTGCCTGTTTTAAAACGAACTGATCCCTCTCAGCCACCTGTGTACAGATTTGTGATTGATCTTAGAGAGGTGAATAAAATAGTTGTGCCACAATTTCCAGTTGTCCCCGACATTACTGCCCTATTAACTATGATTCCAGTTTCTGCAACCTGGTTTTCGGTGATTGACTTGAAGAATGCTTTCTTCAGCATCCCGATTGCTTTTGGCTTCAGTTTAGGAGGACGCAGCTTCCGCTTTAAACACGCTCCCCAGGGCTACTGTGAAAGTCCATCAATATATAGTCAAGCTTTAAAGACACAGCTTGATACGATTGTTTTACCTGAAGGTGCCACTCTTGTACAGTACGTTGATGATTTGCTTGTTGCTGCAGATACTGAGGAAATATGTAAGAAAGCCACGTTGTCATTGTTGCGTTACCTGTGTGATTTGCATCACAAGGTGTCACTTTCCAAATTGCAATATTGTCGACAAGAAGTGACCTACTTAGGTCATCTTTTATCGAAGGAGGGAAGGAAACTGACCCCAGAAAGAATTCAGGCAATAGCGAAATTGAGTGTGCCAAGAACACAGAGAGAAGTGCGTGCTTTCTTGGGTATTACATCGTACTGTAGACAGTGGATACCAAATTTTTCATTATTGGCCAAACCCTTGGTGGCATTAACGTGTAAAGATACACTCAATCCCGTTCCTTGGTCTGAAGAGTGTCAGAAAAGTTTTTCTGAATTGCGCACAGCATTATGTTCGGCTCCTGTGTTAGGTACCCCTGACTACAGTAAGCCATTTACATTGTATGTCCACGAGAAAGAAGGTTGTGCATTGTCAGTGTTGGCACAGTTGTTTGGGGACAGGCAGCATCCATGCGCGTATTTTTCATCGACTTTGGATCCGGTAGCTAAAGCATTGCTGAGTTGTTTAAGAGCAACAGCGGCAGCAGCTGTTTCTATTCGACAGTCTGCTGGTCTAGTAATGAATAACACGCTAGTTGTTATGGTCCCACATGCAGTAGACACGTTGTTGAACAGAACCAAGACACAGCACTTAACTAGTGCTCGATTGTCAGGTTACGAGTTGACATTGTTAGCGAGTCATGTGCATATAAAAAGATGCAACACACTCAACCCAGCTACGTTGTTGCCAATTGTAGAGGAATTAGATGCTTCAGAACAGCATGATTGTTTTCTTAGAACAGAAGAAGAAACGAAAGGGAGAGTAGATCTCCTAGACACTCCTCTTGCTGAATGTTATGGTACATTATGGGTGGATGGTTCATGCTTCAAGCTTCCGAATGGTGATACGACTGCAGCATATGCTGTCACGACTTTGTATACAATTGTTGAAGCTGCACGTATTCCACATAATTCAGCTGAAGCAGCAGAATTGATTGCACTTACGAGAGCATGTGTGTTGTCGAAAGGAATGAAAGTGACCATCTACACCGACAGTCAGTATGCATTTGGAGTGGCTCACAGTTTTGGAAGATTGTGGAAAGAACGTGGGTTCCTGACTTTGCATGGAGCTAAGATTCAGCATGGTCAGTTGGTGAATGAGCTTCTTGAATCACTGACTTTGACTCTGCAAGTGGCGATTGTGAAATGTAGTGCTCACAAGAAAGTGACTGATGATGTTGGTCGTGGAAATGCATTTGCTGACGAAATCGCAAAAGAAACTGCAAGGAATGTGATGAGCCGAATGTATGTTGCAGGCCCTGCAAGATGGGTTGGTGATGTTGGAATGTGTGAAGACACGATAGAGAGTGTGAAGTCTATTCAAGCTGAGGCTACAGAGAAAGAGTTGAGCATGTGGAGAGAAAGTACGGGTAGAATGGACGCAAATGGTTGTTGGGTTGAATTGTCAGAGCATCAGAGATGGTTGCTACCCGATGCGTACATGCTTGCAGTGCTTACAATGGCTCATGGAATGGCTCATATCAGCGTGAAAGGGATTTGCAAGTTGTTGGCTCCAGTATGGCAAAATGCAGGAATTCCTAAGTGTGCAGAGAATGTGGTCAAGAATTGCATGGTATGTCTGAAACACAATCCTGGTAGGGGAACCCCAACTCCAGCTGGTCATTGTGCGCCTCCTACGTATCCGTTTGAGGTTTCGCAGCTAGATTTCATCCACATGGAGAGGTGCAACAACTTAAAATACGTACTCGTTGTTGTTTGTGCCTTCTCAAGATGGGTAGAAGCATATCCCCTAAAGGACAATACTGCCTTGTCCACAGCGAAAGCCCTTGTGAAAGAATTCTTCCCCAGATTTGGAATGCCTAGAATGGTTTGGAGTGACAATGGGAGTGAATTTGTGGGTCGAGTGATGAAGAAAGTATGCAAAGGGCTAGGCATTCATCAGAAGTTTTACGCTGCAAATCACCCCCAATCAGCTGGACTAGTAGAATGCTACAATGGCACGCTTAAGTTAAAACTGGCCAAAATTCAAGCGAGCACAGGTCTTAAATGGCCTGACTCTCTCCCTTTAGCACTCCTATCAACCAGAATGACTGTGCATTCGCGAGTGGGACTTAGTCCATATGAAATATTTTTTGGCCACCCGGCCAACATATGGGGAGTGCCAAGGCCCACAAAGTTCAGTGAAATCGAACACCCTGTTTTGCTTGATTATTTGTACGAATTGACGGCTAAATTGCGTGTTTTACATCAACAGGTCCATGACACTCTGCCTCCGGTCTCTGAAACTCCAGGTCACCCCATCGACCCTGGATCCTGGGTTCTCGTGAAGAACTTCCAGCTAACCAAGAATGACCAGCCCAGGTGGACCGGACCACACCTCGTCCTTCTTTCCACAAGATCAGCTGTTCGAGTGGAGGGGAAGAAAAACTGAATCCACGGGATCCACTGCAAAAGGATCCCTTTACCTCTGCCGTACGACCAGTGGGTCCAGAAGGGTGTCGCTGACTCAGAGACTGAAACCGTGCCACGTTTTCTGCCTTTCAGTGATGCACGTGTAAAAGGAACACTGACTGAACAAGAGAGTGATAACATTTTGCAACCAGCTGTATCACCATCAGTTCGATTGGACACTACAGAGCCTGAACTCCTGTTTCAGGATCAGACAGTACCTGGAAAGAAGCGCTATAATTTGAGGCCGAGACCTATGGACAAATAAAATTCCTTTTTTTTCCCCTGCTATTTTTGAAAGTGCAGCTCTCCCATCTGAGAAACTTGCTTATTTTTGTTTTTCGAACCGCCATCCGGGTTCCGCTGCTAGGGCCGCGATTGCCCAAAGTCTTTGGGGTGCAGCTGACGACGTTAGGTCGACAGTTCTGGTTGGTCTAAGGGAGTTGCCCTAGACTGACAGAAGCATTCCTTAGCAGAAACAACCTCCCATCGTGGATAGCACTTTAGAGAGGATGGAGTTTTTCGAGATGGAGAGACCTGCCAAAACAATGAACTTTAAAGCCAGGATATGTAAGATAATGACAAAGAAAAGTTTTTTCATATTGTGCATTTTCATGTTATTCAGTGTGATGATATTTTTATTAGGATATGTTTTATTCTCTTTTCGAGCAACATTTGGACCCACTACATCGCCTATACCTCCTCCTTCCACTGTTTCCTCGCATTCTTTTCAACCCCTTCCTGAACATGAATCCGCTAGGAGATTAGAGTTTATTAATAACTCCTTTGTTCAGCTCTTGCACCAACACCAACTTGTAATGAACACGACTAACTGTTAGGTGTGTGGTCTTATGCCTCACACAACGGATAAAGGTATCCCTTATGTGGTCCTGCCATTCAGCCACAATGGTTCTGTGTGGGCATACAGAACAATGTTCATATATGCACGTGAAGTCCACCCCCTACGTTCTGTAAAAGACAATACTAAGAATAGTGCTCTGGTTAAGGGTATAGTCGACATGATTAAGGAAGATATTTCTTATGAAACTACCCCCGAAGATGAGACACTTGCATATATAGGATGGAACGTAACCGGATATGGAGCTACTCTGAGTGAGAAACAGCAAGCTAAGAGATCGTCCCCGATTTGGATTGTACCCCATCAGGGTCACCTATGTCTGCAAGGTACTGGCAAGAATCCCAGAGCTCAGTTAGGGAAGAGTGTCTGTACTGAAACGTATGTTTTGGGGTCTCAGACTTCCCCTGCGTTCTTAGCAGCTAAGGGTACATATTTCATCTGCCATGATAGAGCCTATACATGGTTGCCCCCTGACTTTTCGGGCTCATGTTTTGTTTCGTTCCTGTTGCCCCCCACCTACACAGCAGCGGCAGATTATCACAAGACAAGGATAGTTAGAGGTGTCTTGAGTAAAGAAGACACTGCAGGACAAGAATTTGGGGACTTTGTAAAGGGTTTTCTGCCGTTCTGGGGACCCATGGTTAACAGCAGGAACATAAGGCAATTGACAAGGGTGGTTGAGTCCACCGTAATTGAAACTGCTGGTGACCTTAGTAACTTGACTGCTGAGCTCCAGTCGGATCGTCTTATGACCCTTCAGAACAGGGTCGCTTTAGATGTCATACTTGCAGACCGAGGTGGGGTATGTAAATTGATCCAATCGAGTTGCTGTGTTTTCATTCCAGATAATGCTCCAACAGTGTACCAGGCCATCTCCAAACTGCATAAGATTTCCGAATCTATTCATGTGGATAAAGGAGATTGGTCATTAATGGGGTGGTTCTGGGAACTGATATCCGGCTGGGGATGGAAAATTCTGATGGTCATTGGGATGGTCTTAGCCATTCTTTTCCTGTCTGTCTGTGCGTGCAGTGTGCTCCTGCAATATGTGGCCTCTGTGCTACATCATCTGTAAGGAAACCTGTATCAAGAGACGAGCTAAGTACTAGGATGATGTTACAGCAACATCTCAATGACTTTAGGAATATAGACCTGGACTCAGATTAGCATGAGGATAGGTTAATTGCCTATGTAAGGGCAAAAGGAGGGTTTGTAGTTCTGAAAATTCTGGACTCGTGAATAAAACTTCATCGTAGCATGACGATTTTTATATCAAAAGTCCGAGAATGGCTAGTACACTATGTACAAGCATTCTCGTCATATTCCAGTAACGATTTCACCTCGAAATCGTTCTTTTCGTCCTGAACCCTTGGCTTTCATTTTGTGTACGGCAGCCATTTTGTGGGTTGCCCTCACATAGGCTTTTAATACAGCTAAATTCAATTCCAAAGGACACGTACACCTTAATTGACTTTTCTCTGACCTGGGCAAGCTGAAACCATTGCCCTAGGCCGAACCTGTTTGGACAGTTCCTCTCCCAGTGGCCGAACGAGATAGCATCAAGGCACAACATGCCATAAACCCTTTTCATCGCACACACACTCTGCCGAATCTTGCTCACACCTGTCCCTGCTCTTTTCTCTCTCACTTGCTTTATGATAGGGAGGTGCCCGTTTTTATTGGGGGTCCAGCGATATCTGATGAGAATGTTGGGCCTTGCCGGGTAATTTGTTGTGGGCTGGACAAACTGAAATGTGGGCTTGTCATCATGACTCTGCTTTTCCTTTGTAGTGGAAACATGTGAACAGTATACTAAAATTTGAAAAATGTTTGCCTAAAGCACAATATTTCGTATAAAAAGAGAAGCCTGACTTTGTACATTTGAGCAGTCTCCTGAGAATATACACACCGTGTTGTTGTACTTCTAGGACCTGTTACTTGGTTGCAGCCAATAAATTCGATCTTTGACTTCACCTAGAAGACTCTGAGTTTCTGTGGTCTGAATCAGGAAAGTACCCGAGGTCTTTGGGTGTACCCTGACACCACTGGGTTACCGGTTCGGTACCGGTTCTGAAAAACCCAGTACCTCAAAACCGGTCCTCGGAAGCTTGTTTCCGGTCCAGGGAAGGCATGGCTTGGCAGTTCGGGCTGGACTGTTCCCATGAGGCACAGGGTCAGACTGATTTGCATATAGCCATGTCTGAACTGGGGTGGCAGAGTGGGCTAAAGAATGGTGATGGATTAAACCCAGATCTTTTGACTGGGTGTGAGTGTTTGATTGGTTCAGATGCTTCGTCCATTACCACCCCCTTTTGTACCGCTTTGGCCGCCATAAGTGTGGCAGCGTATGCTCAGACGTGAGTCCCTTGCTCACTTTGCTACTGGATTCAAGCAAGCCGGGCTGAAGAAGGCTGCAATGCCAGAAACCGGTCCTGGGAAGCTTGTTTCCAGTCCAGGGAAGGCATGGCTTGGCAGTTCGGGCTGGACTGTTCCCATGAGGCACAGGGTCAGACTGATTTGCATATAGCCATGTCTGAACTGGGGTGGCAGAGTGGGCTAAAGAATGGTGATGGATAAAACCCAGATCTTTTGACTGGGTGTGAGTGTTTGATTGGTTCAGATGCTTCGTCCATTACCACCCCCTTTTGTACCGCTTTGGCCGCCATAAGTGTGGCAGGGTATGCTCAGACGTAAGTCCCTTGCTCACTTTGCTACTGGATTCAAGCAAGCCGGGCTGAAGAAGGCTGCAATGCCAGAAACCGGTCCTGGGAAGCTTGTTTCCAGTCCAGGGAAGGCATGGCTTGGCAGTTCGGGCTGGACTGTTCCCATGAGGCACAGGGTCAGACTGATTTGCATATAGCCATGTCTGAACTGGGGTGGCAGAGTGGGCTAAAGAATGGTGATGGATTAAACCCAGATCTTTTGACTGGGTGTGAGTGTTTGATTGGTTCAGACGCTCCGTCCATCACCACCCCCTTTTGTACCGCTTTGGCTGCCATAAGTGTGGCAGGGTATGCTCAGACGTGAGTCCCTCGCTCACTTTGCCACTGAATTCAAGCAAGCCGGGCTGAAGAAGGCTGCAATGCCAGAAACCGGTCCTCGGAAGCTTGTTTCCGTCCAGGGAAGGCATGGCTTGGCAGTTCGGGCTGGACTGTTCCCATGAGGCACAGGGTCAGACTGATTTGCATATAGCCATGTCTGAACTGGGGTGGCAGAGTGGGCTAAAGAATGGTGATGGATTAAACCCAGATCTTTTGACTGGGTGTGAGTGTTTGATTGGTTCAGATGCTCCGTCCATCACCACCCCCTTTTGTACCGCTTTGGCCGCCATAAGAGTGGCAGGGTATGCTCAGACGTGAGTCCCTTGCTCACTTTGCCACTGGATTCAAGCAAGCCGGGCTGAAGAAGGCTGCAATGCCAGAAACCGGTCCTCTGAAGCTTGTTTCCGGTCCAGGGAAGGCATGGCTTGGCAGTTCGGGCTGGACTGTTCCCACAAGGCACAGGGTCAGACTGATTTGCATATAGCCATGTCTGAACTGGGGTGGCAGAGTGGGCTAAAGAATGGTGATGGATTAAACCCAGATCTTTTGACTGGGTGTGAGTGTTTGATTGGTTCAGATGCTCGGTCCATCACCACCACCTTTTGTACCGCTTTGGCCGCCATAAGAGTGGCAGGGTATGCTCAGACGTGAGTCCCTTGCTCACTTTGCCACTGGATTCAAGCAAGCCGGGCTGAAGAAGGCTGCAATGCCAGAAGCCGGTCCTCGGAAGCTTGTTTCCGGTCCAGGGAAGGCATAGCTTGGCAGTTCGGGCTGGACTGTTCCCATGAGGCACAGGGTCAGACTGATTTGCATATAGCCATGTCTGAACTGGGGTGGCAGAGTGGGCTAAAGAATGGTGATGGATTAAACCCAGATCTTTTGACTAGGTGTGAGTGTTTGATTGGTTCAGATGCTCCGTCCATCACCACCCCCTTTTGTACCGCTTTGGCCGCAATAAGAGTGGCAGGGTATGCTCAGACGTGAGTCCCTTGCTCACTTTGCCACTGGATTCAAGCAAGCCGGGCTGAAGAAGGCTGCAATGCCAGAAACCGGTCCTCTGAAGCTTGTTTCCGGTCCAGGGAAGGCATGGCTTGGCAGTTCGGGCTGGACTGTTCCCACGAGGCACAGGGTCAGACTGATTTGCATATAGCCATGTCTGAACTGGGGTGGCAGAGTGGGCTAAAGAATGGTGATGGATTAAACCCAGATCTTTTGACTGGGTGTGAGTGTTTGATTGGTTCAGATGCTCCGTCCATCACCACCACCTTTTGTACCGCTTTGGCCTCCATAAGAGTGGCAGGGTATGCTCAGACGTGAGTCCCTTGCTTACTTTGCCACTGGATTCAAGCAAGCCGGGCTGAAGAAGGCTGCAATGCCAGAAACCGGTCCTCGGAAGCTTGTTTCCGGTCCAGGGAAGGCATAGCTTGGCAGTTCGGGCTGGACTGTTCCCATGAGGCACAGGGTCAGACTGATTTGCATATAGCCATGTCTGAACTGGGGTGGCAGAGTGGGCTAAAGAATGGTGATGGATTAAACCCAGATCTTTTGACTGGGTGTGAGTGTTTGATTGGTTCAGATGCTCCGTCCATCACCACCCCCTTTTGTACCGCTTTGGCCGCAATAAGAGTGGCAGGGTATGCTCAGACGTGAGTCCCTTGCTCACTTTGCCACTGGATTCAAGCAAGCCGGGCTGAAGAAGGCTGCAATGCCAGAAACCGGTCCTCTGAAGCTTGTTTCCGGTCCAGGAAAGGCATGGCTTGGCAGTTCGGGCTGGACTGTTCCCACGAGGCACAGGGTCAGACTGATTTGCATATAGCCATGTCTGAACTGGGGTGGCAGAGTGGGCTAAAGAATGGTGATGGATTAAACCCAGATCTTTTGACTGGGTGTGAGTGTTTGATTGGTTCAGATGCTCCGTCCATCACCACCACCTTTTGTACCGCTTTGGCCGCCATAAGAGTGGCAGGGTATGCTCAGACGTGAGTCCCTTGCTCACTTTGCCACTGGATTCAAGCAAGCCGGGCTGAAGAAGGCTGCAATGCCAGAAACCGGTCCTCGGAAGCTTGTTTCCGGTCCAGGGAAGGCATAGCTTGGCAGTTCGGGCTGGACTGTTCCCATGAGGCACAGGGTCAGACTGATTTGCATATAGCCATGTCTGAACTGGGGTGGCAGAGTGGGCTAAAGAATGGTGATGGATTAAACCCAGATCTTTTGACTGGGTGTGAGTGTTTGATTGGTTCAGATGCTCCGTCCATCACCACCACCTTTTGTACCGCTTTGGCCGCAATAAGAGTGGCAGGGTATGCTCAGACGTGAGTCCCTTGCTCACTTTGCCACTGGATTCAAGCAAGCCGGGCTGAAGAAGGCTGCAATGCCAGAAACCGGTCCTCGGAAGCTTGTTTCCGGTCCAGGGAAGGCATGGCTTGGCAGTTCGGGCTGGACTGTTCCCATGAGGCACAGGGTCAGAGTGATTTGCATATAGCCATGTCTGAACTGGGGTGGCAGAGTGGGCTAAAGAATGGTGATGGATTAAACCCAGATCTTTTGACTGGGTGTGGTTGTTTGATTGGTTCAGATGCTCCATCCATCACCACCCCCTTTTGTACCGCTTTGGCCGCCATAAGTGTGGCAGGGTATGCTCAGACGTGAGTCCCTTGCTCACTTTGCCACTGGATTCAAGCAAGCCGGGCTGAAGAAGGCTGCAATGCCAGAAACCGGTCCTCGGAAGCTTGTTTCCAGTCCAGGGAAGGCATGGCTTGGCAGTTCGGGCTGGACTGTTCCCATGAGGCACAGGGTCAGACTGATTTGCATATAGGCATGTCTGAACTGGGGTGGCAGAGTGGGCTAAAGAATGGTGATGGATTAAACCCAGATCTTTTGACTGGGTGTAAGTGTTTGATTGGTTCAGATGCTCCGTCCATCACCCCCGATTTTGTACCGCTGAGGCTGCCATAAGTGTGGCAGGGTATGCTCAGACATGAGTCCCTTGCTCACTTTGCCACTGGATTCAAGCAAGCCGGGCTGAAGAAGGCTGCAATGCCAGAAACCGGTCCTCGGAAGCTTGTTTCCGTTCCAGGGAAGGCATGACTTGGCAGTTCGGGCTGGACTGTTCCCATGAGGCACAGGGTCAGACTGATTTGCATATAGCCATGTCTGAACTGGGGTGGCAGAGTGGGCTAAAGAATGGTGATGGATTAAACCCAGATCTTTTGACTAGGTGTGAGTGTTTGATTGGTTCAGATGCTCCGTCCATCACCACCCCCTTTTGTACCGCTTTGGCCGCAAAAGAGAGTGGCAGGGTATGCTCAGACGTGAGTCCCTTGCTCACTTTGCCACTGGATTCAAGCAAGCCGGGCTGAAGAAGGCTGCAATGCCAGAAACCGGTCCTCTGAAGCTTGTTTCCGGTCCAGGGAAGGCATGGCTTGGCAGTTCGGGCTGGACTGTTCCCACGAGGCACAGGGTCAGACTGATTTGCATATAGCCATGTCTGAACTGGGGTGGCAGAGTGGGCTAAAGAATGGTGATGGATTAAACCCAGATCTTTTGACTGGGTGTGAGTGTTTGATTGGTTCAGATGCTCCGTCCATCACCACCACCTTTTGTACCGCTTTGGCCTCCATAAGAGTGGCAGGGTATGCTCAGACGTGAGTCCCTTGCTTACTTTGCCACTGGATTCAAGCAAGCCGGGCTGAAGAAGGCTGCAATGCCAGAAACCGGTCCTCGGAAGCTTGTTTCCGGTCCAGGGAAGGCATAGCTTGGCAGTTCGGGCTGGACTGTTCCCATGAGGCACAGGGTCAGACTGATTTGCATATAGCCATGTCTGAACTGGGGTGGCAGAGTGGGCTAAAGAATGGTGATGGATTAAACCCAGATCTTTTGACTGGGTGTGAGTGTTTGATTGGTTCAGATGCTCCGTCCATCACCACCCCCTTTTGTACCGCTTTGGCCGCAATAAGAGTGGCAGGGTATGCTCAGACGTGAGTCCCTTGCTCACTTTGCCACTGGATTCAAGCAAGCCGGGCTGAAGAAGGCTGCAATGCCAGAAACCGGTCCTCTGAAGCTTGTTTCCGGTCCAGGAAAGGCATGGCTTGGCAGTTCGGGCTGGACTGTTCCCACGAGGCACAGGGTCAGACTGATTTGCATTTAGCCATGTCTGAACTGGGGTGGCAGAGTGGGCTAAAGAATGGTGATGGATTAAACCCAGATCTTTTGACTGGGTGTGAGTGTTTGATTGGTTCAGATGCTCCGTCCATCACCACCACCTTTTGTACCGCTTTGGCCGCCATAAGAGTGGCAGGGTATGCTCAGACGTGAGTCCCTTGCTCACTTTGCCACTGGATTCAAGCAAGCCGGGCTGAAGAAGGCTGCAATGCCAGAAACCGGTCCTCGGAAGCTTGTTTCCGGTCCAGGGAAGGCATAGCTTGGCAGTTCGGGCTGGACTGTTCCCATGAGGCACAGGGTCAGACTGATTTGCATATAGCCATGTCTGAACTGGGGTGGCAGAGTGGGCTAAAGAATGGTGATGGATTAAACCCAGATCTTTTGACTGGGTGTGAGTGTTTGATTGGTTCAGATGCTCCGTCCATCACCACCCCCTTTTGTACCGCTTTGGCCGCAATAAGAGTGGCAGGGTATGCTCAGACGTGAGTCCCTTGCTCACTTTGCCACTGGATTCAAGCAAGCCGGGCTGAAGAAGGCTGCAATGCCAGAAACCGGTCCTCGGAAGCTTGTTTCCGGTACAGGGAAGGCATGGCTTGGCAGTTCGGGCTGGACTGTTCCCATGAGGCACAGGGTCAGAGTGATTTGCATATAGCAATATCTGAACTGGGGTGGCAGAGTGGGCTAAAGAATGGTGATGGATTAAACCCAGATCTTTTGACTGGGTGTGAGTGTTTGATTGGTTCAGATGCTCCGTCTATCACCACCCCCTTTTGTACCGCTTTGGCCGCCATAAGTGTGGCAGAGTATGCTCAGACGTGAGCCCCTTGCTCACTTTGCCACTGGATTCAAGCAAGCCGGGCTGAAGAAGGCTGCAATGCCAGAAACCGGTCCTCGGAAGCTTGTTTCCGGTCCAGGGAAGGCATGGCTTGGCAGTTCGGGCTGGACTGTTCCCATGAGGCACAGGGTCAGACTGATTTGCATATAGCCATGTCTGAACTGGGGTGGCAGAGTGGGCTAAAGAATGGTGATGGATTAAACCCAGATCTTTTGACTGGGTGTGGTTGTTTGATTGGTTCAGATGCTCCATCCATCACCACCCCCTTTTGTACCGCTTTGGCCGCCATAAGTGTGGCAGGGTATGCTCAGACGTGAGTCCCTTGCTCACTTTGCCACTGGATTCAAGCAAGCCGGGCTGAAGAAGGCTGCAATGCCAGAAACCGGTCCTCGGAAGCTTGTTTCCAGTCCAGGGAAGGCATGGCTTGGCAGTTCGGGCTGGACTGTTCCCATGAAGCACAGGGTCAGACTGATTTGCATATAGGCATGTCTGAACTGGGGTGGCAGAGTGGGCTAAAGAATGGTGATGGATTAAACCCAGATCTTTTGACTGGGTGTAAGTGTTTGATTGGTTCAGATGCTCCGTCCATCACCCCCGATTTTGTACCGCTGAGGCTGCCATAAGTGTGGCAGGGTATGCTCAGACATGAGTCCCTTGCTCACTTTGCCACTGGATTCAAGCAAGCCGGGCTGAAGAAGGCTGCAATGCCAGAAACCGGTCCTCGGAAGCTTGTTTCCGGTCCAGGGAAGACATAACTTGGCAGTTCGGGCTGGACTGTTCCCATGAGGCACAGGGTCAGACTGATTTGCATATAGCCATGTCTCAACTGGGGTGGCAGAGTGGGCTAAAGAATGGTGATGGATTAAACCCAGATCTTTTGACTGGGTGTGAGTGTTTGATTGGTTCAGATGCTCCGTCCATCACCACCCCCTTTTGTACCGCTTTGGCCGCCATAAGTGTGGCAGGGTATGCTCAGACGTGAGTCCCTTGCTCACTTTGCCACTGGATTCAAGCAAGCCGGGCTAAAGAAGGCTGCAATGCCAGATACCGGTCCTCGGAAGCTTGTTTCCAGTCCAGGGAAGGCATGGCTTGGCAGTTCGGGCTGGACTGTTCACATGAGGCACAGGGTCAGACTGATTTGCATATAGCCATGTCTGAACTGGGGTGGCAGAGTGGGCTAAAGAATGGTGATGGATTAAACCCAGATATTTTGACTGGGTGTGAGTGTTTGATTGGTTCAGATGCTCCGTCCATCACCACCCCCTTTTGTACCGCTTTGGCCGCCATAAGTGTGGCAGGGTATGCTCAGACGTGAGCCCCTTGCTCACTTTGCCACTGGATTCAAGCAAGCCGGGCTGAAGAAGGCTGCAATGCCAGAAACCGGTCCTCTGAAGCTTGTTGCTGGTCCAGGGAAGGCATGGCTTGGCAGTTCGGGCTGGACTCTTCCCATGAGGCACAGGGTCAGACTGATTTGCATATAGCCATTTCTGAACTGGGGTGGCAGAGTGGGCTAAAGAATTGTGATGGATTAAACCCAGATCTTTTGACTGGGTGTGAGTGTTTGATTGGTTCAGATGCTCCGTCCATCACCACCCCCTTTTGTACCGCTTTGACTGCCTTAAGTGTGGCAGGGTATGCTCAGACGTGAGTCCATTGCTCACTTTGCCACTGGATTCAAGCAAGCCGGACTGAAGAAGGCTGCAATGCCAGAAACCGGTGCTCGGAAGCTTGTTTCCGGTCCAGGGAAGGCATGGCTTGGCAGTTCGGGCTGGACTGTTCCCATGAGGCACAGGGTCGGACTGATTTGCATATAGCCATGTCTGAACTGGGGTGGCAGAGTGGGCTAAAGAATGGTGATGGATTAAACCCAGATCTTTTGACTGGGTGTGAGTGTTTGATTGGTTCAGATGCTCCGTCTATCACCACCCCCTTTTGTACCGCTTTGGCCGCCATAAGAGTGGCAGGGTATGCTCAGACGTGAGTCCCTTGCTCACTTTGCCACTGGATTCAAGCAAGCCGGGCTGAAGAAGGCTGCAATGCCAGAAACCGGTCCTGGGAAGCTTGTTTCCGGTCCAGGGAAGGCATGGCTTAGCAGTTCGGGCTGGACTGTTCCCATGAGGCACAGGGTCAGACTGATTTGCATATAGCCATGTCTGAACTGGGGTGGCAGAGTGGGCTAAAGAATGGTGCTGGATTAAACCCAGATCTTTTGACTGGGTGTGGTTGTTTGATTGGTTCAGATGCTCCGTCCATCACCACCCCCTTTTGTACCGCTTTGGCCGCCATAAGTGTGGCAGGGTATGCTCAGACGTGAGTCCCTTGCTCACTTTGCCACTGGATTCAAGCAAGCCGGGCTGAAGAAGGCTGCAATGCCAGAAACCGGTCCTCTGAAGCTTGTTTCTGGTCCAGGGAAGGCATGGCTTGGCAGTTCGGGCTGGACTCTTCCCATGAGGCACAGGGTCAGACTGATTTGCATATAGCCATTTCTGAACTGGGGTGGCAGAGTGGGCTAAAGAATGGTGATGGATTAAACCCAGATCTTTTGACTGGGTGTGAGTGTTTGATTGGTTCAGATGCTCCGTCCATCACCACCCCCTTTTGTACCGCTTTGGCCGCCTTAAGTGTGGCAGGGTATGCTCAGACATGAGTCCCTTGCTCACTTTGCCACTGGATTCAAGCAACCGGACTGAAGAAGGCTGCAATGCCAGAAACCGGTCCTCGGAAGCTTGTTTCCGGTCCAGGAAAGGCATGGCTTGGCAGTTCGGGCTGGACTGTTCCCATGAGGCACAGGGTCGGACTGATTTGCATATAGCCATGTCTGAACTGGGGTGGCAGAGTGGGCTAAAGAATGGTGATGGATTAAACCCAGATCTTTTGACTGGGTGTGAGTGTTTGATTGGTTCAGATGCTCCGTCTATCACCACCCCCTTTTGTACCGCTTTGGCCGCCATAAGTGTGGCAGGGTATGCTCGGACGTGAGTCCCTCGCTCACTTTGCCACTGAATTCAAGCAAGCCGGGTTGAAGAAGGCTGCAAAGCCAGAAACCGGTCCTCGGAAGCTTGTTTCCGGTACAGGGAAGGCATGGCTTGGCAGTTCGGGCTGGACTGTTCCCATGAGGCACAGGGTCAGACTGATTTGCATATAGCCATGTCTGAACTGGGGTGGCAGAGCGGGCTAAAGAATGGTGATGGATTAAACCCAGATCTTTTGACTGGGTGTGAGTGTTTGATTGGTTCAGATGCTCCGTCCATCACTACCCCCTTTTGTACCGCTTTGGCCGCCATAAGAGTGGGAGGGTATGCTCAGACGTGAGTCCCTTGCTCACTTTGCCACTGGATTCAAGCAAGCCGGGCTGAAGAAGGCTGCAATGCCAGAAACCGGTCCTCGGAAGCTTGTTTCCGGTCCAGGGAAGGCATGGCTTAGCAGTTCGGGCTGGACTGTTCCCATGAGGCACAGGGTCAGACTGATTTGCATATAGCCATGTCTGAACTGGGGTGGCAGAGTGGGCTAAAGAATGGTGATGGATTAAACCCAGATCTTTTGACTGGGTGTGGTTGTTTGATTGGTTCAGATGCTCCGTCCATCACCACCCCCTTTTGTACCGCTTTGGCCGCCATAAGTGTGGCAGGGTATGCTCAGACGTGAGTCCCTTGCTCACTTTGCCACTGGATTCAAGCAAGCCGGGCTTAAGAAGGCTGCAATGGCAGAAACCGGTCCTCGGAAGCTTGTTTCCAGTCCAGGGAAGGCATGGCTTGGCAGTTCGGGCTGGACTGTTCACATGAGGCACAGGGTCAGACTGATTTGCATATAGGCATGTCTGAACTAGGGTGGCAGAGTGGGCTAAAGAACAGTGATGGATTAAACCCAGATCTTTTGACTGGGTGTGAGTGTTTGATTGGTTCAGATGCTCCGTCCATCACCACCCCCTTTTGTACCGCTTTGGCTGCCATAAGTGTGGCAGGATATGCTCAGACGTGAGTCCCTTGCTCACTTTGCCACTGGATTCAAGCAAGCCGGGCTGAAGAAGGCTGCAATGCCAGAAACCGGTCTTCGGAAGCTTGTTTCCGGTCCAGGGAAGGCATGGCTTGGCAGTTTGGGCTGGACTGTTCCCATGAGGCACAGGGTCAGACTGATTTGCATATAGCCATGTCTGAACTGGGGTGGCAGAGTGGGCTAAAGAATGGTGATGGATTAAACCCAGATCTTTTGACTGGGTGTGAGTGTTTGATTGGTTCAGATGCTCCCTCCATCACCACCACCTTTTGTACCGCTTTGGCCGCCATAAGAGTGGCAGGGTATGCTCAGACGTGAGTCCCTTGCTCACTTTGCCACTGGATTCAAGCAAGCCGGGCTGAAGAAGGCTGCAATGCCAGAAACCGGTCCTCGGAAGCTTGTTTCCGGTCCAGGGAAGGCATAGCTTGGCAGTTCGGGCTGGACTGTTCCCATGAGGCACAGGGTCAGACTGATTTGCATATAGCCATGTCTGAACTGGGGTGGCAGAGTGGGCTAAAGAATGGTGATGGATTAAACCCAGATCTTTTGACTGGGTGTGAGTGTTTGATTGGTTCAGATGCTCCGTCCATCACCACCCCCTTTTGTACCGCTTTGGCCGCAATAAGAGTGGCAGGGTATGCTCAGACGTGAGTCCCTTGCTCACTTTGCCACTGGATTCAAGCAAGCCGGGCTGAAGAAGGCTGCAATGCCAGAAACCGGTCCTCGGAAGCTTGTTTCCGGTCCAGGGAAGGCATGGCTTGGCAGTTCGGGCTGGACTGTTCCCATGAAGCACAGGGTCAGAGTGATTTGCATATAGCAATATCTGAACTGGGGTGGCAGAGTGGGCTAAAGAATGGTGATGGATTAAACCCAGATCTTTTGACTGGGTGTGAGTGTTTGATTGGTTCAGATGCTCCGTCTATCACCACCCCCTTTTGTACCGCTTTGGCCGCCATAAGTGTGGCAGAGTATGCTCAGACGTGAGCCCCTTGCTCACTTTGCCACTGGATTCAAGCAAGCCGGGCTGAAGAAGGCTGCAATGCCAGAAACCGGTCCTCGGAAGCTTGTTTCCGGTCCAGGGAAGGCATGGCTTGGCAGTTCGGGCTGGACTGTTCCCATGAGGCACAGGGTCAGACTGATTTGCATATAGCCATGTCTGAACTGGGGTGGCAGAGTGGGCTAAAGAATGGTGATGGATTAAACCCAGATCTTTTGACTGGGTGTGGTTGTTTGATTGGTTCAGATGCTCCATCCATCACCACCCCCTTTTGTACCGCTTTGGCCGCCATAAGTGTGGCAGGGTATGCTCAGACGTGAGTCCCTTGCTCACTTTGCCACTGGATTCAAGCAAGCCGGGCTGAAGAAGGCTGCAATGCCAGAAACCGGTCCTCGGAAGCTTGTTTCCAGTCCAGGGAAGGCATGGCTTGGCAGTTCGGGCTGGACTGTTCCCATGAGGCACAGGGTCAGACTGATTTGCATATAGGCATGTCTGAACTGGGGTGGCAGAGTGGGCTAAAGAATGGTGATGGATTAAACCCAGATCTTTTGACTGGGTGTAAGTGTTTGATTGGTTCAGATGCTCCGTCCATCACCCCCGATTTTGTACCGCTGAGGCTGCCATAAGTGTGGCAGGGTATGCTCAGACATGAGTCCCTTGCTCACTTTGCCACTGGATTCAAGCAAGCCGGGCTGAAGAAGGCTGCAATGCCAGAAACCGGTCCTCGGAAGCTTGTTTCCGGTCCAGGGAAGGCATGACTTGGCAGTTCGGGCTGGACTGTTCCCATGAGGCACAGGGTCAGACTGATTTGCATATAGCCATGTCTCAACTGGGGTGGCAGAGTGGGCTAAAGAATGGTGATGGATTAAACCCAGATCTTTTGACTGGGTGTGAGTGTTTGATTGGTTCAGATGCTCCGTCCATCACCACCCCCTTTTGTACCGCTTTGGCCGCCATAAGTGTGGCAGGGTATGCTCAGACGTGAGTCCCTTGCTCACTTTGCCACTGGATTCAAGCAAGCCGGGCTAAAGAAGGCTGCAATGCCAGATACCGGTCCTCGGAAGCTTGTTTCCAGTCCAGGGAAGGCATGGCTTGGCAGTTCGGGCTGGACTGTTCACATGAGGCACAGGGTCAGACTGATTTGCATATAGCCATGTCTGAACTGGGGTGGCAGAGTGGGCTAAAGAATGGTGATGGATTAAACCCAGATCTTTTGACTGGGTGTGAGTGTTTGATTGGTTCAGATGCTCCGTCCATCACCACCCCCTTTTGTACCGCTTTGGCCGCCATAAGTGTGGCAGGGTATGCTCAGACGTGAGCCCCTTGCTCACTTTGCCACTGGATTCAAGCAAGCCGGGCTGAAGAAGGCTGCAATGCCAGAAACCGGTCCTCTGAAGCTTGTTGCTGGTCCAGGGAAGGCATGGCTTGGCAGTTCGGGCTGGACTCTTCCCATGAGGCACAGGGTCAGACTGATTTGCATATAGCCATTTCTGAACTGGGGTGGCAGAGTGGGCTAAAGAATGGTGATGGATTAAACCCAGATCTTTTGACTGGGTGTGAGTGTTTGATTGGTTCAGATGCTCCGTCCATCACCCCCGATTTTGTACCGCTGAGGCTGCCATAAGTGTGGCAGGGTATGCTCAGACATGAGTCCCTTGCTCACTTTGCCACTGGATTCAAGCAAGCCGGGCTGAAGAAGGCTGCAATGCCAGAAACCGGTCCTCGGAAGCTTGTTTCCGGTCCAGGGAAGGCATAACTTGGCAGTTCGGGCTGGACTGTTCCCATGAGGCACAGGGTCAGACTGATTTGCATATAGCCATGTCTCAACTGGGGTGGCAGAGTGGGCTAAAGAATGGTGATGGATTAAACCCAGATCTTTTGACTGGGTGTGAGTGTTTGATTGGTTCAGATGCTCCGTCCATCACCACCCCCTTTTGTACCGCTTTGGCCGCCATAAGTGTGGCAGGGTATGCTCAGACGTGAGTCCCTTGCTCACTTTGCCACTGGATTCAAGCAAGCCGGGCTAAAGAAGGCTGCAATGCCAGATACCGGTCCTCGGAAGCTTGTTTCCAGTCCAGGGAAGGCATGGCTTGGCAGTTCGGGCTGGACTGTTCACATGAGGCACAGGGTCAGACTGATTTGCATATAGCCATGTCTGAACTGGGGTGGCAGAGTGGGCTAAAGAATGGTGATGGATTAAACCCAGATCTTTTGACTGGGTGTGAGTGTTTGATTGGTTCAGATGCTCCGTCCATCACCACCCCCTTTTGTACCGCTTTGGCCGCCATAAGTGTGGCAGGGTATGCTCAGACGTGAGCCCCTTGCTCGCTTTGCCACTGGATTCAAGCAAGCCGGGCTGAAGAAGGCTGCAATGCCAGAAACCGGTCCTCTGAAGCTTGTTGCTGGTCCAGGGAAGGCATGGCTTGGCAGTTCGGGCTGGACTCTTCCCATGAGGCACAGGGTCAGACTGATTTGCATATAGCCATTTCTGAACTGGGGTGGCAGAGTGGGCTAAAGAATGGTGATGGATTAAACCCAGATCTTTTGACTGGGTGTGAGTGTTTGATTGGTTCAGATGCTCCGTCCATCACCACCCCCTTTTGTACCGCTTTGGCCGCCTTAAGTGTGGCAGGGTATGCTCAGACGTGAGTCCATTGCTCACTTTGCCACTGGATTCAAGCAAGCCGGACTGAAGAAGGCTGCAATGGCAGAAACCGGTCCTCGGAAGCTTGTTTCCAGTCCAGGGAAGGCATGGCTTGGCAGTTCGGGCTGGACTGTTCACATGAGGCACAGGGTCAGACTGATTTGCATATAGGCATGTCTGAACTAGGGTGGCAGAGTGGGCTAAAGAACAGTGATGGATTAAACCCAGATCTTTTGACTGGGTGTGAGTGTTTGATTGGTTCAGATGCTCCGTCCATCACCACCCCCTTTTGTACCGCTTTGGCTGCCATAAGTGTGGCAGGATATGCTCAGACGTGAGTCCCTTGCTCACTTTGCCACTGGATTCAAGCAAGCCGGGCTGAAGAAGGCTGCAATGCCAGAAACCGGTCTTCGGAAGCTTGTTTCCGGTCCAGGGAAGGCATGGCTTGGCAGTTTGGGCTGGACTGTTCCCATGAGGCACAGGGTCAGACTGATTTGCATATAGCCATGTCTGAACTGGGGTGGCAGAGTGGGCTAAAGAATGGTGATGGATTAAACCCAGATCTTTTGACTGGGTGTGAGTGTTTGATTGGTTCAGATGCTCCGTCCATCACCACCACCTTTTGTACCGCTTTGGCCGCCATAAGAGTGGCAGGGTATGCTCAGACGTGAGTCCCTTGCTCACTTTGCCACTGGATTCAAGCAAGCCGGGCTGAAGAAGGCTGCAATGCCAGAAACCGGTCCTCGGAAGCTTGTTTCCGGTCCAGGGAAGGCATAGCTTGGCAGTTCGGGCTGGACTGTTCCCATGAGGCACAGAGTCAGACTGATTTGCATATAGCCATGTCTGAACTGGGGTGGCAGAGTGGGCTAAAGAATGGTGATGGATTAAACCCAGATCTTTTGACTGGGTGTGAGTGTTTGATTGGTTCAGATGCTCCGTCCATCACCACCCCCTTTTGTACCGCTTTGGCCGCAATAAGAGTGGCAGGGTATGCTCAGACGTGAGTCCCTTGCTCACTTTGCCACTGGATTCAAGCAAGCCGGGCTGAAGAAGGCTGCAATGCCAGAAACCGGTCCTCGGAAGCTTGTTTCCGGTCCAGGGAAGGCATGGCTTGGCAGTTCGGGCTGGACTGTTCCCATGAGGCACAGGGTCAGAGTGATTTGCATATAGCAATATCTGAACTGGGGTGGCAGAGTGGGCTAAAGAATGGTGATGGATTAAACCCAGATCTTTTGACTGGGTGTGAGTGTTTGATTGGTTCAGATGCTCCGTCTATCACCACCCCCTTTTGTACCGCTTTGGCCGCCATAAGTGTGGCAGAGTATGCTCAGACGTGAGCCCCTTGCTCACTTTGCCACTGGATTCAAGCAAGCCGGGCTGAAGAAGGCTGCAATGCCAGAAACCGGTCCTCGGAAGCTTGTTTCCGGTCCAGGGAAGGCATGGCTTGGCAGTTCGGGCTGGACTGTTCCCATGAGGCACAGGGTCAGACTGATTTGCATATAGCCATGTCTGAACTGGGGTGGCAGAGTGGGCTAAAGAATGGTGATGGATTAAACCCAGATCTTTTGACTGGGTGTGGTTGTTTGATTGGTTCAGATGCTCCATCCATCACCACCCCCTTTTGTACCGCTTTGGCCGCCATAAGTGTGGCAGGGTATGCTCAGACGTGAGTCCCTTGCTCACTTTGCCACTGGATTCAAGCAAGCCGGGCTGAAGAAGGCTGCAATGCCAGAAACCGGTCCTCGGAAGCTTGTTTCCAGTCCAGGGAAGGCATGGCTTGGCAGTTCGGGCTGGACTGTTCCCATGAGGCACAGGGTCAGACTGATTTGCATATAGGCATGTCTGAACTGGGGTGGCAGAGTGGGCTAAAGAATGGTGATGGATTAAACCCAGATCTTTTGACTGGGTGTAAGTGTTTGATTGGTTCAGATGCTCCGTCCATCACCCCCGATTTTGTACCGCTGAGGCTGCCATAAGTGTGGCAGGGTATGCTCAGACATGAGTCCCTTGCTCACTTTGCCACTGGATTCAAGCAAGCCGGGCTGAAGAAGGCTGCAATGCCAGAAACCGGTCCTCGGAAGCTTGTTTCCGGTCCAGGGAAGGCATGACTTGGCAGTTCGGGCTGGACTGTTCCCATGAGGCACAGGGTCAGACTGATTTGCATATAGCCATGTCTCAACTGGGGTGGCAGAGTGGGCTAAAGAATGGTGATGGATTAAACCCAGATCTTTTGACTGGGTGTGAGTGTTTGATTGGTTCAGATGCTCCGTCCATCACCACCCCCTTTTGTACCGCTTTGGCCGCCATAAGTGTGGCAGGGTATGCTCAGACGTGAGTCCCTTGCTCACTTTGCCACTGGATTCAAGCAAGCCGGGCTAAAGAAGGCTGCAATGCCAGATACCGGTCCTCGGAAGCTTGTTTCCAGTCCAGGGAAGGCATGGCTTGGCAGTTCGGGCTGGACTGTTCACATGAGGCACAGGGTCAGACTGATTTGCATATAGCCATGTCTGAACTGGGGTGGCAGAGTGGGCTAAAGAATGGTGATGGATTAAACCCAGATCTTTTGACTGGGTGTGAGTGTTTGATTGGTTCAGATGCTCCGTCCATCACCACCCCCTTTTGTACCGCTTTGGCCGCCATAAGTGTGGCAGGGTATGCTCAGACGTGAGCCCCTTGCTCACTTTGCCACTGGATTCAAGCAAGCCGGGCTGAAGAAGGCTGCAATGCCAGAAACCGGTCCTCTGAAGCTTGTTGCTGGTCCAGGGAAGGCATGGCTTGGCAGTTCGGGCTGGACTCTTCCCATGAGGCACAGGGTCAGACTGATTTGCATATAGCCATTTCTGAACTGTGGTGGCAGAGTGGGCTAAAGAATGGTGATGGATTAAACCCAGATCTTTTGACTGGGTGTGAGTGTTTGATTGGTTCAGATGCTCCGTCCATCACCACCCCCTTTTGTACCGCTTTGGCCGCCTTAAGTGTGGCAGGGTATGCTCAGACGTGAGTCCATTGCTCACTTTGCCACTGGATTCAAGCAAGCCGGACTGAAGAAGGCTGCAATGCCAGAAACCGGTGCTCGGAAGCTTGTTTCCGGTCCAGGGAAGGCATGGCTTGGCAGTTCGGGCTGGACTGTTCCCATGAGGCACAGGGTCGGACTGATTTGCATATAGCCATGTCTGAACTGGGGTGGCAGAGTGGGCCAAAGAATGGTGATGGATTAAACCCAGATCTTTTGACTGGGTGTGAGTGTTTGATTGGTTCAGATGCTCCGTCTATCACCACCCCCTTTTGTACCGCTTTGGCCGCCATAAGAGTGGCAGGGTATGCTCAGACGTGAGTCCCTTGCTCACTTTGCCACTGGATTCAAGCAAGCCGGGCTGAAGAAGGCTGCAATGCCAGAAACCGGTCCTCGGAAGCTTGTTTCCGGCCAGGGAAGGCATGGCTTAGCAGTTCGGGCTGGACTGTTCCCATGAGGCACAGGGTCAGACTGATTTGCATATAGCCATGTCTGAACTGGGGTGGCAGAGTGGGCTAAAGAATGGTGATGGATTAAACCCAGATCTTTTGACTGGGTGTGGTTGTTTGATTGGTTCAGATGCTCCGTCCATCACCACCCCCTTTTGTACCGCTTTGGCCGCCATAAGTGTGGCAGGGTATGCTCAGACGTGAGTCCCTTGCTCACTTTGCCACTGGATTCAAGCAAGCCGGGCTGAAGAAGGCTGCAATGCCAGAAACCGGTCCTCGGAAGCTTGTTTCCAGTCCAGGGAAGGCATGGCTTGGCAGTTCGGGCTGGACTGTTCCCATGAGGCACAGGGTCAGACTGATTTGCATATAGCCATGTCTGAACTGGGGTGGCAGAGTGGGCTAAAGAATGGTGATGGATTAAACCCAGATCTTTTGACTGGGTGTGAGTGTTGGATTGGTTCAGATGCTCCGTCCATCACACCCCCTTTTGTACCGCTTTGGCCACCATAAGTGTGGCAGGGTATGCTCAGACGTGAGTCCCTTGCTCACTTTGCTACTGGATTCAAGCAAGCCGGGCTGAAGAAGGCTGCAATGCCAGAAACCGGTCCCTGGAAGCTTGTTTCCCGTCCAGGGAAGGCATGGCTTGGCAGTTCAGGATGGACTGTTCCCATGAGGCACAGGGTCAGACTGATTTGCATATAGCCATGTCTGAACTGGGGTGGCAGAGTGGGCTAAAGAATGGTGATGGATTACACCCAGATTTTTTGACTGGGTGTGAGTGTTTGATTGGTTCAGACGCTCCGTCCATCACCACCCCCTTTTGTACCGCTTTAGCCACCATAAGTGTGGCAGGGTATGCTCAGACGTGAGTCCCTCGCTCACTTTGGCACTGAATTCAAGCAAGCCGGGCTGAAGAAGGCTGCAATGCCAGAAACCGGTCCTCGGAAGCTTGTTTCCAATCCAGGGAAGGCATGGCTTGGCAGTTCGGGCTGGACTGTTCACATGAGGCACAGGGTCAGACTGATTTGCATATAGCCATGTCTGAACTGGGGTGGCAGAGTGGGCTAAAGAATGGTGATGGATTAAACCCAAATCTTTTGACTGGGTGTGAGTGTTTGATTGGTTCAGATGCTCCGTCCATCACCACCCCCTTTTGTACCGCTTTGGCCGCCATAAGTGTGGCAGGGTATGCTCAGACGGGAGTCCCTTGCTCACTTTGCTACTGGATTCAAGCAAGCCGGGCTGAAGAAGGCTGCAATGCCAGAAACCGGTCCTGGGAAGCTTGTTTCCGGTCCAGCGAAAGCATGGCTTGGCAGTTCGGGCTGGACTGTTCCCATGAGGCAC
Source organism: Lissotriton helveticus (assembly GCF_964261635.1). NCBI lineage: Eukaryota > Metazoa > Chordata > Amphibia > Caudata > Salamandridae > Lissotriton > Lissotriton helveticus. Next base: position 837,287 of record NW_027611726.1, on the reverse strand, counting down.
AGGGTCAGACTGATTTGCATATAGCCATGTCTGAACTGGGGTGGCAGAGTGGGCTAAAGAATGGTGATGGATTAAACCCAGATCTTTTGACTGGGTGTGAGTGTTTGATTGGTTCAGATTCTCCGTCCATCACCACCCCCTTTTGTACCGCTTTGGCCGCCATAAGTGTGGCAGGGTATGCTCAGACGTGAGCCCCTTGCTCACTTTGCCACTGGATTCAAGCAAGCCGGGCTGAAGAAGGCTGCAATGCCAGAAACCGGTCCTCTGAAGCTTGTTTCTGGTCCAGGGAAGGCATGGCTTGGCAGTTCGGGCTGGACTCTTCCCATGAGGCACAGGGTCAGACTGATTTGCATATAGCCATTTCTGAACTGGGGTGGCAGAGTGGGCTAAAGAATGGTGATGGATTAAACCCAGATATTTTGACTGGGTGTGAGTGTTTGATTGGTTCAGATGCTCCGTCCATCACCACCCCCTTTTGTACCGCTTTGGCCGCCTTAAGTGTGGCAGGGTATGCTCGGACGTGAGTCCCTCGCTCACTTTGCCACTGGATTCAAGCAAGCCGGACTGAAGAAGGCTGCAATGCCAGAAACCGGTCCTCGGAAGCTTGTTTCCGGTCCAGGGAAGGCATGGCTTGGCAGTTCGGGCTGGACTGTTCCCATGAGGCACAGGTTTGGACTGATTTGCATATAGCCATGTCTGAACTGGGGTGGCAGAGCGGGCTAAAGAATGGTGATGGATTAAACCCAGATCTTTTGACTGGGTGTGAGTGTTTGATTGGTTCAGATGCTCCGTCCATCACTACCCCCTTTTGTACCGCTTTGGCCGCCATAAGAGTGGCAGGGTATGCTCAGACGTGAGTCTCTTGCTCACTTTGCCACTGGATTCAAGCAAGCCGGGCTGAAGAAGGCTGCAATGCCAGAAACCGGTCCTGGGAAGCTTGTTTCCGGTCCAGGGAAGGCATGGCTTAGCAGTTCGGGCTGGACTGTTCCCATGAGGCACAGGGTCAGACTGATTTGCATATAGCCATGTCTGAACTGGGGTGGCAGAGTGGGCTAAAGAATGGTGCTGGATTAAACCCAGATCTTTTGACTGGGTGTGGTTGTTTGATTGGTTCAGATGCTCCGTCCATCACCACCCCCTTTTGTACCGCTTTGGCCGCCATAAGTGTGGCATGGTATGCTCAGACGTGAGTCCCTTGCTCACTTTGCCACTGGATTCAAGCAAGCCGGGCTGAAGAAGGCTGCAATGCCAGAAACCGGTCCTCTGAAGCTTGTTTCTGGTCCAGGAAAGGCATGGCTTGGCAGTTCGGGCTGGACTCTTCCCATGAGGCACAGGGTCAGACTGATTTGCATATAGCCATTTCTGAACTGGGGTGGCAGAGTGGGCTAAAGAATGGTGATGGATTAAACCCAGATCTTTTGACTGGGTGTGAGTGTTTGATTGGTTCAGATGCTCCGTCCATCACCACCCCCTTTTGTACCGCTTTGGCCGCCTTAAGTGTGGCAGGGTATGCTCAGACGTGAGTCCCTTGCTCACTTTGCCACTGGATTCAAGCAAGCCGGACTGAAGAAGGCTGCAATGCCAGAAACCGGTCCTCGGAAGCTTGTTTCCGGTCCAGGAAAGGCATGGCTTGGCAGTTCGGGCTGGACTGTTCCCATGAGGCACAGGGTCGGACTGATTTGCATATAGCCATGTCTGAACTGGGGTGGCAGAGTGGGCTAAAGAATGGTGATGGATTAAACCCAGATATTTTGACTGGGTGTGAGTGTTTGATTGGTTCAGATGCTCCGTCTATCACCACCCCCTTTTGTACCGCTTTGGCCGCCATAAGTGTGGCAGGGTATGCTCGGACGTGAGTCCCTCGCTCACTTTGCCACTGAATTCAAGCAAGCCGGGTTGAAGAAGGCTGCAAAGCCAGAAACCGGTCCTCGGAAGCTTGTTTCCGGTCCAGGGAAGGCATGGCTTGGCAGTTCGGGCTGGACTGTTCCCATGAGGCACAGGGTCGGACTGATTTGCATATAGCCATGTCTGAACTGGGGTGGCAGAGTGGGCCAAAGAATGGTGATGGATTAAACCCAGATCTTTTGACTGGGTGTGAGTGTTTGATTGGTTCAGATGCTCCGTCTATCACCACCCCCTTTTGTACCGCTTTGGCCGCCATAAGAGTGGCAGGGTATGCTCAGACGTGAGTCCCTTGCTCACTTTGCCACTGGATTCAAGCAAGCCGGGCTGAAGAAGGCTGCAATGCCAGAAACCGGTCCTCGGAAGCTTGTTTCCGGCCAGGGAAGGCATGGCTTAGCAGTTCGGGCTGGACTGTTCCCATGAGGCACAGGGTCAGACTGATTTGCATATAGCCATGTCTGAACTGGGGTGGCAGAGTGGGCTAAAGAATGGTGATGGATTAAACCCAGATCTTTTGACTGGGTGTGGTTGTTTGATTGGTTCAGATGCTCCGTCCATCACCACCCCCTTTTGTACCGCTTTGGCCGCCATAAGTGTGGCAGGGTATGCTCAGACGTGAGTCCCTTGCTCACTTTGCCACTGGATTCAAGCAAGCCGGGCTGAAGAAGGCTGCAATGCCAGAAACCGGTCCTCGGAAGCTTGTTTCCAGTCCAGGGAAGGCATGGCTTGGCAGTTCGGGCTGGACTGTTCCCATGAGGCACAGGGTCAGACTGATTTGCATATAGCCATGTCTGAACTGGGGTGGCAGAGTGGGCTAAAGAATGGTGATGGATTAAACCCAGATCTTTTGACTGGGTGTGAGTGTTGGATTGGTTCAGATGCTCCGTCCATCACACCCCCTTTTGTACCGCTTTGGCCACCATAAGTGTGGCAGGGTATGCTCAGACGTGAGTCCCTTGCTCACTTTGCTACTGGATTCAAGCAAGCCGGGCTGAAGAAGGCTGCAATGCCAGAAACCGGTCCCTGGAAGCTTGTTTCCCGTCCAGGGAAGGCATGGCTTGGCAGTTCAGGATGGACTGTTCCCATGAGGCACAGGGTCAGACTGATTTGCATATAGCCATGTCTGAACTGGGGTGGCAGAGTGGGCTAAAGAATGGTGATGGATTACACCCAGATTTTTTGACTGGGTGTGAGTGTTTGATTGGTTCAGACGCTCCGTCCATCACCACCCCCTTTTGTACCGCTTTAGCCACCATAAGTGTGGCAGGGTATGCTCAGACGTGAGTCCCTCGCTCACTTTGGCACTGAATTCAAGCAAGCCGGGCTGAAGAAGGCTGCAATGCCAGAAACCGGTCCTCGGAAGCTTGTTTCCAGTCCAGGGAAGGCATGGCTTGGCAGTTCGGGCTGGACTGTTCACATGAGGCACAGGGTCAGACTGATTTGCATATAGCCATGTCTGAACTGGGGTGGCAGAGTGGGCTAAAGAATGGTGATGGATTAAACCCAAATCTTTTGACTGGGTGTGAGTGTTTGATTGGTTCAGATGCTCCGTCCATCACCACCCCCTTTTGTACCGCTTTGGCCGCCATAAGTGTGGCAGGGTATGCTCAGACGGGAGTCCCTTGCTCACTTTGCTACTGGATTCAAGCAAGCCGGGCTGAAGAAGGCTGCAATGCCAGAAACCGGTCCTGGGAAGCTTGTTTCCGGTCCAGCGAAAGCATGGCTTGGCAGTTCGGGCTGGACTGTTCCCATGAGGCACAGGGTCAGACTGATTTGCATATAGCCATGTCTGAACTGGGGTGGCAGAGTGGGCTAAAGAATGGTGATGGATTAAACCCAGATCTTTTGACTGGGTGTGAGTGTTTGATTGGTTCAGATTCTCCGTCCATCACCACCCCCTTTTGTACCGCTTTGGCCGCCATAAGTGTGGCAGGGTATGCTCAGACGTGAGCCCCTTGCTCACTTTGCCACTGGATTCAAGCAAGCCGGGCTGAAGAAGGCTGCAATGCCAGAAACCGGTCCTCTGAAGCTTGTTTCTGGTCCAGGGAAGGCATGGCTTGGCAGTTCGGGCTGGACTCTTCCCATGAGGCACAGGGTCAGACTGATTTGCATATAGCCATTTCTGAACTGGGGTGGCAGAGTGGGCTAAAGAATGGTGATGGATTAAACCCAGATATTTTGACTGGGTGTGAGTGTTTGATTGGTTCAGATGCTCCGTCCATCACCACCCCCTTTTGTACCGCTTTGGCCGCCTTAAGTGTGGCAGGGTATGCTCGGACGTGAGTCCCTCGCTCACTTTGCCACTGGATTCAAGCAAGCCGGACTGAAGAAGGCTGCAATGCCAGAAACCGGTCCTCGGAAGCTTGTTTCCGGTCCAGGGAAGGCATGGCTTGGCAGTTCGGGCTGGACTGTTCCCATGAGGCACAGGTTTGGACTGATTTGCATATAGCCATGTCTGAACTGGGGTGGCAGAGTGGGCTAAAGAATGGTGATGGATTAAACCCAGATCTTTTGACTGGGTGTGAGTGTTTGATTGCTTCAGATGCTCCGTCTATCACCACCCCCTTTTGTACCGCTTTGGCCGCCATAAGTGTGGCAGGGTATGCTCGGACGTGAGTCCCTCGCTCACTTTGCCACTGAATTCAAGCAAGCCGGGTTGAAGAAGGCTGCAAAGCCAGAAACCGGTCCTCGGAAGCTTGTTTCCGGTCCAGAGAAGGCATGGCTTGGCAGTTCGGGCTGGACTGTTCCCATGAGGCACAGGGTCAGACTGATTTGCATATAGCCATGTCTGAACTGGGGTGGCAGAGCGGGCTAAAGAATGGTGATGGATTAAACCCAGATCTTTTGACTGGGTGTGAGTGTTTGATTGGTTCAGATGCTCCGTCCATCACCACCCCCTTTTGTACCGCTTTGGCCGCCTTAAGTGTGGCAGGGTATGCTCGGACGTGAGTCCCTCGCTCACTTTGCCACTGGATTCAAGCAAGCCGGACTGAAGAAGGCTGCAATGCCAGAAACCGGTCCTCGGAAGCTTGTTTCCGGTCCAGGGAAGGCATGGCTTGGCAGTTCGGGCTGGACTGTTCCCATGAGGCACAGGTTTGGACTGATTTGCATATAGCCATGTCTGAACTGGGGTGGCAGAGCGGGCTAAAGAATGGTGATGGATTAAACCCAGATCTTTTGACTGGGTGTGAGTGTTTGATTGGTTCAGATGCTCCGTCCATCACTACCCCCTTTTGTACCGCTTTGGCCGCCATAAGAGTGGCAGGGTATGCTCAGACGTGAGTCTCTTGCTCACTTTGCCACTGGATTCAAGCAAGCCGGGCTGAAGAAGGCTGCAATGCCAGAAACCGGTCCTGGGAAGCTTGTTTCCGGTCCAGGGAAGGCATGGCTTAGCAGTTCGGGCTGGACTGTTCCCATGAGGCACAGGGTCAGACTGATTTGCATATAGCCATGTCTGAACTGGGGTGGCAGAGTGGGCTAAAGAATGGTGCTGGATTAAACCCAGATCTTTTGACTGGGTGTGGTTGTTTGATTGGTTCAGATGCTCCGTCCATCACCACCCCCTTTTGTACCGCTTTGGCCGCCATAAGTGTGGCATGGTATGCTCAGACGTGAGTCCCTTGCTCACTTTGCCACTGGATTCAAGCAAGCCGGGCTGAAGAAGGCTGCAATGCCAGAAACCGGTCCTCTGAAGCTTGTTTCTGGTCCAGGAAAGGCATGGCTTGGCAGTTCGGGCTGGACTCTTCCCATGAGGCACAGGGTCAGACTGATTTGCATATAGCCATTTCTGAACTGGGGTGGCAGAGTGGGCTAAAGAATGGTGATGGATTAAACCCAGATCTTTTGACTGGGTGTGAGTGTTTGATTGGTTCAGATGCTCCGTCCATCACCACCCCCTTTTGTACCGCTTTGGCCGCCTTAAGTGTGGCAGGGTATGCTCAGACGTGAGTCCCTTGCTCACTTTGCCACTGGATTCAAGCAAGCCGGACTGAAGAAGGCTGCAATGCCAGAAACCGGTCCTCGGAAGCTTGTTTCCGGTCCAGGAAAGGCATGGCTTGGCAGTTCGGGCTGGACTGTTCCCATGAGGCACAGGGTCGGACTGATTTGCATATAGCCATGTCTGAACTGGGGTGGCAGAGTGGGCTAAAGAATGGTGATGGATTAAACCCAGATATTTTGACTGGGTGTGAGTGTTTGATTGGTTCAGATGCTCCGTCTATCACCACCCCCTTTTGTACCGCTTTGGCCGCCATAAGTGTGGCAGGGTATGCTCGGACGTGAGTCCCTCGCTCACTTTGCCACTGAATTCAAGCAAGCCGGGTTGAAGAAGGCTGCAAAGCCAGAAACCGGTCCTCGGAAGCTTGTTTCCGGTCCAGGGAAGGCATGGCTTGGCAGTTCGGGCTGGACTGTTCCCATGAGGCACAGGGTCGGACTGATTTGCATATAGCCATGTCTGAACTGGGGTGGCAGAGTGGGCCAAAGAATGGTGATGGATTAAACCCAGATCTTTTGACTGGGTGTGAGTGTTTGATTGGTTCAGATGCTCCGTCTATCACCACCCCCTTTTGTACCGCTTTGGCCGCCATAAGAGTGGCAGGGTATGCTCAGACGTGAGTCCCTTGCTCACTTTGCCACTGGATTCAAGCAAGCCGGGCTGAAGAAGGCTGCAATGCCAGAAACCGGTCCTCGGAAGCTTGTTTCCGGCCAGGGAAGGCATGGCTTAGCAGTTCGGGCTGGACTGTTCCCATGAGGCACAGGGTCAGACTGATTTGCATATAGCCATGTCTGAACTGGGGTGGCAGAGTGGGCTAAAGAATGGTGATGGATTAAACCCAGATCTTTTGACTGGGTGTGGTTGTTTGATTGGTTCAGATGCTCCGTCCATCACCACCCCCTTTTGTACCGCTTTGGCCGCCATAAGTGTGGCAGGGTATGCTCAGACGTGAGTCCCTTGCTCACTTTGCCACTGGATTCAAGCAAGCCGGGCTGAAGAAGGCTGCAATGCCAGAAACCGGTCCTCGGAAGCTTGTTTCCAGTCCAGGGAAGGCATGGCTTGGCAGTTCGGGCTGGACTGTTCCCATGAGGCACAGGGTCAGACTGATTTGCATATAGCCATGTCTGAACTGGGGTGGCAGAGTGGGCTAAAGAATGGTGATGGATTAAACCCAGATCTTTTGACTGGGTGTGAGTGTTGGATTGGTTCAGATGCTCCGTCCATCACACCCCCTTTTGTACCGCTTTGGCCACCATAAGTGTGGCAGGGTATGCTCAGACGTGAGTCCCTTGCTCACTTTGCTACTGGATTCAAGCAAGCCGGGCTGAAGAAGGCTGCAATGCCAGAAACCGGTCCCTGGAAGCTTGTTTCCCGTCCAGGGAAGGCATGGCTTGGCAGTTCAGGATGGACTGTTCCCATGAGGCACAGGGTCAGACTGATTTGCATATAGCCATGTCTGAACTGGGGTGGCAGAGTGGGCTAAAGAATGGTGATGGATTACACCCAGATTTTTTGACTGGGTGTGAGTGTTTGATTGGTTCAGACGCTCCGTCCATCACCACCCCCTTTTGTACCGCTTTAGCCACCATAAGTGTGGCAGGGTATGCTCAGACGTGAGTCCCTCGCTCACTTTGGCACTGAATTCAAGCAAGCCGGGCTGAAGAAGGCTGCAATGCCAGAAACCGGTCCTCGGAAGCTTGTTTCCAGTCCAGGGAAGGCATGGCTTGGCAGTTCGGGCTGGACTGTTCACATGAGGCACAGGGTCAGACTGATTTGCATATAGCCATGTCTGAACTGGGGTGGCAGAGTGGGCTAAAGAATGGTGATGGATTAAACCCAAATCTTTTGACTGGGTGTGAGTGTTTGATTGGTTCAGATGCTCCGTCCATCACCACCCCCTTTTGTACCGCTTTGGCCGCCATAAGTGTGGCAGGGTATGCTCAGACGGGAGTCCCTTGCTCACTTTGCTACTGGATTCAAGCAAGCCGGGCTGAAGAAGGCTGCAATGCCAGAAACCGGTCCTGGGAAGCTTGTTTCCGGTCCAGCGAAAGCATGGCTTGGCAGTTCGGGCTGGACTGTTCCCATGAGGCACAGGGTCAGACTGATTTGCATATAGCCATGTCTGAACTGGGGTGGCAGAGTGGGCTAAAGAATGGTGATGGATTAAACCCAGATCTTTTGACTGGGTGTGAGTGTTTGATTGGTTCAGATTCTCCGTCCATCACCACCCCCTTTTGTACCGCTTTGGCCGCCATAAGTGTGGCAGGGTATGCTCAGACGTGAGCCCCTTGCTCACTTTGCCACTGGATTCAAGCAAGCCGGGCTGAAGAAGGCTGCAATGCCAGAAACCGGTCCTCTGAAGCTTGTTTCTGGTCCAGGGAAGGCATGGCTTGGCAGTTCGGGCTGGACTCTTCCCATGAGGCACAGGGTCAGACTGATTTGCATATAGCCATTTCTGAACTGGGGTGGCAGAGTGGGCTAAAGAATGGTGATGGATTAAACCCAGATATTTTGACTGGGTGTGAGTGTTTGATTGGTTCAGATGCTCCGTCCATCACCACCCCCTTTTGTACCGCTTTGGCCGCCTTAAGTGTGGCAGGGTATGCTCGGACGTGAGTCCCTCGCTCACTTTGCCACTGGATTCAAGCAAGCCGGACTGAAGAAGGCTGCAATGCCAGAAACCGGTCCTCGGAAGCTTGTTTCCGGTCCAGGGAAGGCATGGCTTGGCAGTTCGGGCTGGACTGTTCCCATGAGGCACAGGTTTGGACTGATTTGCATATAGCCATGTCTGAACTGGGGTGGCAGAGTGGGCTAAAGAATGGTGATGGATTAAACCCAGATCTTTTGACTGGGTGTGAGTGTTTGATTGCTTCAGATGCTCCGTCTATCACCACCCCCTTTTGTACCGCTTTGGCCGCCATAAGTGTGGCAGGGTATGCTCGGACGTGAGTCCCTCGCTCACTTTGCCACTGAATTCAAGCAAGCCGGGTTGAAGAAGGCTGCAAAGCCAGAAACCGGTCCTCGGAAGCTTGTTTCCGGTCCAGAGAAGGCATGGCTTGGCAGTTCGGGCTGGACTGTTCCCATGAGGCACAGGGTCAGACTGATTTGCATATAGCCATGTCTGAACTGGGGTGGCAGAGCGGGCTAAAGAATGGTGATGGATTAAACCCAGATCTTTTGACTGGGTGTGAGTGTTTGATTGGTTCAGATGCTCCGTCCATCACTACCCCCTTTTGTACCGCTTTGGCCGCCATAAGAGTGGCAGGGTATGCTCAGACGTGAGTCTCTTGCTCACTTTGCCACTGGATTCAAGCAAGCCGGGCTGAAGAAGGCTGCAATGCCAGAAACCGGTCCTGGGAAGCTTGTTTCCGGTCCAGGGAAGGCATGGCTTAGCAGTTCGGGCTGGACTGTTCCCATGAGGCACAGGGTCAGACTGATTTGCATATAGCCATGTCTGAACTGGGGTGGCAGAGTGGGCTAAAGAATGGTGCTGGATTAAACCCAGATCTTTTGACTGGGTGTGGTTGTTTGATTGGTTCAGATGCTCCGTCCATCACCACCCCCTTTTGTACCGCTTTGGCCGCCATAAGTGTGGCATGGTATGCTCAGACGTGAGTCCCTTGCTCACTTTGCCACTGGATTCAAGCAAGCCGGGCTGAAGAAGGCTGCAATGCCAGAAACCGGTCCTCTGAAGCTTGTTTCTGGTCCAGGAAAGGCATGGCTTGGCAGTTCGGGCTGGACTCTTCCCATGAGGCACAGGGTCAGACTGATTTGCATATAGCCATTTCTGAACTGGGGTGGCAGAGTGGGCTAAAGAATGGTGATGGATTAAACCCAGATCTTTTGACTGGGTGTGAGTGTTTGATTGGTTCAGATGCTCCGTCCATCACCACCCCCTTTTGTACCGCTTTGGCCGCCTTAAGTGTGGCAGGGTATGCTCAGACGTGAGTCCCTTGCTCACTTTGCCACTGGATTCAAGCAAGCCGGACTGAAGAAGGCTGCAATGCCAGAAACCGGTCCTCGGAAGCTTGTTTCCGGTCCAGGAAAGGCATGGCTTGGCAGTTCGGGCTGGACTGTTCCCATGAGGCACAGGGTCGGACTGATTTGCATATAGCCATGTCTGAACTGGGGTGGCAGAGTGGGCTAAAGAATGGTGATGGATTAAACCCAGATATTTTGACTGGGTGTGAGTGTTTGATTGGTTCAGATGCTCCGTCTATCACCACCCCCTTTTGTACCGCTTTGGCCGCCATAAGTGTGGCAGGGTATGCTCGGACGTGAGTCCCTCGCTCACTTTGCCACTGAATTCAAGCAAGCCGGGTTGAAGAAGGCTGCAAAGCCAGAAACCGGTCCTCGGAAGCTTGTTTCCGGTACAGGGAAGGCATGGCTTGGCAGTTCGGGCTGGACTGTTCCCATGAGGCACAGGGTCAGACTGATTTGCATATAGCCATGTCTGAACTGGGGTGGCAGAGCGGGCTAAAGAATGGTGATGGATTAAACCCAGATCTTTTGACTGGGTGTGAGTGTTTGATTGGTTCAGATGCTCCGTCCATCACTACCCCCTTTTGTACCGCTTTGGCCGCCATAAGAGTGGCAGGGTATGCTCAGACGTGAGTCCCTTGCTCACTTTGCCACTGGATTCAAGCAAGCCGGGCTGAAGAAGGCTGCAATGCCAGAAACCGGTCCTCGGAAGCTTGTTTCCGGTCCAGGGAAGGCATGGCTTAGCAGTTCGGGCTGGACTGTTCCCATGAGGCACAGGGTCAGACTGATTTGCATATAGCCATGTCTGAACTGGGGTGGCAGAGTGGGCTAAAGAATGGTGATGGATTAAACCCAGATCTTTTGACTGGGTGTGGTTGTTTGATTGGTTCAGATGCTCCGTCCATCACCACCCCCTTTTGTACCGCTTTGGCCGCCATAAGTGTGGCAGGGTATGCTCAGACGTGAGTCCCTTGCTCACTTTGCCACTGGATTCAAGCAAGCCGGGCTGGAGAAGGCTGCAATGGCAGAAACCGGTCCTCGGAAGCTTGTTTCCAGTCCAGGGAAGGCATGGCTTGGCAGTTCGGGCTGGACTGTTCACATGAGGCACAGGGTCAGACTGATTTGCATATAGGCATGTCTGAACTAGGGTGGCAGAGTGGGCTAAAGAACAGTGATGGATTAAACCCAGATCTTTTGACTGGGTGTGAGTGTTTGATTGGTTCAGATGCTCCGTCCATCACCACCCCCTTTTGTACCGCTTTGGCTGCCATAAGTGTGGCAGGATATGCTCAGACGTGAGTCCCTTGCTCACTTTGCCACTGGATTCAAGCAAGCCGGGCTGAAGAAGGCTGCAATGCCAGAAACCGGTCTTCGGAAGCTTGTTTCCGGTCCAGGGAAGGCATGGCTTGGCAGTTTGGGCTGGACTGTTCCCATGAGGCACAGGGTCAGACTGATTTGCATATAGCCATGTCTGAACTGGGGTGGCAGAGTGGGCTAAAGAATGGTGATGGATTAAACCCAGATCTTTTGACTGGGTGTGAGTGTTTGATTGGTTCAGATGCTCCGTCCATCACCACCCCCTTTTGTACCGCTTTGGCCACCATAAGTGTGGCAGGGTATGCTCAGACGTGAGTCCCTTGCTCACTTTGCTACTGGATTCAAGCAAGCCGGGCTGAAGAAGGCTGCAATGCCAGAAACCGGTCCCTGGAAGCTTGTTTCCCGTCCAGGGAAGGCATGGCTTGGCAGTTCAGGATGGACTGTTCCCATGAGGCACAGGGTCAGACTGATTTGCATATAGCCATGTCTGAACTGGGGTGGCAGAGTGGGCTAAAGAATGGTGATGGATTACACCCAGATTTTTTGACTGGGTGTGAGTGTTTGATTGGTTCAGACGCTCCGTCCATCACCACCCCCTTTTGTACCGCTTTAGCCACCATAAGTGTGGCAGGGTATGCTCAGACGTGAGTCCCTCGCTCACTTTGGCACTGAATTCAAGCAAGCCAGGCTGAAGAAGGCTGCAATGCCAGAAACCGGTCCTCGGAAGCTTGTTTCCAGTCCAGGGAAGGCATGGCTTGGCAGTTCGGGCTGGACTGTTCACATGAGGCACAGGGTCAGACTGAATTGCATATAGCCATGTCTGAACTGGGGTGGCAGAGTGGGCTAAAGAATGGTGATGGATTAAACCCAAATCTTTTGACTGGGTGTGAGTGTTTGATTGGTTCAGATGCTCCGTCCATCACCACCCCCTTTTGTACCGCTTTGGCCGCCATAAGTGTGGCAGGGTATGCTCAGACGGGAGTCCCTTGCTCACTTTGCTACTGGATTCAAGCAAGCCGGGCTGAAGAAGGCTGCAATGCCAGAAACCGGTCCTGGGAAGCTTGTTTCCGGTCCAGCGAAAGCATGGCTTGGCAGTTCCGGCTGGACTGTTCCCATGAGGCACAGGGTCAGACTGATTTGCATATAGCCATGTCTGAACTGGGGTGGCAGAGTGGGCTAAAGAATGGTGATGGATTAAACCCAGATCTTTTGACTGGGTGTGAGTGTTTGATTGGTTCAGATTCTCCGTCCATCACCACCCCCTTTTGTACCGCTTTGGCCGCCATAAGTGTGGCAGGGTATGCTCAGATGTGAGTCCCTTGCTCACTTTGCTACTGGATTCAAGCAAGCCGGGCTGAAGAAGGCAGCAATGCCAGAAACCGGTCCTGGGAAGCTTGTTTCCGGTCCAGGGAAAGCATGGCTTGGCAGTTCGGGCTGGACTGTTCCCATGAGGCACAGGGTCAGACTGATTTGCATATAGCCATGTCTGAACTTGGGTGGCAGAGCGGGCTAAAGAATGGTGATGGATTAAACCCAGATCTTTTGACTGGGTGTGAGTGTTTGATTGGTTCAGATGCTCCGTCCATCACCACCCCCTTTTGTACCGCTTTGGCCGCCTTAAGTGTGGCAGGGTATGCTCAGACGTGAGTCCCTTGCTCACTTTGCCACTGGATTCAAGCAAGCCGGACTGAAGAAGGCTGCAATGCCAGAAACCGGTCCTCGGAAGCTTGTTTCCGGTCCAGGAAAGGCATGGCTTGGCAGTTCGGGCTGGACTGTTCCCATGAGGCACAGGGTCGGACTGATTTGCATGTAGCCATGTCTGAACTGGGGTGGCAGAGTGGGCTAAAGAATGGTGATGGATTAAACCCAGAACTTTTGACTGGGTGTGAGTGTTTGATTGGTTCAGATGCTCCGTCTATCACCACCCCCTTTTGGACCGCTTTGGCCGCCATAAGTGTGGCAGGGTATGCTCGGACGTGAGTCCCTCGCTCACTTTGCCACTGAATTCAAGCAAGCCGGGCTGAAGAAGGCTGCAAAGCCAGAAACCGGTCCTCGGAAGCTTGTTTCCGGTCCAGGGAAGGCATGGCTTGGCAGTTAGGGCTGGACTGTTCCCATGAGGCACAGGGTCAGACTGATTTGCATATAGCCATGTCTGAACTGGGGTGGCAGAGCGGGCTAAAGAATGGTGATGGATTAAACCCAGATCTTTTGACTGGGTGTGAGTGTTTGATTGGTTCAGATGCTCCGTCCATCACTACCCCCTTTTGTACCGCTTTGGCCGCCATAAGAGTGGCAGGGTATGCTCAGACGTGAGTCCCTTGCTCACTTTGCCACTGGATTCAAGCAAGCCGGGCTGAAGAAGGCTGCAATGCCAGAAACCGGTCCTCGGAAGCTTGTTTCCGGTCCAGGGAAGGCATGGCTTAGCAGTTCGGGCTGGACTGTTCCCATGAGGCACAGGGTCAGACTGATTTGCATATAGCCATGTCTGAACTGGGGTGGCAGAGTGGGCTAAAGAATGGTGATGGATTAAACCCAGATCTTTTGACTGGGTGTGGTTGTTTGATTGGTTCAGATGCTCCGTCCATCACCACCCCCTTTTGTACCGCTTTGGCCGCCATAAGTGTGGCAGGGTATGCTCAGACGTGAGTCCCTTGCTCACTTTGCCACTGGATTCAAGCAAGCCGGGCTGAAGAAGGCTGCAATGCCAGAAACCGGTCCTTGGAAGCTTGTTTCCAGTCCAGGGAAGGCATGGCTTGGCAGTTCGGGCTGGACTGTTCACATGAGGCACAGGGTCAGACTGATTTGCATATAGGCATGTCTGAACTAGGGTGGCAGAGTGGGCTAAAGAACAGTGATGGATTAAACCCAGATCTTTTGACTGGGTGTGAGTGTTTGATTGGTGCTCCGTCCATCACCACCCCCTTTTGTACCGCTTTGGCTGCCATAAGTGTGGCAGGATATGCTCAGACGTGAGTCCCTTGCTCACTTTGCCACTGGATTCAAGCAAGCCGGGCTGAAGAAGGCTGCAATGCCAGAAACCGGTCTTCGGAAGCTTGTTTCCGGTCCAGGTAAGGCATGGCTTGGCAGTTTGGGCTGGACTGTTCCCATGAGGCACAGGGTCAGACTGATTTGCATATAGCCATGTCTGAACTGGGGTGGCAGAGTGGGCTAAAGAATGGTGATGGATTAAACCCAGATCTTTTGACTGGGTGTGAGTGTTTGATTGGTTCAGATGCTCCGTCCATCACCACCCCCTTTTGTACCGCTTTGGCCACCATAAGTGTGGCAGGGTATGCTCAGACGTGAGTCCCTTGCTCACTTTGCTACTGGATTCAAGCAAGCCGGGCTGAAGAAGGCTGCAATGCCAGAAACCGGTCCTGGGAAGCTTGTTTCCGGTCCAGCGAAAGCATGGCTTGGCAGTTCCGGCTGGACTGTTCCCATGAGGCACAGGGTCAGACTGATTTGCATATAGCCATGTCTGAACTGGGGTGGCAGAGTGGGCTAAAGAATGGTGATGGATTAAACCCAGATCTTTTGACTGGGTGTGAGTGTTTGATTGGTTCAGACGCTCCGTCCATCACCACCCCCTTTTGTACCGCTTTGGCCGCCATAAGTGTGGCAGGGTATGCTCAGACGTGAGTACCTCGTTCAATTTGCCACTGATTTCAAGCAATCCGGACTGAAGAAGGCTTCAATGCCAGAAACCGGTCCTCGGAAGCTTGTTTCCGGTCCAGGGAAGGCATGGCTTGGCCGTTCGGGCTGGACTGTTCCCATGAGGCACAGGGTCAGACTGATTTGCATATAGCCATGTCTGAACTGGGGTGGCAGAGTGGACTAAAGAATGGTGATGGATTAAACCCAGATCTTTTGACTGGGTGTGAGTGTTTGATTGGTTCAGATGCTCCGTCCATCACCACCCCCTTTTGTACCTCAATGGTTAGAGCTGCAGACTCTGACGCAGAGGTCTGGCCCGGGACCAGGGTTTAATTCCCGCCTTGGCGGGTCTTGGGCACAATTTCCTCGGACCTGATAATTCTCGCCTCGGTGCCTATTCTAATCATGGGTCCCACTCTGCAACTCTGGGCAATAGCTTGCTTAATCTCCACAACGGCCCCAACAACGCTTGGATGCCTGGCTTCACCTTGGGGGTGCCCAGGAGTGGGCTCTTCACAGGGAAAAGCCAGGAAGGGTGCCACTGCGGTATGCGTACAAGCACCTGAGATACCCCTTCGGGGGTCGATTCGGGCGCTATACAAATACTACAACATTTACATTTACATTCCATAATGTGCTGTATATTATGGACTCATCCCGATGAAACGCGAGGCACCATTTTAATGACCAGCAAGTATCTACACACAGATAATCAAGTCTTGTGAACGCTGATAACGTACCCGGGCCGTTTACAAGAGACATTTGCGTCTATAGATTGCTCAACCGCCGGCCGGCTCCACATAAAGAATCAGGTGCCCGGAATATTCTTTCCATTATCGCACGCCTTTGAGCAACACTAGATGGCAGCACCCCATAAATATTATTCATTCCTGTGTACTTAGCAAGTGATAACGAGCCTATCATAACGGCTCTAGAAATCTGTTATGATTAGATCTTCTTGTCAGTAACCTTCTGGTCCGGACATCTATAGCCGATACCTGCAGCACGATTGTCCACTGAGCAGTCATATGAAAATCATAAAGAATCAGCAAACTATGATACCACTGATGCAATCGATCTTATGTGGTTTTCTTTGACTTCTCACTCCTAACCTACGAGTGATTGAAATTATTAAAAGCTATATTTCAGGTACCAAGGATATACCAGTAGCACTTAACCAGTTTCACCATCTTAATCTATTACGCCAATTTCTGTAAATACAGATATTGAATAATGATGGTAATGTCCTGAGGAAGACACAGCTATCGTGTCGAAACGCGTAGACGTAAAACCATCTTCAATGTCAACGGGATTATTCTATGCATAATACATGTATCAATAGGATATTTACCTAAAGGAATATATATTTTTTACTGTTTTTTAAATCAATTATCATGTCAATGAATTGTTTCATGACGTTATTTTATCAAATGTATTAAAATGTAATTTCTATATTGTTGTTCAGTCCTTTATCATTCCTTTTGAATACAGTTTCACTTTCTGATTTTGCCAGTCCTTGTTTGTTGCCTGGGTGTGATATATTTTCAAAAAAAATATTATGGGAGAAAGACCATACTTTACATACATATCCCTATTAGGCGTCCCCTCTAGGGGAGCTGGTTGCGATTCTTCGAGTCTCAGACTGGTACCGTTACAAAAGCAGCCCATCCTACGAAGTGTGCTAAAAACAGGCATGCCAAAAATAGTCCAAAATGTGCAATATTATAATTAAAGTGGCACTTCAAGGTACTTCTAGTACGGCGTGCAGTTCAAATCAAAATCAAAGTTGGAGAAAAATCTCCTCATTACCTGCCTATATGAGTTACAACTCATATATCAAAATACAAAAACATTCAAATCTGACTAGTCTTTCAAACCAATTGCCACAGCAAGCGTTCCTATAACTGCCTTGCCACTCCCAGGCTTCCAAAACCCACAGCAAGTACCGAAATACGGTTCTTACCAATCACAGGGCGTTCAAATTCCAACTGCCAAGTTCTAAATTCGACCAAACGGTCACTGCACGGCAAACCAACAGAAGAGATCTCAGTCGAGGACCAGCACCACCTAGATGGTCAGATCAGAAAGAAAGGAAAAATGCCTTGGATGCCAAGACTCGGGTCTCCTCTGGCATGCGATCGCGTCCGCAGCGAGATTCCAGTCCTTCGCCACGACCACTCCTTCGGGCATCCGAGTCGCCGATGAGCCCCACGTGTCGGGCGCCAATTTGTCGTAGCAGGCCTCAGCGAGGCCTGCCAGTACAAGGGTTCGCCCTTCTCTGCACAAAGTTCTCAGACCATAGGAAGAAGTTGGCACGGAAACTGGAAATAGAAAAGATAGTATTTATTATACCTCATGAGGTGGTACTGCAATCCAAACAACACCCTCCAGTATTGTATGAAGTAGTACCATGAACAAAGGGTGCATTGCCCCTTTATACCCACACAGGGGCTTAAAAGAGGGCAGTACAAATAGTACGAGCAAACTTTATGTACATATAAGGACATTTTGAAGGCACCACTTTATGTACATATAAGGACATTTCGAAGGCACCACCCTGGCAACAGCCTACACCCCCGCTCCCATGACCACTACCCATATCAACTGCCTGCGCACCTAGACAACATCAACAACAACGACACCATCAAGATCATGAACATCGTCCACTCCGGATCCCCGGAAGACCCCTGCCCACACCACATCTACAACAAAGCCAGCAGCATCATCGCACCCCACCTCCGGAAAACCATCAACATCTCCTTCGAGACAGCGACCTTCCCAGAGAGCTGGAAGCATGCAGAGATCAACACCTTACTAAAGAAACCCAAGGCTGACCCCAAAGACCTCAAGAACTTCCAGCCCATCTCCCTGCTCCCGTTCCCAGAGAAGGTAATCGAAAAGGCTGTCAACATACAACTGACCAGCTTCCTTGAAGAGAACAACATCCTGGACCCATCCCAGTCAGGGTTCCGAGCAACGACAGCACCGAAACTGCCCTCATCACCGCCACCGACGACATCAGGAACATGCTCGACAACGGAGAAAACACGGCCATCATCCTCCTGGACCTGTCAGCCTCTTTCGACACAGTCTGCCACCGCACACTAAGAGCACACCTCCACAATGCTGGTATCCAAGAGAAGGCCCTGGACTGGATCACCTCCTTCCTCTCTGGGACAACCCAGAGTATCAGCCTCCCCCCTTCCGCTCTGAAGCCACCGAGATCATCTGCAGCGTACCCCAAAACTCATCTCTCAGCCCAACGTTGTTCAATCTCTACATGGCACCACTCGCCCACGTCGCCTAACAGCATGACCTAAACATAAACTCCTACGCCGACGACACCCAGCTGATCCTCTCGCTCACCAAGGACCCCCACACCACCATAACCAACCTCCACAAAGGAATGAAGGCCATCGCCGACTGGATGAGGAACAGCTGACTGAAGCTGAACTCGGACAAGACGGAGGTCCTCATCCTCAGCTCCTGGAACGACTCCTGGTGGCCGACGGCACTAGGAGCACCCCTACACCCACCAACCACGCACGAAACGTAGGGGTCATCCTCGACTCCACACTCTCCATGACAAAGCAGGTCAACGCCGTCTCCTCCTGCTTCAACACTCTCCGCAGGATCTTCAAGTGGATCCCCACCGAAACTAGAAGGATGGTCTCCCAGGCCCTCAGCAGCAGACTGGACTACGGCAACGCACTCTACCCAGGAGCCCCAGCCAAACTCCTGAAATGACTCCAGCGCATCCAGAACGCCTCAGCATGCCTGATCCTCGACATCTCCCGTCGCAGCCACATCACACCCCACCTGAAAGACCTGCACTGGCTCCCCATCAACAAGAGGATAACCTTTAAGCTCCTCTCCCACGCACACAAGGCACTCCACGACACCGGACCAGCGTACCTCTACAGACGGCTGACCCTCTACAATCCCACCCACCAGCCCCACTCCCCAGACCGCGCCCTCGCCACCGTCCCCTACATTCGAAGAATGACTGCCGGTGGCAGATCATTCTCCCACCTCGCCGCCAAGATGTGGAACACCCTTCTCATCAGCCTACGGCAGACCGAAGACCCTCTAAACTTCAGGAGACTCCTCAAAACCTGGCTCTTCGAACAGTAGCAGCACCCCCCCTAGTGCCTTGAGACCCTCATGGGTATGTAGTGTGCTTTACAAATGCTATGATTGATTGATTGATTGACGCCCGGCCTGGGCTTCAATCGACAAACATGAACATTGCCTGTGCCATCTTTTTTAGCGAGGGCCTCTGCGTGCGCGTAAGCTGCAACCATTTTAGACATTGCGGCCATTTTGTACTCTGCTGGTCACCTATGTGTCACCCCGACCTCGCTATCATCCCCCAGCGCTCTGACCAAGCTTGAACAAATGTACTGGGGTTGTAAAACCTTGTCATCATGACAAAGCCCCGGAGTCACTTCCCGCACCAAACCCGTTTGTCCTTTCATCCTCCATGCACGGGCAAGCCCTTTTGATAACTTCCTTCACCGCACCTGGCTACTCAAGCCGATCCCAGGCACTAACCGACCCCTGTGGACATGGTTCATTACCCACACACGGCAGGGCTTGTTTCACTGACAAAGGGGCCCGATTTAATCAATGACACGAACCCTTAGATCTGACCGGTCCCACGTGTTTTTAGACCCTGTCAGAATGTCCAGCTGTGAGATAACGATCATCTGTTAGATCTGGGTGGGGGGATGATTGCTGCTAGGTTTGTGTGAGAACCTGCCTGGCGGGGATTCCAAGGATGTTTTACCATGCTAATAAACTGGTGTAATGTATATAAAAGACCGTACCATGGAGAAGCAGTTAGAGCACCTCCCGACGACATCCCGGTGTCTGAGTTGATGTGTTCTCCCCTGGATTAATAACTCTGTTTCTTGCCTTCCAGTTGCCAGCGCCCGCCTCGTTATTTTGCTAGATATCTATAAGGTGAATAAAAGGTGTTTTGTGCCGGGCAGCATCGGTGGTCTCAGGAGATTCGCTGCTTTTCACAATTGGTGCACCAATGTCGGGGCCCATCATCGATGCGTGGGTCCGGTAGAGAGGTCCTAACGACGGAGTGAACATCTAAAGATTGGGTATACCTGCCTAAAAGAGACCCTCGTCTGGCTGCCGATCAACTGAACTTCATCGATTCGGAAACGGACCTCTCTCGAGTGACCTGCGGCCTGACTGGGACCTTACAGGAATGCCGTACTGATTGTTGGAGTAAGAGGACAAACGGGCGCTGGAAAGGGAAGACGAAGAACTGTCCATACAGTCCGGGTAAGGTCGTGAAAAATCGGTTTCAATTTATTTGATTGATTGATTGTTTGAATAGTTTGATCGAATACCAGTATTCCCCTTTAAAGTTATTTGAGACATTCCCTGCTTGCAAACAACAGAGAAGAAGGAATATTCTCTCTCTTTGCAGACAGCGAAGGACAGGTAGTGCGGGCTTTGTACCTACAATTGATTGTTTGAGATATTCGCTATGACCTTTAATACGTCATGCCTGTTTTCTCTAGATTGTTTGGTAATTGTTTTGGACCGGACCGTTTATTAGAGGTAAGTCATCCGGCACCGCCGGAAGGCACCCCTAAGAAGGACATGTACGTAAAATATGGATTAGCGACTGTAGCTTATAGTAAACTATGGCATAAACGCACTGGGAAGGACTGGGAAAATCAGTGGCCACTGACGGGATCTTTCGACCCCGATAAAATAGAAACGCTAGAAATAGCTTTTCACAAAAAGAAAACTATGCCAGCCATGCTTGACAGTTTTGGTTTGTGGCAGAAAGAAGCAGCCCAACGAAAGAAAAGAAACAACGCCAGATTTGATAGAGAGATGAGAAAATCAGCACACCAAGCTTGTAAAAAGTTAGAAGACATAAAAGAAAGAGAAACTGATAGAAAGGAATAAGAGTCAAAGATTTCAGGTCAATACCCTGTTAGAACGCCCTCCACTCTTGACCCCGAGATACCAACGAAACAAAAAGTAGATGACAATTTGTTATTAGGTCCTCCGATTATCTACATGCCACCTCCTTATGCCCCCATTCATCCTGTAATACAACGTCAAGAATCCCAAAGCATAGTCGAAGGCAGCACCATTGCTTGGTCCCCATAGCCTCTGCACCGACCGAGTCTCTTGTGCCTAATGCCTCATCAAAAGACGCGTCAGTAGGAGTTGAATCAAAAGAGAAAGGGTTGCCGAGGATCCTACAATTAAGTAAAAACGAACAAGCAGGCATCGATAAAATAGTTAAAACACTTTTAGATAGGAAAGAGACCGAAGAGTATATAACCGACATATGCAACTCCTATGTCGAAAACCACAAGCGACACTTCAGGGTACGTCTCTGTTATCACACTCTCACTGCCTACGAAGAAAAGTACAAGGATGTAGGGCCCGAACGACTAATGGCTCTTTATAGGAAAGTAGCTACGGGAGATGAAAATGACTGTGATGTGGCGGAACTCTTCTCGTACACACTAGAGGTATTCCGCCATCTCATAGAAAAAGGACGGGCAGTTAAGGACAAGACATCTATAATGACAGGGCCCCCGATAGAAAAACCAGATAACATGATGCCAAAAAAGGAGGCTGCCCCTTATTGGGTCCCCCCTAGAGGACAAGGGAACAATAATGATATAAACCATAAGGACGCTAAAGGAAGGGTGGTCTACAATTGGGTATATCAGCCATGGGACAGACAGGACATTCTAACGTTCCGTAAATCTTTGCCGGATTTACGTAAGAATCCCACCGCATTTTACACAGAATTAGGTACCGCTCTGGGATCAACCATCATGACACTCGCCGACATCGACTTATTCTTTGGGCTATGTCTGCCAGCAGATGTGTGGAAAAAAATTAGGAAAATAGACCACACAGAGCTGCTCAGCCACACCTGGAACAACTCGGTGTTCTAGACAAGCAGCGAAACCCTGGTCAGAAACCGGTAAAAGCTATATTAGACCTCCCCGACAAGATAGTACAGAAAGTAAAAACTATGATCCCGGAGAAAAAGATCGACTGGTCCATTGTAAGCGCGTGCCGCCAGAAACCACAAGAGGATGTCTCGGAGTATTTCTCCAGATTCAAAACAGCGTTCTCCAATTACAGCGGACAAGACATGTCCACCGCAACCGGACACCACTTGTTTGTACAGAATTATGTTAAGGGACTGCTACCGGAAGTATCGCAGAAGCTGCAGACCTGCGAAAGCAGCTGGGCAGCCTCTAAACCAGAGGCCATCCTCCAGATGGCCCAGTACTATGAACACCAGAAAAATGAAATTGATAGGGCTACAGAAAAAGAAAAATAGAGGTTGAAGGAAAGGGTAATGATAGCGCAGCTTCAAGGGGTGAATACAGGAAGGGAGCAATATAAGGGAGGATACCAGCAGAATACCCCTAGGGCGCAGCCGCCCAGAAGTAGTTCATCGATGCCATATACAGGATGTCAAGATTTAGGACAGGATCAATGCGCGTTTTGTAAGGAGTACGGACACTGGAAATCCAAATGCCCGATTCTGCTAGGAATCGGTAGGGTCAGAGGGGCGAGGGAAATAGTAAGCGGACAGAAATGAAGAGGACGTGGGAGAGGTTACACAAATGAAGCTAGCGTGGAAAGGCCAGGAAGAGCGAACACATTTGATCATTCCAGACAGAATCAATACCAACAGTCAGATTATGACAACACGTACGGCTTTGCGTAGGACAGCCAAGGGCAAGGGAGGGATCCAGTCGAGCTCTATGTTGATCAGCAATGCCCTTATGTTACCGCAAAGGTTCTGGGCACAGAGTCGCCATTTTTGGTAGACACAGGAGCAACACGTAGTGCACTATCCAAACGACTGATTCCAAGGGCACCCTTGTCTGGCTCACATGTGACTTCAATAGGATTTGACGGTATGCTCTCCACCATCCCTTTGACCAATATTATCGACACAACATTCCTTCTCTCTTCCAACACCCCAGATGCCATTATGGGCCTCGATCTGTTGAAACATTTCCGTGCAACTATCAGATGTTCACCGGATGGGGTACGGGTTATCTTATATGACAACCACCAACACCCGAGAGATAATCCTTCCCAACACATGTATCCCATTTCCGAGACAGACACATCCCTACTGGACACTTTGCCATCACATCTGTGGGCTAGGGCTGATTCAGACGTAGGACGAATAATGATTGACCCAGTACACGTGACAATACGACAAGATGCAACGTTACCGAAAGTACCGCAGTACAAGATATCGCCAGAGGGTGAGAAAGCACTGACCGAAATCATATACTCACTGGTAGAGGCAGGGGTGGTAGAAGAGGTAGTGAGCAATGTTTGTAACAGTCCTATTTTGCTGGAAACAATTCCACTCTTTGATAGGCCTCACCTCATTCTGTCGACAATGGTTGCCGAACTTTAGCCTCATTGTTAAACCCCTTCTCTCCCTCCTAGCCAAAGACATCCCCTCACCTCTCCCCTGGACACCCGAATGCCAGTCAGCATTCAAAGAATTACGGAATGCCCTTTGTTCGGCACCTGTTCTAGGAACCCCAGACTACTCCAAACTATTCTTTCTCTACACACATGAAAGGGAGGGATGTGCATTATCTGTCTTAACACAGTCAATTGGTCACAAACATCGCCCTTGTGCATATTTCTCTGCCACCCTCGACCCAGTAGCTAGAGCGCTGCCAGCGTGCTTGCGCGATGTGGCAGCTGCAGCAGTGTTCATACGCCAGAGCGAAGGAATAGTGCTCTCCAACCCAATCACTGTGTTAGTGCCTCATGCAGTCGACACACTACTCAACCAGACCAAAACCCAACACTTGACTAGCACCCGACTGACAGGATACGAGTTGACCCTATAAGCACCACACGTCACTCTGAAACGATGCACCACTCTCAATCCAGACACATTGCTACCCCTACCCGAAAATGACCCTAGTGTGACTCCACTGCACGATTGCGTGACACTCACTGATGAACAAACAAAGAGTAGAGTGGATCTCAGAGACACTGACTTTTCAGAGCCAGATGGGGAACTATGGGTAGACGGCTCGTGCATCAAACTCCCCGACAGCACCACCTCAGCCGCATATGCTGTCACCACAGCCCAAACCATTCTAGAAACAGCCCGCATTGCCCAACGATTCGCCTAAGCAGCAGAACTCATTGCCCTCACACGAGCATGCATTTTAGCAGCTGGCACGACAGTAAACATCTACACCGACAGTCAATACGCCTTCGG
This sequence comes from Lissotriton helveticus, assembly GCF_964261635.1. Lineage (NCBI taxonomy): Eukaryota > Metazoa > Chordata > Amphibia > Caudata > Salamandridae > Lissotriton > Lissotriton helveticus. The sequence goes on along the minus strand of NW_027611726.1, from coordinate 813,159 downwards.
GGTGGTTCACCATTTTGGGCTCCTGTGGAGAGAAAGAAGGTTCCTGACTTCACACGGCACACCCATCCTGCATCAGTGGCGGCTGGTGACATTTGAAAGTGGTGGGGCAGAAACTTGTCAGCATACTGCACCGTAGCGAGCGAGCGTAGCGAGCGAGCCCGAACCCGAACCCCCTAATTGAAAAATTAGTGGAAAAATGGTGCATTTTCAAGAAAATTTGAGGAAGCAGGAAGGTTAATAAAGCAATTGTGAAAGTGCAGGTATTACATTATTAAAGAGCTGTCATATAACATAGGTAGCTGCTTATTCAGTATAACCACAGAGCTTTATAACAGACTTCAAGATACAATGCTGAGAACCTCACAGATTGTTTTTATTTAAACTGCAAACAAAAGAACCAACTAAACAGGTCACAAACTATCACCATTCAACATATTTACTTTTTGTATCTAAATTCTGCACGTCTGTCTTTAAGCGCAGCAAATTTTTCAATTACTTGAATGTTAAAGTCAGCAATATTTTGAACAAGCTCGCTCTCTATAGAGAGCATTGCTAATGCATTGAGTCTTTCCTGAAGCATTGTGTTCCTCAGGAATGTCTTAATCCTATTTAAGGTGGAAAAAGATCGTTCTGCCTCTGAGGTGGTCATAGGAGTGGTAATTACTATTTTTAGTAAAGCTACTGTCTCTGTAAATGTCTTTTCCATATGAAGTTCATGAATTAAAGACAGCAAAGACCTGGCATTTGTGGCCTTCTGGTACACAGGCATTGAGTACATTACGGTCAACTCACTTTTCAGGTCCTCTTGGTTGAGCATCGGATAAGCTTCCACAGCCGCATGAAGAGCATGCTCAGGGAAGGATTCATTATATTTGGCAAAGTATGTACTTTCCAATAATGCGTCACTCTCCAAATGTTTTGTGAAAGCAAAACGGTCTTGTGCATGTACAATTACAATGTCACATATCTCTTTTGCCCTTTGTACCAGAGTGGTGATGTTTGTCCTGTGGTTTGAAAAAATTGAACCGGCTGGCAGTTGGCTGTCTAAATTGTCAACCTCATCTCTCACTTTGTTTATGCTTGCGACAAAGTCCGTGGTACATCTTTTCACAAAGACAGTATCTATGTCTCGTCCTTGTAACTGATTGTATAAACTCTCGACATGTAACATTATCTTCTCAAATAAAAATAGAAAGAACTGAAACTCTCTATCTTTTAGTGTTCTAGCAAAGCCACGGGCTTCACTGTGACTGTTGAAATCAAAGGTTTCATTGGTTTCTATGGCTTGAAAACATTTCACAAGGTCCTCCCTATATTGAAATATTAGTTGGACTGTACGTATGTTATAGTTCCAACGAGTTGAGGCTCCCCTCTGAACCCTTTTGTCCACAATCTCCTGAAGTGCTTCCATTCTTTTTGGGGAACGTGAGAAGAATGCTGCCATGCCTCCTATATCCCGAAAGAAAATTTGTGTCTCTCGGATCTTCGATACTGCCTGTTGCATGATAAGATTAAGTTGGTGGGCATGACAGTGCACATAATGAGCATACGGGTAGACATCTCTAATTCTTTTCTGTACGCCACCATGGCTTCCACTCATTACGGACGCACCATCATAGCTTTGTGCAATAAGTTTTTTTCTTTGATGCACCTCTGGGAAAATAAAGTTGAGTTGATGCAGTATAGCAGCAGTAATGGTTTCTGCAGTGGAGTTTTTTAAATGAGTGAAACCATAGAACCGCTCCACAACATTATAGCCTTTGTCCAGGTACCGAAAGACTAATACGGACTGCGTTTGTGTGGCCACATCAGTGGTGTCATCAGCCTGAATAGCCACAAAGTCTGTGTTTTGCAACTCTTGGACAATATGGCTTCTCATAATTTCTAGCATACACTCCAGGAGTTCATTTTGTATCGTTTTAGAGGTGCCCTTAAAGACTGTAGCACTTGCTTAATGTGATTCCATTTCCTTGTCTATGCTTGCTACTAAATCTACAAGACCCATGAATATTCCAGGATTTGTGGACCCTTCCGATTCATCATGGCCTCGCAATGCCAGTTCGAAAGCACCACAGAAACGAATGCAATCAATTATTTTCGATAGTATGTGTCTATTTCTATCAACTGTTTGATTGTGTTTCTGTATTGTTTGTCGATATGCATCGCTGATGTGCTGCTCAATCGGTGCGTCTCCTAACATTCCCAGTCTCGTCACGTTTTCCATATGCTTTTTTGAGTGTGCATGCTTCTTTATTTTTTCAGACAGATGCTTCAAGTCCAACACGCCTTCTTTTGTCCAAGGAAAGTCACCATTAAACAGCAAGCAGGGGAAGCAGAACAGTCTGTTTTTTGAAGGGCACCCTGTAAGCCAATCAGCTTTTGTGTACCAGGTTTTGGAGAATGTACGATTGTAACATTTTCCTCTGTCCTTGGTAACTTGTTGGAGTTGAAGGTCAGGCTGATGAGGTCCTAACCTCTTTATCTGTAGTTTATCTTCTAGTGGGCGTGCATGGAATGACCGTGTAATTAACTGTTGTACCGTATTCATCTTGCTGATGCTGTCCGTACCAATATGAAAGAAGCCTGTCAATAGTCAAAGTACAACGTATAAGATTTGGTGCAATAATATCAAATGTCAGTACAAATACATATATCTTGTGCATGACAGCAAGTGATATAGCTCCAACAGCTCATGTTAATGGCCAGCCAGGGGTGGCATAATACATGCTCCAGCCCCTGGTAGGCCTTGGGTGCACCTATGCCCTAGGTACCTATGGTACACTATACAGGGACTCACAAGAGTGACCCAATACCCAATTGGCAAATGCACCTAAAGTACATTGTGTGAATTTAGAGAGAGAACAGCTGTGCTGTGGGTCTGATTAGCAGGCCCACTGCCTTTCTAAGTCATAAACCAGTAAAGCAAAAAGCAAAGAAATGGGGTGACCATAGGAAAGCAGACCCTACTCTCCTACATAACGCTCCCCTTTGGACAACAGGATAGGGAAAAAAATACAGCCTGACTGCCTGCTTCCTCTGTGTGCCATAGTGGCACTGAAACAGACACAGTTTGAGGGCCTTTAACAAGGCAAGGATAGATAGTGCCTTTAACAACCATTATTGCCCAAAGCACAGGGCTAAGGGCAGGCTCAGTATTATTAAATTCCATCCAGTCAGGGTACAATGTTCTGAATGTGCACCTACCCCAACCACCATGTAGAGTGAGTGACCACAAACATAGCCCTATCTCCAAGCTACAAAAAAGTATCATCAGTTTCCTTACCTTGAACACGGTGGTTTGCTGGGTCGTAGCCGGGATGAAAGAGCAGCAAGGAGGTTGGGCCTCTTGTTCTTTCTCCAAAAATTGCCCAAAAAGTTGGGTAAAGGTTCAGGTTGTCAGGCTTTCACAGGTGCTGGAAATAAAAATATAACAAATTATTTTTGAGACATTAGGGTAATCAAACAAAGACTGGGGGGGGGGACATAACAGTACAATTTTAACCTTGCAGTTTTCAATAGTTCACTGTTGTATGTTAGGATTTTTACTTACGAACTGCAAGTGACAAAATGATTTAACTGAGAAATGCAGTGACTCACTGACCTATTTACAGCATTTTGTGATCTGCATCAGGTACATGTTCTTTGCAGCAGGCGCATTAACCTTATCCGCTACCTTTCCATGAGTCAAAACTTTCATTACACAAAACTCTGATCTCTCTCTAGGAAAAACATTAACAATATCCTTGGTGCAACAACATTATAAGGTCCCAAAGGCGCGACCTGTAGGCTATGCCAATGAAAATACTGGCTGACAAATTCGAATAGCGGCTGCCCAAATCTATCTACAAGCCATAGGTAAGAGTGCTGGAAAATTCAAATGCTTTAGACGGTGGGCGAAAACATCTCTTACTAACTCCAATTGGGAGATATTTTAGCAAAAGATATTTTTGTCGGATTGTATTCTGACTACGACATTCTGGCCCTGCACCCTCCATGGATACAAGTTCTTGAATGCAAGACTTTCTCTTGGCAGTGTCTCTATAATACTCATCAAGCAACAGTAGCGGCTCGTGGTGGGAATGCTGCGGGCGGGGGTAAGTAAACTACGGCATACGGCCGACCAGAGGTAAGTAAACAAATAAATAAATAAAACAAATTTCATTGCGCGCGCTGCACTGCCAAATGTGATGCAGTGCGTGCAACAAAATTAGTTTCATTTATGTATTTGTTTACTTACCTCCGTTTGGCCATATTCTGTAGTTTACTCGCCCCCACCCAACTTCTCCTCCACCCCGCCCCACTGCCACGCGGCACTCCTATCACGAGACACTACTGTCAAGCAGGAATACTGGTGCAAACAAAAGAGCCCACTCACATCTACAGCTATCAAGGAGACTTGTTGTTAATAAGGTAACTTTAAACAATGCAGGTCAGCAGAGAAACATGGAGACAGACTAAAACAGTTTATCTGAAAGGCCCCTCTGGAGTCCCTCCATTTAAGAGAGAACATATATATTACTGTTCTTGCAATCAGGACATCTTAGATAACATGGCAAACCAATGTAAATCAATTCTGTATCCATAGGTGCTGAGAAGCCTAACCTGCAGGCTGCCACTAAACAATATTTTGCATTTAGACAGCATAAGGAACATCGAGGAAAGAGAACTGCATGATGATTTCTCCCAGGCATATATGGTAGAAAACTGTTACACAGGAGTATAGAAAGGGGGGGGGGGGCACAAGTTCTCTTCAATTTCGAATATTTCTGTCTGTTCGTGGCTGCAATTTAATAGAATTTGACTTGCGCTTACCGATAAATAAAGTTCCTGTGTTTCCATTTTGAACCAAAATGGAGTTGGTACATGAATTGACCAAAAGAATAGGAACTTGGTCTGTCCACATAGTTTCAGAATAAGGTGCCTTTGTGCTGGTGTCATCTAAGATTTCTTCAAAGCCTTGCACCGCTCATAAAGATGATCCATAAATTCCCTTGGGCTAGAAGCCACCCTCCAGTAGATCGAAAAAAACACTACACACACTGCAGGAGGAAGGTACATGTAAATTTAAACAGGTGATGCTTGCCTTGCAGCCTTTATCATCTCTTCCAGTCAGCCTGTATTGAACAGGAAGGACTCTGCTAATGAACATCTGTGCAATAGGGTAGATGCTTCACACCATCACGACTAATGGCTGCCGCCTGCCATTAGCGGAGCCACAGGACCCTCTTGAGGACAGTTCAGCAGACACCACTCATCGGCAAAACACCGAAGGTTCTAAAATGCATCAGTTGGCCTGTCAAACTACCCCGAGCAGCGAATGGCAAGCTGTTAGAAGCAGCTTGCTCAGTATAAACACACTATGCTGACTCCTGTCATATACGTTTCATTGCTGTCAGCAAGTAATTTACTGCTGAATGATTAAGTTATCTGTATTGTCATGTATGCCTCCCAAAGAGGGCCATTACAGTGAATAACTAGATTGTGAATCTAGTAATTCACTGCTATAATGGAGCAGAACTTTTTGCCCACTTTTGTTGTGTTATTAAGAAACGACAGGCTGATCTGGCTGTGCTCTCAGGATGTCTGTCAGTGGAACGCTGGAGAGCAGAGAAAGCACAGCTTCAGGTGTGGAGGGAAAGCCCAGAGGTTGAGGGGGTGGGTAGCAGGATACCAGGGATTTTTATCTTTGAGAGGAAGGCCATGTTATGTATGGCTCCCCATTACTCCCCTGCATAGTTGTGGAAAGCTGGGGAAGATGATTTTGGGGGTAAAATTATATATTAGCAAAACGTGAGAAACAGGGATGTTACTCACCTTGGTGTTCTGAGTGACATCACAGACAACTCAAGCTTCGCCCTCATTATCTATTCAATGTTCCTCAGAACCCCAGGGTGAATAACCTCCCTGGTTTTCACTATTACACATGTATAATTCTATATGCAATGTCTTTTACCCCTACTCAGCATACGACACACTGCACTCGCATGCAAGGCCCGTCACAGACACCTGAACAGATACTCTGTCCAAATGTTCTAAAACGTAGTAAGTGATCTCGTCTTTGAATATTTTAGCATATTTCGAAGTATTTACTTTGCTTATGTTATGAGGGTATATGGTTACTTCTGGGGGCACATAAATTGGGCAAATCCTACTTAGCTAGAACAGCAGCGAACCCCCGCAGCTGAACATGAATGGAGGCAACATCCTATCAGAAGATCCTTTCTCCCAGCCTCAAAATGTGGGGTTGCTGGAAGGCTAGATGAAACCAGCCAAGGAAGCCATTGATGCAGCTGCATCATGCAGTGTCGGCAGTGCAGGAGGGGTGAAAGCAATGGCTGAGACGCTACCAGACTCTCACAATAGACAGGGGTTGCCTTTCAATATAAATTTACCTTGAATCAGTCTCATAAATCGAGTATCCCACCCAGATTCTTTTAATAGACTGGAGAAAGTCCTAATTTGCGTGAAGACCGTGGAAACAGAAACAATTTATCTCTGTGAATATTTGAAGTGATGGGAAGCTAATGTTGGTTCGTGTTATGTTTCTGCCTCCCTTTATTTTGTCTGAACAACCTCTGCCCTCTCCAACATGGCGGTTTCTTCCCAGCCCCATGAGAGTGGTTGATTGCTGGGACGCGCTGGGCAGGGAAAGAGAGAACGGTGGGGGCATAAATAATTGATCAGTTCAGTGGCGATTTCTTAGGTAACACACACCGCCCACTGGCCACCTCTATTCTGAATGGCCAGCACAGGTGTGTCACTTCCGGTCCCAAGCGATAGGCCGAAGCTTCAAGACAAGCTGATGGTCTATCACGCAGTAGGGTTGGAACCAGAGGCGCAGTTAACCACCCTCTATACCAGCTTAAGTGGGGGTGAAAGTGGAGCATTACATGGCCCTTAACTTTTATCTTAGCTAGCAGGTCATTACAAGTTAGTTGAAATAATAAATTAACAATAATAAACTACAATAACACAACTGCATGGTGGGACCAAAGGAACACTTAAACATGGCCTAAATGGTGACAGCAGGCCTCAGCTCAGCCCATCTGAGTGTCGGAGTGTCGCACACGAAGGAAGGGTCCCGACTCCCGACTCCCAGGCCCATTTAGTATAGATATCAGTCACAGTGCAGCAGGCCTCAGCTCAGCCCATCTGAGTGTCGGAGTGTCGCACACGAAGGAAGGGTCCCGACTCCCGACTCCCAGGCCCATTTAGTATAGATATCAGTCACAGTGCAGCAGGCCTCAGTCTACATGCCCCCACCTCTAGACTAGAGGTGATTTTAATAATACTGCCCTCTGATGCCCTTTATTCCTAGAGAGAGGGTGTAAAAAAAGACTAAACTGCGCATACATAGTACTACTAATTTTAAATACTGTAATAATACATAACGTTACGTTGCACTTACATTAATTTGCCGATACGACGACGAGTCAGGAGGAGTCAGTCACCGTCACGCGCTTGGATCGCTTCAACTTCTAGAACCTTCCTTGAAGTTCCTTCGTCGTCACGTCACTGCAGCTTTCAGAAATGGCCAATCACCTCAACTTGGCTTGATATAGCCATATGTGATTGGCCATTACTGTCTAGCAGCAAACACCCAGGCGCGGCACCATAATCCTGACCCTGCCTGCTCTACTCAGCCAATCCTGGCGCAGGCTTAACAGCGCCACTGCGCCAGGATTGGACTACGAGCAGGAGAAAATCTTCCCATATTAAGACCGGGGCCCCGGGTCCCTGCCATGTCTCTCAGTGCTACGGGGGGGGGGCCAGATTTATTAGGTACTACGCATGCGCAGGCCAGTCTCAATTATGAGCACTCCTGGCTGTTACATGCGTAGTCACCAGTGACCCCGCTGCAGCTGCTTACGCTCTGGCTGCCTGCCTGACCGTGTGCGCTGTCAATCACTCTCTGCCGCAGCACGGCCCACTTCCATACGCAATGCCTGATTCTGTCGGGCTCGTCCCGGCCCTGTAGCGCTGTGCGCTCGGCTTTATTTTACAGTAAACTACTGCTTTTAAATACTGTAAATGTAAATTATATGTTGCTGCCACCAGCAGCGGTCGTCCATGGCTAGTGGGGCAACGCCCCAACGCCCCCAATGGACGCACCGCCACTGTCCTGCATGGAGATCTAGTCTCCGCCTTGACAGAAGCAGTCCTCCTCCCCAAGCAGCTAGCAGTGATTAAATGCCAAGCACATAAGAAAGTGACAGATCTCATTGGACAGGGAAATGCACTAGCCGACGTTACTGCCCGAGCCACAGCCAAGGACAGAACCACAACACGAATGTACGTGACCAAGTCACAAGCTGAACAATGGACTGACGCTAGAACAACTGTAAGGGACATACAAACGACAGGCACACAAGACGAACTGACCGAGTGGGCTCGGGTGGGACTAAAAGACGAGGAAGGCTGCTGGAGTACAAAAGACGGAAATAAATGACTGCTACCCAATGCCTATCTGATCCCCATATTAACCATGGCACATTCACCTACGCACATAGGATCTGCCCCCATGACCAAACTAATAACCAGAGTATGGCATAACGACAAGATAGCAGAATCGGCAAAACGCCTAGTGCAACAATGCATAGTCTGCCTGCAACACAACCCAGGGAAAGGGACAGTAGTACCACGGGGAGGGTTTGGAGTCCCTGACCATCCCTTTGAAGTCCTCCAAATGGATTACATCCAACTAGAGAGGTGCCATGGTCTAAAATATGTTCTAGTGATTGTGTGCGCCTTCAGCAAATGGGTGGAGGCATACCCCACACCGCCTTAGCTACTGCAAAGGTATTACTGAAGGAGTTCTTCCCCCAATATGGCCTTTGTAGAATTTTATAGAGCGACAATGGCCCCCACTTCATAGCAGGAGTCATACAGAACATACTGAAGGGGTTGGAGGTAAAACAAAAGTTCCATGCCGTCTTCCACCCCCAGTCAGCGGGCCTGGTAGAAAGACACAATACCACACTAAAACTGAAACTAGCAAAGATAATCGCCACGAACGGGTTGAAATGGCCCGACGCACTCCCATTGGCATTGCTATCAATGCGTTCCACACCAACCAAATACCGCCTGACCCCGTATGAGGTGGTCTTCGGCAGGCGTATGAACATTTGGGCGGCACCAAAACCAACCTCCATTAATGAATGATGTCCCGGACATACTAATGTCCGATTATTTGTATAAATTGACGAACAAACTAACACGTATCCACCAACAGGTGCAGCTAGCCATACCAGACGTATCTAGGGGCCCGGGACATGATATCAAGTCTGGAGATTTCGTGCTGACAAGAAATTTTCAGAGGACGAAGAGTCTGGAACCAAGGTGGACGGGCCCCTGGCAAGTCTTGATCACCACCCGAACTGCCCTTCGAGTGGAAAGAAAAAGAAACTGGCTGCACGCTCATCATTGTAAGAAAGTATCCCCAACACTGGCTACCCACGAAGAAGTGGACATACAAGAAGAACTGCTGACCAAAGATGGACCGGCCTGAGTTCCTACCCAGAAACAGAGACACTTGAACTGGCAGAGTTTCCCGACCCCACAGTACCATCCAAGAAAGGGTACAACTTGAGATCGACAAAAGGAGGGCACTTCGACGAGCAGGCCACTAACTGAGTCAAAGGTCTCGGATCGGTAACTAAAATCTAGAAATGCTACCAGAAAAAGCGCTAGACAAAGGTATGTGGTCCTGCCAGTCATTGAGCCCCTTGAAGATGATGGAAGAACCCGGATGTCTGAAGAACAACCGCAAAGACCCCAAAACTGCCAAATTGCACAGCACAAAGACAATCGCACTTGTAGCAGCATCTCTCACCTGTCTCTTGCTAATGGTCACAGTCTGGATCGTTGAAGAGAGTGCTCATGCTTACAGGACAATGTCACCCACTATGCAACCCACCACAAAGAAAGAACACTATCTGGTGTCACTGTCACCATGTCTCCGAGAACGACGCAAAGAATTCTGGAATAATTCTTTCGTACAGCTATTGCACCAACACAATCTTGCCGCAAATGCCACCAACTGTTGGGTCTGTGGGCTGCTACCACATGCCACTGAAGATTCCATTCCTTTCATCCCTTCACCCTTCTCTGTTCATGGATCCTGCCTCGCCTGGTTAATGCGCCTACAAGAGAGTTACAAAGACAATGCCACCTCCAATGAAACAATCAAACAATTCTACGAGTTCTGGCTGAACAAAACAGGAAGAACGACCGCTCCCTTTTGCCCTCACACCTCCAATGCAACCTTCCCAATGAACATCCCCTCCAAAGAGCGAGTAGAAATGCAAGTGTTCAACAACCCAGCCAGACCTACCTTTTCCTATCTGAAGAAAAGAACTTCCGCAACTCTGACAGTGGCCCTATCGGTGGTAAACGTCTCTGGCCTTGTCTGCATTGAAGGCCACGGGACAAAGATCATGGGTCACAGACCATGTCAAATAACAAGAACTCTGAACACTGCCGAGCCCCCTACATTTGTTGCATCACCCAACATGTACTTCATCTGTGGTACCAAAGCCTACACCTGGTTCCCAAAAGGCTGGGGGGGCACATGCTCCATCGCCTTTGTTCTGCCTCCAACCTACACAGCACCTGCAGAACACCACCGAGAAAGGCATTCCAAAGACACAGACCAAGCGGGCTCTGCCGTATCACAATTCCTCGATGCAGCAAAAGCACTCGTCCCACTATGGGGTCCGATGGCAAACAGCCGAGCAATCAGGCACCTATCTCAAGCAATTGAAACAGCCATAAACGTCACAGCTGGCATCCTTACCAACAACACTAACACAAAGTCCTGCGCACTCAAACAACATATATACAACAATGTGATAATACACAAAATCGGAAAGAAATCAGTCCAAAGTCGGTTCTTGGAGTTCCATGTGTATCCCCTTTTATTTGGTCATCAGATCATTGATAATTCACAGCCAGCCGACACGTGTTTCGTTGTAGGACTGTACACACACAGTTACTACAACTCTTCAGGGCTGGAAAAAATATAAAATGGATGACCTAAGTGACAAGCCTGCTTAAAAAGTTCAAGCGATAGATTTACAAAATGTATACCCAGAAGTGACATTTCTTATTCAGAAACACCTCATCGTGAGGAACCCATAAATTACTTAAGTTCAATGGTCTACTGAGAGTTTGTGAGTGACCAAATCATACTTATATTTCCATAAAAGGTTGATTACATATATGCGTCGTGGTAGAGAGTGAAAATTGACACCTGTGTCAAATCTAAACACATTAGACGATTGTACATAAAAAACATTATTTTTTTCTCTTGATAATTGTTTCAATACACATTATAACTCAAGGTATTAAAAGTGTGACACAAAACCGCAGGCAGTTCCCATGAACGTGACAAAGCGTAACAGATTATAAGCTACCTCAATGGCTGAATCCTCAGTAGTTAGGCTAATCATATATGACAGGTAGAGAAAAAGGAAGAAAAACGGAAAGGTCATGGTATTAGTAATCCATTATCCAATATTTGGGTACCCCCCTATGGGACTTTAGGACAAACTAAAAGAGGTTCTTACCCCAACTCCGGTGATACTTCCAACCGAGAAGGGTAACCTCGTTGTGTGGTGAGAGCGGTATAGTAATCACTGCAAAGTAATTAATGCCACAAATTCAGAGATAAAATAGCTAGGGGTACGTACGTCAAGTAAAACTTCAAATTATATGCAATTAAAATCTAGTTTAAGTACGGAAGACACTGGACCAGTGTTCATTTGAACAGACACGTCGAATATTAAACTATACAACATAGGCGCGAATGTAACTCGTAGTTATTAGCCCCGTCGTTATTGAGAAACTGCACAGTGCTTCATATGATAACAAACCATATTAAATATAAAGAAACACATCATCACAGGAAGTCAAAAATGCCCGACTGCCTATAAAATACTCCCATATTGTATCTTAACCATCAAGACCTCCGTAATCTTACCCGATACCTGTTTAAAATAATCCAAAAAACGCCAGTTAATCCGCAATTTTACGCATTCCAATATTCGGAAAATCCACTATTTACAGCCAATATAATATCCTTCAAAAGACACATGGGTACGTGTGGTATCTTTCTCTGTAAAATGGAGAAACATAACATTAGTCCGTATTGCCAAACGTAAGGAACGGTAAACAAGGATGTCACGAAAGTCAATTAAACTTTCTACGAGGGTTCGGGAAATTACCTGCGGCCGAATCGCCCTCGCTCCACTGGCGTCTATTACCCGGAAGTGACTCAGGCCCGACTCGGAAGCGGATATAAATCCGGTCGCATGTCCAGAGTCTAGACCGCTGAACCGATAAGGTGTAATGCCCAATTAGTCTAACTGTCCGTAAGTAAATCCATAAGTCTACCCCATAATGCTCATGGCCACATTTGATGTGGTCGCACTATATACCAACATTGGCTCAGAATTGGGATTACAAGCAGTAACACATATGTTAAGTACACGACCAGCCACTGAGTGTCTACAAAATGAAATGCTAATTAGAATGATGCAAATTATTCTACATAACAACTTTTTCTTATTTGAGGGAAATTGGTACAAACAAATCAGGGGGGTAGCAATGGGGTCTAAATTTTCCCCCTCTTTTGCTTGCCTGTTTATGGGTTGCTAGGAGAAAGATTGGATTTGGGGGGACAGAGGAAGCAAATGGACTGAAAAGCTCATTTATTGGGGCAGATACATCGACGATTGTCTCCTACTGTGGGCTTGTACACATAATGAACTGCTGGAGTTTTTGGAATATATGAATAACAATCTATATGGGATACAATTTACCATGGAATCAAGCAGCACACACATCTCCTTCCTAGATATAGAATTATACACTGAGGGAGACAAATTAAAGAGCCGACTATTTAGGAAAAATACTGCATGTAACTCTATCTTACACGCCGACAGCTCTCACCCAATACACCAGATCAGTGCCATACCTTATGGGGAGTTTGTCAGAGCCAAGCAAAATTGTAGCGAGGAATGTGAGTTCTATACTTGTATTGAGGATATGAATCAACGTTTTGAGAAGAGAGGTTATTCCCCTACTGTCCTCAGAAAAGCCAAAAACAGGATTAAGAGGGTTAAGAGGGAAGATACACTAAAACCAAAACCCACTCCTAATGAGAGAAAAGACAACATTCGAATGGTTACTGATTTCAATGAGCTCAGTCATGTCCTTCGCAGAAGCCTCAAAAGACATTGGGGGATTCTTGCGGCGGATAAGACATTGACGCCCCATATCACAAGACAACCACAAATTTCATTCAGTAGAGGCAGGACTCTACGCAATAGACTTAGCCCTACAGTACCCAAGGTAGGAAATATACACTCCTGGTTGAGTTCTATAAATATGTGTTTCTTTGAATGTGGGTTCTGTGGGGTATGCCGGTGAGCCAAACACAAGACGAAAAGTTTTAAGGGCTGTGACAACAAAACCTATGATATTCGGACGAATATCAACTGCTTGACTACATTTGTGGTCTACATTATCGAATGTAAATGTGGACTACAATACGTAGGAAGTACGATCAGGAGCCTGAAAGATAGAATTGGGGAACATGTTAGAGCCTTGCTACAACAAGATGCTAGATATCCAGTAGCGATTCATGCCAGCATATGCCAAGCCCATGGTCCCAAAAAAGAATTTGCTTTCTTTGGAATAGACCATATTCCTCTAAATATCAGAGGTGGAAATAGGGAGTTGCGCCTTAGGCGCGCAGAAGCATTCTGGATCATGAGGCTTCATACAGTTGGGCGGGGACCCAGAGATGCAATTCTTCCTTGGTGAGTAACACCTTGATTTTAGGTCGGCCGAGATAGAATAGCTTTTGCTGATATATGACTATTATTACATATGATCTAGTAGCTTTTCTTCCCTTGTTTAACAACGGGTTTCAAGAATATTTCTCAGGGTTGTGGACCAGGATGCAGTATAGTAAATGAAACATAACATGTATGGATCACGTAAAGTATATGTTGTAAACTCTTACGTGGATTCATAACCTTATTAATTCTGTCACATTACATGTATGGACGTGCTTTTATTACATTATTAGGCAAACCCGACCGTATCATATAAACTTATTCCATGTTTTTCGACCCTTTTGGTCTTGTTGTCTTCTCATATGGTATTAATAGATTGATAAACCACTTTCCTTCCTTTACGTTAGCCTCTTTTCCTGCCTTAATGATAGCTTGGTGTCTTCATCATGCTCAATATTTGATTTTATTGCGGGCTATTAGGGGTTTTACCGCTCGGTCGTTTGAAACCCTCCAAATAGGACTGGTAGAACCAAATTCGGCAATTCGAGACCATACGCGGACTAGTTCGTTGTTTGTCACGCGTACGGACATTAACTCATTGATATTCTCACATGGTGTTCGCCACATTATGGGGTAGACTTATGGACTTACTTACGGACAGTTAGACTAATTGGGCATTACACCTTTTCGGTTCAGCGGTCTAGACTCTGGACATGCGACCGGATTTATATCCGCTTCCGAGTCGGGCCTGAGTCACTTCCAGGTAATAGAAGCCAGTGAAGCAAGGGCGAGTCGGCCGCAGGTAATTTCCCGTACCCTCGTAGAAAGTTTAATTGACTTTCGCGACATCTTTGTTTGGCAATTCGGACTAATGTTATGTTTCTCCATTTTACAGAGAAAGATACCACACGTACCCGTGTGTCTTCTGAAGGATAATATATTGGCTGTAAATAATGGATTTTCCGAATATTGGAATGCGTAAAATTGCGGATTAACTGGCGTTTTTTGGATTATTTTAAACAGATATTGGGTAAGACGATACGTATGATTACGGAGGTCTTGATGGTTAAGATACAATATGGGAGTATTTTGTAGGCAGTGGGGCATTTTCGACCTCCTGTGATGATGTGTTTCTTTATATTTAATATGGTTTGGTATCATATGAAGCACTGTGCAGTTTCTCATTAACGACGGGGCTAATAACTACGAGTTACATTCGCGCCTAAGTTGTATAGTTTAATATTCGACGTGTCTGTTCAAATGAACACTGGTCCAGTGTCTTCCGTACTTAAACTAGATTTTAATTGCATATAATTTGAAGTTTTACTTGATGTACGTACCCCTAGCTATTTTATCTCTGAATTTGTGGCATTAATTACTTTGCAGTGATTACTATACCGCTCTCACCACACAACGAGGTTACCCTTCCGGGTTGGAAGTATCACCGGAGTTGGGGTAAGAACCTCTTTTAGTTTGTCCTAAAGTCCCATAGGGGGGTACCCAAATATTGGATAATGGATTACTAATACCATGACCATTCCGTTTTTCTTCCTTTTTCTCTACCTGTCATATAGGATTAGCCTAACTACTGATGATTCAGCCATTGAGGTAGCTTATAATCGTTTACGCTTTGTCACGTTCATGGGAACTGCCTGCGGTTTTGTGTCACACTTTTAATACCTTGAGTTATAACGTGTTTCGAAACAAATATCAAGAGACAAAAATAAAGTTTTTTATGTACAATCATCTAATGTGTTTAGATTTGACACGGGTGTGAATTTTCACTCTCTACCACGACGCATATATGTAATCAACCTTTTTTGGAAATATAAGTATGATTTGGTCACTCACAAACTCTCAGTAGACCATTGAACTTAAGTAATTTATGGGTTCCTCACGATGAGGTGTTTCTGAATAAGAAATGTCACTTCTGGGTATACATTTTGTAAATCTATCGCTTGAACTTTTTAAGCAGGCTTGTCACTTAGGTCATCCATTTTATATTTTTTCCAGCCCTGAAGAGTTGTAGTAACTGTGTGTGTACAGTCCTACAACGAAACACGTGTCGGCTGGCTGTGAATTATCAATGATCTGATGACCAAATAAAAGGGGATACACATGAAACTACAAGAACCGACTTTGGACAGATTTCTTTCCGATTTTGTGTATTATCACATTGTTGTATATTCGTTGTTTGAGTGCGCAGGACTTTGTGTTCATGTTATAGGTGTGATCTGTTTCATACTTAAATTGAGGGGTTCTGTGGGTTTCCCCTCCCTGCTGGCACCATTACTTATGAAAAAAATCTATTACGTTAATATTGCTTGAGCGCCCATATATCCCGTATACTCAAAGCCATTTTTTCTGGTGTACTTACCAACAACACTGCTGAGCATCAGGCGGTCCGCCTGGTGGCTTTACAGAACCGCATTGTTCTAGATGTGGTACTAGCGGACCGTGGAGGAGCATGCCGCATCATTGGTGCCAGTTGCTGTACTTATGTCCCTGACAACTCACCTTCTGTTTTCAAAGCATTTGAACATCTCCACAGGCTGGTGTCAGAAATCCATCAGGAATCAGAGACTTGGACACTTGGAAGGTGGTTTTGGGGCACTTTGAAAGAATGGGGCTGGAAAATAATAATGATCCTCTTGGTTCCAATATTAGCAATATGTGGCTGTTGTTTGGGGATACATTGTATACCACTTTTGTGTTCTCTTTGTCTAAACTGTTTGCACCCTAAGACTATGGACACTAAACTCACGAAGATGAGAGTAATGAACGATAAAGAGATACAGGACATTATGGACATTGAAATATACTAGCAAGCTGGCTAAGTTATGTTCAAAGGGAGGACTGTAGAAAGTAAAACGACAAACATGAACATTGCCTGCGCCATCTTGTTTAGCGAGGGCCTTTACGTGCGCGTAAGCTGGAACCATTTTAGACATCACGGCCATTTCGTACTCTGCTGGTGACCTATGTGTCACTACGACCTCGCTATCATCCCCCAGCGCTCTGACCAAGCTTGAACAAATGTACTGGGGTTGTAAAACGTTGTCATCATGACAAAGCCCCGGAGTCACTTCCCGCACCAAACCCGTTTGTCCTTTCATCCTCCATGCTCGGGCAATCCCTTTTGATAACCTCCTTCACCGCACCTGGCTACTCAATCCAATCCCAGGCACTAACCGACCCCTGCGGACATGGTTTATTATCCACACATGGCAGGGCCTGTTTCAGTGAGAAAGGGGCCTGTTTTAATCAATGACACGAACACTTAGATCTGAACGATCCCACGTGTTTTTAGATCCTGTCGAAATGTCCAGCTGCAAGATAACGAACATCTGTTAGATCTGGGTGGGGGGACGATTGCTGCTGGGTTTGTGTGAGAACCTGACTGAGGCGGGGATTCCAAGGATGTTTTACCATGCTAATAAACTGGTGCAATGTGTATAAAAGACCGAACCACGGAGATGCAGTTAGAGCACCTCCCGACGACATCCCGGTGTCTGAGTTGATATGTTCTCCTCTGGAGTAATAAACCTGTTTCTTGCCTTCCAGTTACCAGCGCCCGCCTCGTTATTTTGATAGATATCTGTAAGGTGAATTAAAGGTGTTTTGCGCCGGGCAGCATCGGTGGTCTCAGGAAATTCGCTGTTTTTCACAATTGGCGGAGGTCAAGTCCAAGGATGAAAAATGCCTTGCCCCCTCAAGAGAATCCAGCATTTTAGTTATGTTGGGTAAAGGGTAAGGAAGTCCTCATCCTGGGATCCTCACCCTCCGCCTGGGACGACTCCTGGTGGCCCCCCGCCCTGGGCAGCGCACCCAAACCAACAGACCACGCACGCAACCTGGGCTTCATCCTAGACTCCTCCCTCTCCATGACCAGACAAGTCAACGCCGTCTCCTCGTCGTGCTTCAACATCCTGCGCATGCTACGTAAGATCTTCCGATGGATCCCCACCGAGACCAGGAAGACGGTCACCCAGGCCCTTGTCACCAGCCGTCTGGACTACGGCAACTCCCTCTACGCCGGAACCACCGGCAAACTCCAGAAGAGACTCCAGCGGATCCAGAACACCTCAGCACGACTCATCCTGGACATCCCCCGCCGCAGCCACATCTCCGGACACCTGAGAGACCTGCACTGGCTCCCGGTCAACAAGAGAATCACCTTCCGGCTCCTCACCCACGCACACAAAGCCCTACACAACCAAGGACCAGGATACCTCAACAGCCGCCTCAACTTCTACGCTCCCAAACGCCAGCTTCGATCGACCAGCCACGCCCTCGCCGCCGTCCCCCGCATCCGAAGAGCCACCACAGGAGGAAGGTCCTTCTCCTACCTGGCCGCCAAGACCTGGAACTCCCTTCCGACCCACCGCCGCCTGACCCAGGACCACCTCGCCTTCAGGAAGCAGCTCAAGACCTGGCTGTTCGAGCAGTAGCGGACCCCCTCCCCCCAGCGCCTTGAGACCCTCCGGGTGAGTAGTGCGCTATATAAATGCTCTGATTGATTGATTAATTGATTGATCAACAATAACTGCTTTGTTGAGCTCCCTTGAGCCGACACAGAGCCTGGCTTCCCCATTGGCTTGCGGGCCATAACAACAGGAGAGACCCACTCCGTTGCTTCAACTTCTTGAATGATGCACTTGGCTAAGAGATTGTCTAATTCAACTTTTATGCAGTCCCTTACTAACAGAGGTGCATTCCTAACCTTAGCTGTTTTTGGAACACCGTTAGATTTGACCTTTATCCGATGTAAATAGTTTTTGAGACACACCCAGCTCACCAGCAAAGACCTCAGGGAATTCCTTGATTCAGTCTCGATTAGCATTACTAACAACCCTAACTGGTGGTAATTCTTTTATGCAGACAGATCTCATTGTGTTCAAGGCAGATATGTAGATCATGCTGATGGAACCAACTTATGAGCGAATCCCCTTTCATCAAGACATAGATTTTACCAGGCAAGGCTCTCCCTTTTAAGTCAATCATGCCCCAGAAATAACCCACAACTCAATAGTCACACCACCTTAACCTATCAGTCTAATGTGTGGCTTCAGCAGGGTGGCTTTGCCCAGCAGATTACGCTCATAAAATGTTTTTGGGACTAGAGTTATCTTGGCCCCAGAGTCGAACAGCATGCTCATTGGAGCATCATTGATCAAAACTAGCTCCTGAGGGCCATCTCTAGTATTCCCTGTGACTGGGAGAATATTGATTCCTTCCAATTCTTCTTCATAAAGTTCAACTTCCATGACTTTTTTATGCTTGTTGCCCGTTCTGCAGCTTTTTGAGACGTGACCTTTTCTCTCACAAGTTTTTCACATGGCCTTCCAGCCTGGGCGGCCTTTAAAGTTGGCCATATGGCCAGGCTTGCCACACCTGAAGTACTTCACCTGAATTTTTTTTGTGTTAAAGCGTTTTGAAGTGGTGCTCGATTTGGGTTCAACAAATCTATCCACCAGCACCTTGACATCAATGTTCTGCTTTTTTCACCTGAACTGTCTGCGTATAATATCAACACACGCTCTTGAATGCTAGTGACTTTTGGCTATGGTCAGCACTTCTTGAAGCAATGGCTTTTCTTTTTGCCACAGGGCGTCTCTCGTTTTGTCGAGGGCGCATCCCAACATGAACTGATATCTTAACTGCTCCTCTAAGCTGCACCAAAATTGCACGTGGAAGCCAATTTGCGCAAGGTAGTGATGTACTGTTTGATTGACTCATCCTGCCTTTGCATCCTTCTCCCAAAAAGATATGGTTCAAGGACAGTACTCACTTTGGGGAGGTGGTGCAAGTTCAACTTTTTGAAGAAGATCTCGTATTCATTAAGAATGGCAGAGTCACTATCAGAGAGTTCAGGAAGGTGTTCAAAGAATTCTTGTCCCTCAGAGCCCAAACAATGCATTAACAATTAGGCTTTCCTCTCTGCGCTTAAGGAAATGCCACAGACACGAGCATAATGTATGAAAACCTTCTTTCACTTCAACCACGAGAGAGGAGGAACTCCTGGAGATGTCAACAAGAAGGGAGGGGCAGTGACATTATGTATGATGTACGTACTATGTTTTTTTTTTATTCTTTTCATTTTCAAAATAAAGAAAGATCATAATCACCACAGCACAAGCACGTGTTAGCATATTATCATTAGCAATAGTACATTTCCAGAAAGACACATGGATTAAATAGTTTGACGTTTCAATAAGCATCATGAAAGTAGGTCCAGTTCATACATTCTTCTATACATTAATCAATTAACTCGTCAACAGTCCTGATCATGTGGGGTTCACAGATGTTGCCTCTGTACTCATTTCATTTAGCCCATACAGCAACCCATTTCCTCGGACAGCCTCTAGACACGTATACCGTCTTTTCCTGCACCATATTCGAGTCCATATCTTTCTGCCAGGCCCCCAGTGTTGGTGGTGTGGCCGCACCCCATAGTCTTGCGATGTTTCTTTTTGCTATTGCCAGACCCAGCGTGGCCCATATTTTGCCCTTTGCAGGGAGGTCAGAGGGTTCCCAGATGTTAAGGAGGCACCTCTTTGCTTCAGGCTGCAATTCCACCCCCACACATCTCTCATACAATCAAGCACCTGTGCCCAGTAAACTTGCACCTCCCGGCGTTCCCACAATATGTGTAGAAAGGTTCCCACCTCCCCACACCGTCTTCGGCAGAGTCCGTCATCGCTGCGGCCCATCAGGACCAGCCGGGTACTAGAAATATACACTCTGTGTAGGACTTTTAATTGAATGAGTCGCAACTTGGCTGGTAATGCTATCTCTTTTGGGGACGCTAGCGCCTCGCGCCATTCTTCGTTGTCAATTTCCAGTCGGTCTGCCTCCCACTTCTCTTTAAGGGCCCACAGTGGGTCAGGGGTATGGTTAATGAGTTTTTTGTATGTGAGCTATATGGCCTTTTCCGGGAGGTGGCCATCTAGCAGTCTGTCCTCTAGTGGCGAGGACTCTGGGAGCTGCGTCCCAGGAGGAATATTGGCCTGTAGTGCATGTCGGACTTGCATGTATTGGGAGTGTTCTGTCTGAGCCAGACCATATGTGCGTTGAAGGGTGTCAAATGTGAGCACTCCCGCGGGGCCCCATAAGTCCTTGACCCGAGAAATGCCTATTAAGTCCCAGTTCCTTAAGCCCTTCGTGCGGCTAAGGGCGCCTAGCCTCTCAGAGGCCCACAGTGGGGTTGCCTGGGTAAGTTTGCCCACCCAGTCCAGTTTCTTCTGAACTATGTGCCACAGCTGGACAGAGTGTTTGGTCGGCCCCGTCAATCTGTACCTTCCCTGTCTGGAGTAAAGAGCCGCCTCGAAGTTCCCCCCTGGAAGGAGCCATTTGTCCATCTCGTACCCAGGGTCATTAACTGCACAGTATGTCCCCCAATTGATGGCCGATAGATGCGCCACCCAGTAATATTTCCTGATGTCAGGTAATGCTATCCCCCCATCAAACCAGCCCAGAGTTAGCTTCTGGAGGGAGATGCGGGGCGTACCCGCCCAGAGAAGGTCCCTTTGGGTTGCCTCAAAGTGGCAAAGTATTTATTTGGGACTAGGTCCGGGTGATTCTGGAGGACATAAAGGAATCTTGGCAGCGCCATCATTTTAAATAGGGCGGCCTGGCCTAGTAGCGATAGTGGGAGGTTCTTCCAGACTGCTACGTCTCTTTGGAGCTGCCGCAGGGGAGGCAAAAGGTTTCCCTCGTACCGTGCAGCACGGTCTTTGGATATGTAAATGCCTAGGTATGTGAACACGTCGCTAGCTATTTGGATCGGGCAATCGGCAGGTGTCTGCGAGGGGCGTTCGCTCAAAACATAAATGAGAGATTTCCCCCAGTTAATACTGTAACCGGAGTACTCCCCAAACCTCCGTAAAATGTCTAGTGCTGCCGCTAGGGACTCTTGTGGCTTTGTGAGGTACAGGGGGATGTCGTCCATGTAAAGCGAGATCCTATCCTCCTAGCCGTCTGCCCATCGTATCCCCTGCAGTGAGGGGGTCTGCCTCACCCACGCTGCCAATGGTTCAAGGGCCAAAGCAAATAGCAGGGGTGAGAGGGGGCATCCCTGTCGTGCCCCCTCCCTAAACTGAAGGCCTCTGAAAGTTTGTTGTTGACCACGACCTGAGCTAAGGGATCTGCATAAAGGAGCTGTACCCAGCTAATGAAGCTAGGGCCGAACCCCAACTTTCGAAGTACTGTCATCATGTACGGCCACTCTAGGGTATCGAAAGCCATGGCCGCATCTAATGACACCACCACTGCCTCTCTGCGTAGCCGGTGGCAGCAGCCCAGCACCCCATGGAGGCGTTGTAGATTCAACGCTGTTTTGCGGTGAGGCATAAAGCCCGATTGGTCTGGGTGCACCAGTGTATGGAGGACCAGTCTGATCCTGTTGCCCAAAACCTTGGCCAGGAGTTTTGGTTCCACGTTAAGCAATAATATCGGCCTATAGGAGGCACAGAACTCTTTAGGCTTCCCCACCTTGGGGATTGCCAGGATTGTGGCTATCCGCTGGTCATGGGGCAGACTACCTAGCTCCCTACTTTCCTCGAACATCCGCTTGGAGTGCTCACCGAGGCCGTTTGGTTTGAGCTTACAGAGCTCCACAGGTAGCCCATTGGGCCCTAGGGCCTTCCCAGGGCGAAGTTCATTGATGGCCTTCACTATTTCTTCCACCACCTGGGGTGCTTCTAGAGTCTCTTTTTCATCCTCGGAGAGGGACGGGAGGACAATGTCCTCCAAGAAGGCCGCCGAATCACTTTCCGTCATTGCGGATCTCCGAGCGTAAACTTGTTGATAGTATGACGCTAACTCCCTGACTATATCTTGCGGGTCCGTTAGAACCGTTCCCGTAGCAATCTGCAACTCAGCGACCACCTTCTGAGCCTGTTGCTTCCTATCCAACCACGCTATAAGTTTGCCTGCCTTATCTCCTTGATCATAGAGCCTCCCTTCTCTGTCCCTCGCCAATGTCCTGGCTACGTCTATAGCAAGGTCCCTGTACTCTGTGGCCTTCAATTGGAGCCGGTGTATCGTGTCTAGGCTCCCAGTGCAGTGCGCAGTGTCCTCAAGGGTATGCAACTAAGACTCCAGAGTCTGCAGTTGCGTCTCATGTTCCTTGTGGCGTCCCGCTATTGCTGAGAGTGCTTCTCCCCTTACCACCATCTTGAAGGCCTCCCATAGGACCACCCCCGAGTCCACAGACCCCGAGTTTTCATCAAAGTAGCGATCGATCACCTGGGTAACGTTCTTCTGTATAGCTTCACCCTTCAAATGCCACGCGGCAATGGGAGCGACACAGCTAACCTGCCGGTCGCCTAGCGTAAGATGCACCCAGAGAGGGAGTGATCCGAGATGCCCCTTGCCAGGTGGGTGACTTCACGTATCGTCATGTCCTGGTGCATTGGTGCCAGGAGGTAATCTAGGCGTGAAAAAGTGTGGTGTGGACCTGACAGGAAAGTGTACTGTTTTTGTGTCGGGTGTAGGAGACGCCATAGATCGACCAGTCCGAACTCCTCCAGGAGATTGGGGAGCCACCGCTGCCCCACCCGATATCTCTCGCCGGCTGCCTGTCTATCTTCCGGGAGGGACAGTACGAGCTCTCCCAGGTCACTATAGGATTGTATCTGGAGGCCTGGAGGGATATAGACCGACACTAGGGTGAGTCTACGGCTCTCCCATTTCCCAGAAATAGCCACAAAGCGCCTTATGGGATCCACCTCCACCACCATGGGAAAGGTGCGTCGCACCAAAATACCTACCCCTCGAGACCCCGAAGTGAAACCGGCATGTGCCGCTAGTGTGTATCCCCATCTGTTTAGTGCCTGGCATGTGTTCCCCCTCAGGTGCATCTCCTGCATTAGGACTACGTCTTGCAAGTGTTTCCTCACAAACTGCAGCACGATACACTGTTTGAGTTTGTCCCCATACCATTGACGTTCCAGCTAATTAGTTTAAGACTCCTATCCCACTTCATAGCCATGGACCCTGTAGCTAACCAGTGCTCTACTGTGTGTCCTATGTTGCTGTTTCAGAATATGTGCCCTGCCGTGGTGTGCTGCTAACAACCTCGCCCCTCCCCCTCCAATGTGCAACCGTCCCTGTCTCACCCCCCTCACTCTCGTCCCTCCCCCCAACAAATGCAACCCCCCCCAACCCTGCTTCCCTGCTCAATAGGTCTTGAACTACCCACATCCCCAATTAGCAGAGCGCCTTTTGCCCGTTACCCAACCTGGAATCGGGAGAATAATAAAACAGAAAAACAACCCCCTTTTCCCAACAGATGAACCTTGTGCAAGTGGGGTGTGCGCCGGCTCCAGCTCCAGCCGCCACCCATGCCCACCCCGTAAACTGTAACAGTGTACCATGAAAAACCTACACTCCATGTATCTAAAGAGTCATTCATTTTCAGTCTGCATTACACTCCTTTGGACGAGAAGGCAGCCCCTCGCGGGCTCACTTGGGTCACAGAGTTGGAAAAGAGAGGGGGGGGATCTTCAGCACAGCCACCAACAATAGCACGGCCCTCCTCCCCGTATCATACAACATCGTCTCTACCTCCCCCCCAACCAGAAGTCCTTCGAAAAATCATGAACCAGACCCAAACCACAAACCCTCGGTACATTACAGTAAGCAGAGGTCCACAGTTGTGGGTCCGTCGCCCTCAATGTTCAGTCGCCTCTCGAAGCGTCCCCCAACGAGGACTTGCAGACCTCGACCTCCACAAGCGCTGACTCTGTCCATCAACGTCCGACCTGCCGGCCACAGACTCTGGCAACGCAGCCTGTGCGTCTCTCCAACTCCCACCTCTGGCCTGATCCCAAGCTGTCGACATCTTCCGGTCAATCCAGTCCTGCACGTCTGCAGGTGAGGTAAAGAATAAAGATTTGCCTCCAGCAAGAACCTTGAGCTTGTTAGGAAAAAACATCATGTATTTGATGCCTCTCTCCCTCAGCGCTGCCTTCACGCCTACAAAGGAGGGCCTCTCTCATTGTACCTGAAGGGTAAAGTCCGGAAAAAACCGAACCGTGGCGTTGTCGTAGCGGAGGTCCCCGGCCTGTCTAGCTGCTTGCAAGATGGCGTCTCTATCCCTATAGTTCAGGATTTTTGCAATAATGGTCCTGGGCGGCGCCCCTGGTATGGGTTTAGGGATAGGTGCACAGTGCGCCCTTTCCACGGTGAATATGTTGGAGAGGCGTTTAGGCTTCAAGTGATTGAGAATCAGGTCTTTCAGGAAAAGTTCCACACTGGGCCCCTCCAAATCTTCCGGTACGCCTACGACGCGCATATTGCTTCTGCGGGCCCTCCCTTCTTGGTCTTCCAGCCGCAACGCCACTTGGCAGTGTTGGTGCACTAGGTCGTTGACACGTTGTTCCAGTGCCTTGGTTGACTTCTGTAGCACCTTGATGTCGGCCTCGTTGGCTTTCGTCTTCTCCGATGTTTTCCCGAGGTCGACCCGGAGGAGATTTACTTCGATGGAGACCTTGTCAATTTTCGCCTCTAAGTTGGCGCCAAGTGACTGTATGGCCACCTTGATGGAGGCCAGCGATGGTTCTTTCGTGCCTGATTGGTCACCTGCAGCGTTCTCCGCTTGTGGCGTCCCCATCTGTACCGTGTATTTGTCCAGTTTGTTTGATTGCGTCGCTGTATTGTATTTGGGCCTCATGTTGGCTATAATCCCACACGGTCAGTCTGTGGCACGCAACACGCCCCGGTCCATCCAAGAATGGCATCTGCAGCCACTGTTGATATTCGGCACACCCCTAGGGTTCCCGCAGCTCAGGCACGCCTCCACTCCACCGGTCCAGGCCCAAGGCTGTGAAGCGCTCCCTCCGCTATGCTCTTCGCCGCACCCCAGCAGGTGGCACGGTTCGCTGCCGCACACAGCCCTGTCCCGCTGGCCGCAGCTCCGTCTCGTGTATGCAGGCTGCAGGCGTCCCTTCTCCGCAGCCCGCCTCCTGTCCTGCCCGGGGGGGTGTCGCACGTTATCTGCCCCCACGCATGTGATGGTCACCCCTGCCTTCCGGGAGAGGGTTCACTCACCGCCGCGGCCTCTCTGTCCCGCCTTCTCGATTCTCCTGCAGTCCGTCTCCTCTTCTGCCGGGGGCCCCTACGCTGATGTGCGCCCCTGCTGTGCTGGGCCCGTCCAGCCGCCCACTGCCTCACCGACAGTCGGATTCCGCGTCTAGCTTACTGTCTTTGAACCGGGACCCACGCAGCCCCGGTTGCTTTCCTGAGGTGTCCTCCGGTCCGCCTCCAAACCTTCCGAACCACTGGTGCCTGCAGCCAGCCTCGATGTAGGACAGCGTGTGGTAGTCCCAAACTGGCGGCGCTACACTTTTGGGCCACACGATGCAGACCAGATGGCTCCCCTCAGGCCGAGTCGAGCTCCGTAACCGCCCAACTAGGCCGCCGAGCCGGGCCCTTGCCTGAGACCTGAGGCCACTCGCGCCGCTTCAGCGCTTCCCTTCGGCAGCCGGCCAGAGACCACAGGGACGTAACTCGGCTTCCGCTGCAGGCAGCGCAGCCAGAGACGGATCAGTCGGTGCCCCTTCCTAGCGCCGATTCAGCGCCGCATATGGAATGTAGGATTCTCCGGATATTGAGCGGATTTATGCGGGATGAAGGCTCGGCTCCACGGGGCTCCTGAGTCAGGCGGCCATCTTCGCTGGCACTCTGCCACGCCCCACGTACTATGTTTTGACCTAGTTACTACTTAAGGGTGAACTTCAGTGATCTGCTTACAGTGCGCAATATCCACAAGCCTTATTAACTGTGCGCATCATCGAAACTGCGTGCAACTTCAGCAATTAAAATTTAGGCCAATGCGCACAATCCCAAAAACTGTATTTGCTGTGTGCATCAGCGGAACCATCAGCCCGATTACTGATGGCACATACTTATACAGGGAGGAGTCACTTTAGTCTGGTGCTCAATTACAAGTGTAAATGTGAGTCTGGTGGTGCCTGATAACTGAAAGGCACACATTTGTTTACATACAATTTTATATATGTCTGATTTATTATTCCTATTACAGCGCCTTCTACCTTGAGAAAGACTATCCTAGACTAGTGTGAGGACAAAACCCATGCCGACAAATGAGCGACCTGAAGTGTAATACTGAGAAAAAGTAGCCTGGAGGAATGCTGCAAATTAAAGTAAATGAAACAGAATTAATAAAGAACTACATAACAACAGCAGTGTGACCTGGAAGCCGATTGTTTCTCAATATAGTCCTAGTTTGTGATTTCCTTACAGTGCTCACATTATCATCCGCACTAGAAGAGATGGGAACCTGGGGTGTCTGGTCACAGAAGCTCATTTACATACAAAGGGCGTGACAGCCTGCTCACAACGCACAGCACAACGTGTTTACGTAAAGTGCTAGTACACAGAACAGGGTAAAGTCTTGTATCTCTTTTTTTCATTTTCTTTAATATATCCTGCACCTCGCTCTGTTCTTCTCTTTCTCTTATTTCAATTCATCATAAATTATTCAATTTCACTATTGCTTTATCAGAAAGGCACAAGTCGGAGGGTAGCCACAGTTTGAAGGGGTCCCCCTACTATCACCTAGAAACGGGACTGAGTTCCACCTAGATCCTTAGCCTGCAACTGGTAATTGTTACTTTGTGCCCCAGCACTGCAGGCACAGGCATCTGAGTGTTTGTTTGTGTGAGTGGTGCAAGAGAGGAACAGAGAACTTGACAAAACTAGTCCTTCTATTGCTTAATACATTGTAAATGTGAAACACTTTGGGGCTTAGGAGCTGGATAAAGAATAATGTCAGGAAACAAGCGCAAATTAAAAGCACATTTTATTTATTCGCTGAAAACTGTTTAAAATGTAATTTCCAAGTTCCACATCTGTGTTTAAAAATATTTACACTTTCAGTCAATTCCGAGTGTAGTTACAAACTGATAGTGGGAAAAACACATGATGTAAAAAAACTATAACCGAAAAATTATTTTTACATTATTTTATATTTCTTGTTTTGAAACTGAGTCTGCTGCTTACAGTGGCTCAATTCTGGTACAAAGTAGAGTTTGGCAAGTCACAAAATGAATAGGGAGAGCCAAGTCGGAGAGGAGCCATGGGTCGCACTTAGTAATAAGGCCTGAGTCACAAGCAGATCCATCAACCGATAACAGTGTGTAAAAGATGCAGCAAACGTTACTTAAAAACAAGGTATATGCTCCTTTATATCTAAAAATAACACCTGTGCTTCGCTTTATTTCATTACAGATACTGCAGTGGCATTTGTTAATAGTAATACATGCATTTTACCAACGAAGCTTCCATCTCCAGAGCCTTGACAACATGTCCACTCTGGGTGTGTTGGGTTTATAGGTTTTATCACTAATCCGACAAGTTAGCTGAAAATACCGCTGTTAGACCCAGTATTTTTCAGTGTTGCTTTTACAGGTAGTGTGGTCAGGGGCGATTGAATGTTTTCCTTTGTATCTCTTCTTCACCAAATAAAAATCAAGAATGTTTCTTTTCTTTTAATCCACATTGTGCTTGTCTCCCACTGTGTATCCTGGTACATAATGTCACTTTGCTATGTGTACGGAAGTGAACAATCACTGGATACAAACACTTTTATAATTCTGCAAATACTGTTATCTGATTTTCTTCTTTACTGCTATCAGGGTCTTTTATCATCTGGTATTTCAATGTCCTACATAATTTGAATTTTATCTTTTTCCATAATTCATTCCTCTCACAATAACTGCACTGTTCTGCTCTTGTCTATGTCCTCAGATGGGTCAATATTATTTTTGATGTTCTTAAGTTCATTCCAGAGTCCCTGCATCTCTAGGATTATTTCCATGTGAGTTAAATGAAGGAGTGTATTCACTGAGGGCTGTGTGGGATCGAAAATTGACAAAAGCCCTTCTCACTTTCAGTGCCCTTCTATGTTTTCCCCCTGTGTGTTCACTGATGACTTTGTAGCTCTAATCGTCGACAAAAGCTCTTCCCACATTCATTGCACTTGAGTGGCTTTCCCCCTGTGTGTGTTTGTTGATGTTTTCGTAGCATTGATAATTGACTAAAGCTCTTCCCACATTTACTGCACTTGAATGGTTTTTCCCCTGTGTGTGTTCGCTGATGTCTTTGTAGGTCTGATAAGTGACTAAAGCTCTTCACACATTCACTGCACTTGAATGGTTTTTCCCCGTGTGTGTTCGCTGATGTCTTTGAAGGTGTGATAAGCGACTAAAGCACTTTGCACATTCACTGCACTTGAATGGTTTTTCCCCCGTGTGTGTTCGCTGATGTCTTTGAAGGTGTGATAAGTGATTAAAGCATTTTGCACATTCACTGCACTTGAATGGTTTTTCTCCAGTGTGTGTTCGCTGATGACTTTGAAGGTTTGATAACTGACTAAAGCACTTTGCACATTCACTGCACTTGAACGGTTCTTCCCCTGTGTGTGTTCGCTGATGAACCCTTAATGCTGAAGAGTGGCGAAAACTACTGTCACATTCACTACAATGATAAGGTTTTTCCCCTGTGTGTGTTCGCTGATGACGTTTTCGGTCTGACATCTGACTAAAGCTCTTCCCACATTCACTGCACTTGAACGGTTTTCCCCCTGTGTGTATTCGCTGATGAACCCTTAATGCTGAAGAGTGGCGAAAACTACTGTCACATTCACTACAATTATAAGGTTTTTCCCCTGTGTGTGTTCGCTGATGACGTTTTCGGTCTGACATCTCACTAAAGCTCTTCCCACATTCACTGCACTTGAACGGTTTTTCCCCCGTGTGTGTTCGCTGATGTTTCCTTAATGCTGAAGAGTCGCAAAAACTACTGTCACATTCACTACAATGATAAGGTTTTTCCCCTGTGTGTATTCGCTGATGAACCCTTAATGCTGAAGAGTGGCGAAAACTACTGTCACATTCACTACAATTATAAGGTTTTTCCCCCGTGTGTGTTCGCTGATGACTTTTTCGGGCTGATATCTGACTAAAGCTCTTCCCACATTCACTGCACTTGAATGGTTTTTCCCCCGTGTGTGTTCGATTATGATGTTTTCGTTCTGATATATAACTAAAGGTCTTCCCACATTCATTGCACTTGAATGGTTTTTCTCCCGTGTGTGTTCGCTGATGTCTTTGAAGGTGTGATAACTGACTAAAGCACTTTGCACATTCACTGCACTTGAATGGTTTTACCCCTGTGTGTATTCGCTGATGTTGTTGGAGGTTTGATAAGCGACTGAAGCTCTTCACACATTCACTGCATTTAAATGGCTTTTCCCCCGTGTGTGTTCGCTGATGGCTTTGAAGGCTTGATAAGTGACTAAAGCTCTTTACACATTCATTGCACTTGAATGTTGTTTCTCCTGTGTAGGTTTGCTGATGAAGCTTGAGTTGTGATGACAAACTAAAGCTCTTGCTGCATGTGTGTGATTCTTCTTTCTTGGTTAGTGTCTGTGGGTCGGGTATATATTTGTCTAAATCCCATGACTGCATTTCCTGATGGGCCGACATGGCTGATAAAGCACTTGGCTTTTTCTCACACACTTTATATGTGTGCAGTATTTTCCACGTTTGATTTCTGTTTTAACAATAAAATGCGATAGCCACCAAATATTTGCCACACTCCTAATATGTAGAAGGTGTCTTTGTAGGCGATTGTGCCTTTAGATTGGATTATGGCTATGCACGCTTGCGGGTAAAGATGTATCTTCCTTCTGGCCGGTACAAATTGGGACAGTCTGTTGTATTGTAGATAGACAAACTCCTCTTTCCTTTACCCGTCAGTAGTCTGGCTCCGCTCTGTTGTGCTTTCCGCTTGTTACTGTGGTTTGGCCAGAAAGAGTTTACAATTCACCTAGAGCACGGAATGATGGCTTGTCATCATTTTATAAAACAAAGCACTGTGGTAATCACATCATACCGACCCCATGATCAAAGCTGGTGTTGGACGCTTGTTTATACAGGAGGTGGTTTGTTATTGTTGTTGCCTTAATTTTCCTAAGGTCATTTCTTCGTCTTGTGGCGTGGAGGTGCACAGCTCAGACTCTTACAATCACTGAACTGCCCTTGATGCTTCACCCGGAATCTGTCAGTTTATGTCCAGGTTCCTCTGTCGCCGACTGCGCTGATGTTTTCCTGAATACTGAAGCTCGTTATTTCTGCTATTATTGAAGATTTACAGCATTCGCTTAATTTTTGATGGTCATTTCATTCATTCAAGGCTTGTTTTCTGTTGGATGTAAAGATACTTAAAATTACTAAATGGAAACATAATGGAATGAGAATTCACAATGTTTAACTGATTGTAACAGACATTTCAGGGGAGATTTACCAAATCTCCACACAATGCAGCGCAACCCTCCTCCGCGAGGCTACGCTGCGTGGCGCGACAGGAAGGGAACAGGAGAGCACCATATTTTCAAAGATACGGCTCTCTCCTTCGCTTTCCCTTGCGTCGGCACGGATTACAGCGGCACTGCATCATGCACACACCTTAGCACCAGAGCGCTAGCGTGTGTGTGTCTGTGAGTCCAGCATGGGTTTTGTACAGGGAGGACACCCTTCCTGTACAAATTACTATGCCTCGACACGAGGGAAAGCTTTTACCATTTTGCATACGTGTTGCACAGTGCAGCACACATGCAAAGTCAGAAAAGGAAGAAGAAATGAAAGCATTTCTACTTCCTTGCACCTAGTTTTGTGGTTGCACAAGAACACCCATGCACCACCCTTGGCAGGCCCCCATGGCACAAAGTAATGCCAAACAATGCTATGCGCAGTCTTACATTACTTTAACGTTATTTCCAGTGCTAAACAAGTTTAGCGCTGGAAAGTAAATTAGGAAAAAAGATTTTGCGCCATTTTGTGCCTCTTTTGTGACGCAAGCACAGTGCAAAATCTTAGTATCGCTTTTGAAACTTAGCAAGGAATATTTCATCATACACAGATATTTAACTAAATGTTCTGTTGATCAGGTGACATTTTATTAATGTCTGGAAAAGAGATGATTTACCAATGTTTACAGAGTAACTGAGCAAAGTAAAGGTGTTCACGGAGCACCCAAGTGCTAGAGGTATAGCTTAAGATAGACGCATATGGTCAAGATTTCATTTAAACAACAGTAGAGTGTAGAAAAAGAGATGGATCAGGCTGGGCTGTAAAATTTCCAGTAACTCTTTACGAAGTATACAACAAAAGTAACTCCATTTACACACTTTTTCTCATTCTTTCCGATTTACTTAAGATCATCTCAAATACCAACTCCTGTCTTTACCTTGCTGTTCATAAGTCACCTTTGACACTTTCAACAGCTCCCTTGGTTCAAGCATTTCTGGTTTCTTCTATCCTGGAAGATTGGAACATTATTGTGGTTTGAGGGGGGTTTCCTATCGCCATAACATCTGTCCATCTCCCTGAAACTAGTGCAGCTTACAGAGCATGGTTCTGGCCCTGAAAGACAACTTTAAAAAGCAAGTCTTTAGTTCTTCCTAAGTTAGATAAAGTTCTGTAAGATGCAGCTCCTTCCGGGGCTTTTGTGTAAAACAGAGCGAGGGGTTCACTGTAAGGCCCGTCCTTTACATTATAAGCGCAGATAAGGCAAACAAACGTTGAGTCGTATAATTTAATATTCAACGATATCAGTCATTTAGTACTTATAGAGAATCCATCACAACCAATAATTTACCTGACATATCCCTGCAGCAGATGTGTGCCTTCTACTCTTTTTACCCCCTTTTCCACCATTACATGGCATCTGGCATGACGTTGTCCTTTTGGGGCCCAGGATGCCATTTGTGACCGGATGGGCATTTGGTAGAGCGGGAGGAGGTGTCAGTTATCCACAGGTGATGCAGCATTTCTACCTTTCCATATTTCTCATATTCAAGTTTACCTAATTTCATGTCCTTCGGCCCCCCCACTGCCCTCTGGCTGCGAACTCACTGTGTGGGGTTCATCAGAAGCAGATAACGGCGTGATAGTCACTAGGCCATGGATCTCACTTCTTCTACAACACTTATTGCAGATATAGAGCCTAGTTAGAAGTTTGTCCAACAGATTATTGCCTCAAAACTAGAGGTGGGTGAAGAATTCCGCTCTGCCGGCCGAGCTCGCAAAGTTTTGCCCACTCCTGGTCCAAAAAACTCCATGTAGAACAGAGTTCTTTTCTCAAGCGGTTCTCCAATGGTAAGGTGGCGAGCGCTTGTGAGAAAATATAGCACGCTGGACCTCCTCCTGGCGAGGTTTCTCATTGCGGGAGGTCCCGGCAGGTCGCGACCACTCTAGTGTTAAAATCTGCCATTCTCGTTGATGAAACTGCCATTCGATTAGAATATCAATTAGAGTGGCAGAGGCAGCATCGCCCTCTGGCACGACGCGTAGTGCTGTTCGTGCTGATTTTACAGTGCGGGTTAAACTCCTGGCACTAAAAATCAGTGAGCACAGCGCAACTTAACAAACTCTGCCACTAGCGGAAGTCTGCAGAGTGCAACGGAGTTTCCCTAGCACTTTGTGGAATTCAGCAGAGTAAAACTCTGCAAAATACATCAAGGCATTATCAAAACGTGACAGATATCCGGTCTGCCTTATTATAATTGCCACAGGATGTAATGCATTTTTAATGGGGCGGGCAGGATACCCGTCACATTTGTGATGGAATAAACCATCTGCTGAAATCTAAATCAGGCCTCTGGTGTACATTGTGTCCAGTGTGGCTAGCTGGGCTTCAAGGATCTTGTGGTTTGTGGGTCTCTCACTGCTTTGAGGTCACCGCCAGGCAGACCTTCTGTCAGCTGCGCCTTTTGCGGCTCTTCCTTCCAGGCAGGGACTTCTGTCAGCTGCGCCCTGTGCAGATCTTCCTTCCAGGCAGGACTTCTGCCAGCTGTGCCTCGGGCAGATCTTCCTCCCAGGCCGCACTTCTGTCAGCTGCGCCTTGTGCAGATCTTCCTTTCTAGGCTGGACTTCTGTCAGCTGCGCCTTGTGCAGATCTTCCTTTCTAGGCTGGACGTCTGTCAGCTGTGTCTTGTGCAGATCTTCCTTTCTAGGCAGGACTTCTGTCAGCTGCGCCTTGTGCAGATCTTCCTTCCAGGCTGGACTTCAGCCAGCTGCTCCTTGTGCAGATCTTCCTTTCTAGGCTGGACTTCTGTCAGCTGCGCCTTGTGCAGATCTTCCTTTCTAGGCTAGACTTCTGTCAGCTGTGCCTTGTGAAGGTCTTCCTTCCAGGCGGGACTTCTGTCAGCTGTGCCTTGTGCAGATCTTCCTTCCAGGTGGGACTTCTGTCAGCTGTGCCTTGTGCACATCTTTCTTCCAGGCAGGACTTCTGCCAGCTGTGCTCTGTGCAGATCTTCCTTCCAGGCAGGACTTCTGTCAGCTGTGCCTTGTGCACATCTTCCTTCCAGGCAGGACTTCTGTCAGCGGCGCCTTGTGCAGATCTTCCTTCCAGGCAGGGTCTTCTGTCAGCTGTGCTCTGTGCAGATCTGCCTTCCAGGCAGGGCTTCGTTCCTCAATGATCAGTTCAAAGGTCGGGAGAGGTAGAACTGGTCCAGGTCATCTTCTTTATTGCAGTTCAACTGGTCAAGCCACAGAGGTAGAGCTCTGAGATGAAGGAGAGTCTGGATTTTCTGAGCTCCGTAGAGCATTGAGACAGTTCTACCACATCCAGCACACACTACAAGACTCCAAGAGTCAACGCTACAAGTGCTGCTCCAAGGTTTAATTCAACCACTGTATCTGAACATCCCCTGGCAAATGCCAACTAGGGAATAAACAACCTGCCTGCACCAGCAGAGCGCAGGAAGCTTTTCAAGCACCTGGAGGTAAATGGACTTTCTCTATCTGTCGTAACTGAAGATGTTAATCCTTGGTAACATCAATCCCCTTCGGACAAGGTCCTCCATTTTGCTATCAGAATGTAACTCATCCTGCGCAGACACAAACCCTCTAGTCCATATTGCATGAAGCTCGGTGGTTCTCCCCTAAAAGAGGGCCCTCCACAAATTGCTGACATTTTCTTACACCCCCTGGACAGCCGTGGCAACACACAGACCAACTACACCCCCATCTACCTGCCAGGATCAAGACTCAGATCTTTCAACCTTCTCTGTTACCGTGTTTGGAACGGCCCGTCTCTGAGATTCGTGGAAGCTCCACACTCAGTGAGTTCAGAGTTGCCTTGCAAAACCCTCTCATGAGAGTGGACG
This sequence comes from Lissotriton helveticus, assembly GCF_964261635.1. Taxonomy (NCBI): domain Eukaryota; kingdom Metazoa; phylum Chordata; class Amphibia; order Caudata; family Salamandridae; genus Lissotriton; species Lissotriton helveticus. The sequence goes on along the minus strand of NW_027611726.1, from coordinate 778,158 downwards.
AAAAGAACATTAAGTGACACGCACTGCACAGACGTGTATATAAATCTACCATTATCAGTCCATGAACCATTGTCCTACTGCTGATGTGTTGACATGGATGTTTTGCCGTCTATCACAGCAGCTTCTTCGTTTTAAATCTTACTCATACCTACTTACCTATGTACTGTTTCTGACCCTACGACATCTCTGGCAGGTATGCTGTGCTGTCTGTTGCTTCATAAATGGGAAGTAGATTGCTACTGCTGTAGCGTAGTTCCTATATTCCCAATAGGCTCTGTGCATTGGAATAATATATCCTATAGATTAGACGTAGGACTGAGGTCGACTAGGTCTCTATCGAATATACTAAACTTAATACTGAGTGCCAGCTAGCTCAGAGGTCACTAGAAACTTTCTCGAATTCACAAGAGATTAGTTTCTGACAACCGCATAAACATGACAACTTTGTTTTCCAAGAATAAGAAACATATCTCTAAAGTGGCGGAAACAATAGATAAGTACTTCATTTAGTCAATCGTGCATGCTTCGTTTCAACAGAGTTTGTAGAGAAATAGAGAGACGGGCATTTTCAATAAAAAGGTTTTTTGAACAGTCTTCTTTCTCATACAAGAGAAGTGAACTGCTACAATTGTTAAGCAGACTGCAAAGTATAATGCGTACAGTGAGAATAGTATTATAAAATATTACTGTAAGAGCATTGTATGGTTTCTAAGCCATTTAAAAATACATACATAAATACACAGGCTAAAATACTCAACTGGTGCTTCTCAAATACGCCTACTTCGATGTACCTAACCTAAGTCTAGTACGAGGGAAGAAGTAAGTATTGTGTAGCATAGGTTTCGTTTTCTTTGCCAAGAATCTATCCAAGATTACTCTAGGTTCTAATCCGCTCCATACCCTAGTTAGAATGAAGGAGGTCTGGTATCTCTGTCTCGGGACTCGATTTCCAAACACCCTGCAAGGGGAGCTTGGAAACACTGGAGCTGGATTCTCAGCAGGAGAAGAGATAGCTTCCTGATCAGTGCGTCAGCTGGAGGGTCGGCTTCCGTCGGCACTTGCTGTAGCGAGCTCCGTCGGGCAAGTAGATAGTCGAACTGCTCCGAACCACTGTGTCTCACTAGAGCAAGTGGAGGTATATTTACACCTTGAAGGTGTCTAGGAATGCCATAGTTTGACATAAAGTCGGGCATAATAACGTCAGGAAAGAACCCCTAGGGAATAGTTGTTCTTTGCAAAGTACATGAGTTCTTGGACAAATCAATAGTTGAGCAAGGGGAAGTTCCCTAACTGCTTAAGCCGATTTTCCAAGAAATTGTAGTAACGTTTGGTATGGGTGGAAGTAGCCATGCCTGTATTTGGTATGCATGGGGTATGTCTAAATAAGGGGGATTGATTTCTATGCCTATATAAGGGCAATGTGAATTGTACCTATATAAGGGCATGAATCGGGAAAATTCACTTGGAGCCTAAAACGCCACACAACACCCACTCCACTTTAATATGTATGACATTACTAAGTTCTAATCACATAAAAACATATCTAAACATGATGCGTTAAAACCCACCCAAAATACATAAAAATGCATTGGCTGTACATGAAAAAGAGCATTTGTGCTGTATGCATTTCAAAGCAATGTTTCATTCAAAGCATATATTTTTGACATTTGAAAATGCTATCCGAATGAATCACGAAAATACATTTATGAAATGGCTCTTCAATACGTCGAGCAGATTATATGAACTGTTTGTATGAGGACAAGGTCAATTATTGTCTCTTGGAAGTCTATCACAGAAATCTAGTTCTCGATGAATAGTTCTACTTTAAGCAGATCACGTGGTGCCAAAAAATGAAAAAATAAGAATTTGGAAAAACAAAAATTAATCAGTCCCAAAGTTAGAACTTTGTTTTAAAAAATGAAGGTCGAATTCAGAGTCTCTCAGAACACTGCGTGCCAAATCAAAAGTCAGTGTTAGGGCTAGGAGAAAACATCAAGTCTTCTAAGTCTGTAAAGAATTTGTCTACCATTGTAGGTGAAATTTGGATTACCTCGTTAAGCAGATTAACCGCACATAGCTGTGAACCATCACCATCAGCGTCAGTCGCAATAGCAATTTTCGAAGTAGATGGTACCTGTGCGCCTGTTGTTCCTCGTACCTCACCATTAGCATGTTGCGTCTGTGAGAGCTCAATGAATGCCGTCATCAGGATTGGTAGCCGCTGGAGACAACACAGTGCATGGGCCGTTACTGGTCCAAGCAAAGTATCAACTTCCATTGGCATGACTGATGGAAGTGTCAGGCAGATGTCTAGCATGCATTCCTCTCGACATAGCAGGCATCAAAGAACAGGTAAGATGCAATCTTGCCATATTGGTCTGAATGCTAGAAACCATGTGGTATTCAATTCTCTTCAACAAGTTAATCCCAAAACTTGGATTATGCGCTCACGACACCTCATCACCAGAAGAGTGTTCTCCAAGGTGATCTGGGCGTCGTTGGTGAGTTGGCTTGCCATATCGGAGCAGAAGGAGCAAAAATAGTATCCCTGCTGCGAGCCCCAAAACGATAGGCAGTCTGCCAAACACCGAGTGCACGAAGTTTGGAAATATGCCTAGGACTGCTTGAAAAGGTGCTAACAGTCCAGAAAAAACTGTCTTAAATACATGTACAAGACCAGTCATATCAGACATGTTTAAGATATGACCTAACATTTCCGAGAAATGTTTAGTTTAAGTTTAAGTTTAAGTTTAGAAATTTGTATAGCACACTACTCACCCAGAGGGTCTCAAGGCGCTTGTGAGAGGGTGGGTGCATTACTTATCGAATAGCCAGGTTTTAAGCTGCTTTCTAAAGGAGAGGTGGTTCTGTGTAAGGCGGAGGTGAGTGGGGAGGGAATTCCATGTTTTGGCCGCTAAGTAGGAGAAAGATCTTCCTCCCATGGTGGATCTATTGATGCGCGGAATTGCGGCGAGGGCTTGATTAGATGATCGTAGTTGGCGGGTGGGTGTGTAGAAGGACAGTCGTTTGTTGAGGCATTCTGGTCCTAGGTCGTAGAGGGCCTTGTGTGCGTGGGTGAGGAGACGGAACGTTACTCTCTTGTTGACAGGAAGCCAGTGGAGGTCTTTTAGGTGACTGGAAATGTGGGCTTGACGGGGGATGTCCAGTATGATGCTGGCTGAGGCGTTTTGGATGCGTTGGAGTTTTTTCTGAAGTTTGGCTGTGGTTCCGGCGTACAGGGTGTTTTCATAATCTAGTCGGCTAGTGACTAGTGCGTGGGTGACTGTTTTTCTTGTTTCGGTGGGGATCCAGCGGAAGATTTTTTTGAGCATGCGCAGGATGTTGAAGCATGATGATGAGACGGCGTTGACTTGTCTGGTCATCGAGAGGGAGGAGTCTAGGATGACGCCCAGGTTGCGTGCGTGGTCCGTTGGTATGGGTGCTGTGCCCAGGGCCGGTGGCTACCATGAGTCGTCCCATGCAGAGGGGGACGATCCTAAGATGAGGACTTCCGTTTTGTCAGAGTTTAGTTTTAGATGGCTGTTCTTCATCCATTTGGCTACTTCTTTCATTCCTTCGTGTAGGTTGGTTTTGGCGGTGTTGGGATCTTTGGTGAGGGAGAGGATAAGTTGGGTGTCGTCAGCGTAGGAGATGATGTTGAGGTTGTGTTGTCGCGTGATGGTTGCAAGGGGACTCATGTACACGTTGAAGAGGGTGGGACTGAGTGATGATCCTTGTGGTACGCCGCAGATGACTTCGGTGGCCTCTGATTTGAATGGGGGGAGGCGGACTCTCTGAGTTCTTCCGGCGAGGAATGAGATGATCCAGTCCAAAGCATTTCCTTGTATTCCGACGTTGTTGAGGCGTTGTATGAGGGTGTTATGACAGACTGTGTCGAAGGCGGCGGAGAGGTCAAGTAGGATGAGGGCGACTGATTCTCCGTTGTCCAATAGCGTTCGGATGTCATCTGTAGCAGCGATGAGGGCGGTTTCGGTGCTGTGTTTGGCTCGAAAGCCGGACTGTGAGGGGTCGAGAGAATTGTTGGATTCAAGGAAGGCGGCGAGCTGGCTGTTGACGGCTTTCTCGATGACTTTGGCCGGGAAGGGGAGGAGAGAGATGGGGCGTTAGTTCTTAAGCTCAGAGGGGTCCGCTGTGGGTTTCTTCAGAAGAGCACTGAGTTCGGCATGTTTCCAGCTATCTGGGAAGGTAGCGGACTTGAGGGAGCAGTTGATGACATCGCGGAGGTGGGGTGTGATGATGGAGTTTGCTTTGTTGAAGATGTGGTGGGGGCATGGGTCAGTAGGTGAACCTGAGTGGATTGAGTTCATCAGACGGATGGTGTCTTCGGTAGTGATTGGGTTCCAGGCGCAGAGGTTGAGAGAGTGCTGTTTTGGTTCTGAGGTGGGTGGAGTGGGTTTTTCTTCGGACAGCTTTTTAAAGCTGTTATGAATGTCGGCGATTTTGTTGTGGAAGAAAGAGGATAGAGAGTCGCAGAGGTCTTGGGAGGGAGTGATGTCGTTGGTGCCGGCGGTGGGGTTGGTGAATTCTTTGACGATGTTGAATAGTTCCTTGCTGTTTTGGGCGTTGTTGTCGAGACGATCCTTGAATGCTGATTTCTTGGTGGATCGGATTAATTGGTGGTGTTTGCGGGTTGCGTCTTTGAAGGTGGTCAGGTTGTCAGTGGTTGGGTTTTTTTCTCCAGGTTTTCTCGAGGGTACGACATGACCTTAAGAAATCAAAGAAGTTATCGTTGAACCAGGGGGCCTTTTTGTTACCTTGTTTGATCTGGTGGTTTTTCAGGGGTGCTAATTCGTCAGCGCTGTGGGTGATCCATTGTGTGAATTTGGTGGCAGCTTGGTTTGGGTCCGATGATAAGGTGGGGGGGGGTTTGGTTAAGCGATGTGAAGAGCTGGTCAGAGGTGATTTTGTTCCAGTTTCTTCGAGGAATAGGTTGCGGAGGGATGTGGGTCATGGTCTTTTTGTAGCTGACGTGAACGCAGATGTGGTCCGTCCAATGGAGAGCTGTGGTGTGATCAAAGGAGATGTATTTGCTGGATGTGAAGATAGGATCGAGCGTGTGTCCGGCTAAGTGGGTGGGGGTGTCAACAAGTTGTTTGAGTCCGAGATTGGTCAGGTTGTCCAGAAGGGTGGTGGTGTTGCTGTTGTTGTTCTTTTCCAGGTGGAAGTTGAGGTCTCCCAGTAAAATGTAGTTCTCGGAGGTGAGGGCGTGTGGGCTGATGAAGTCAGTGATGTCTTCGTTGAATTGTGTGCGAGTCCCTGGTGGTCTGTAGATGAGGGTGCCTCTAAGTGTTGTCCTGGGGTCGGTGTGGATCTGGAAGTGAAGGTGTTCAGCGGTCGCGAGGTTATCGTCGGAGTTGGTCGAGATTCAGATGGTGTTCTTGTGGACGATGGCGATGCCTCCTCGTGTTTGGTTGATGCGGTCTTTTCGGATGATCTTGTAGGCGTCCGGGATGGCTATGGCGATGTCGGGCACTGATGAGGCGTTCATTCACGTTTCTGTAAGGAAGGCGACGTCCGGTGATGTAGTGTCGAGTAGGTCCCAGAGTTCAGTGGCATGTTTGTGGATCGATCGGGTGTTCAGCAGGATACACTTCAGGTGGTTGGAGTCGGAGTTATGTTTGGAGGGGGAGGATTTGGCATGGGTCCTGATGCAGGCGAACTTGCAGGAGTGGCAGGCGAAAGGTCCGTGGGTGTGTCCTGGGGCAGCTACGCAGCATTGTGGGGTGCGTCCGGAGTTAAGGGCAAGGAGAGTAGCGGCTTCATATGTTATGCGGGTGGAGCGAGGATTACGGGGGCCAGGGGGTCTGGCGCTGGGTGCGGTCCAGGCGCGGACGGGCGTAGACGGGCTTACCTTTGGCGCACCTTCGGCGCGACTGGGGCGCGACCGCTGCGCGTGAACGCTGCGCGCGATTGCAACTGTCATATGTGGATAGTGGAAGGGGAGGGGCGAGGGAGGGTCAGCTGGGAGGCGGGGTGGAGATCAGGGCAAGGAAGCAGAACAGCAACAAACAAAATGGCAGCCAATAACTAAAACAAGACGGGGGCACAATCCAGACTAGCGCGATGTAAATGGCGGAGGCGCGGGCACAATCAGGCACAAATACAATTGCAGGCAGCACAGCACAGTTTCTAAAGTCGGACAAGCGCACTTTGGCAGTCGGGCGCTACGATCTCATTAACCTCGGCAGATGAAATGAATAATGCGAAGCAGGCGGGGCAATCTAGCGCTACAAACAAGGATTAGATGATTATGCAGACTTAGGCAGTAGCGAGGTAGGCACTCAGCAAACTACGATACCAGGTGAGGAGGCAGGGAGCTGCATGTGGAGCGGCCGCTTCTGCTGAAAGCAGGACGGTCACAGCGCTAGCACGGCAGAGCAGGGAGGTCAGTATCAGTGGGAGGGAGGGTCAGCTGGGAGGCGGGGTGGAGATCAGGGCAAGGAGGCAGAACAGCAACAAACAAAATGGCAGCAAGCAGCCAATAACTAAAACAAGACTGGGGCACAATCCAGTCTAGCGCGATGTAAATGGCGGAGGCGCGGGCACAATCAGGCACAAATACAATTGCAGGCAGCACAGCACAGTTTCTAAAGTCGGACAAGCGCACTTTGGCAGTCGGGCGCTACGATCTCATTAACCTCGGCAGATGAAATGAATAATGCGAAGCAGGAGGGGCAATCTAGCGCTACAAACAAGGATTAGATGATTATGCAGGCTTAGGCAGTAGCGAGGTAGAAACTCAGCAAACTACGATACCAGGTGAGGAGGCAGGGAGCTGCGTGTGGAGCGGCCGCTTCTGCTGAAAGCAGGACGGTCACAGCGCTAGCACGGCAGAGCAGGGAGGTCAGTATCAGTGGGAGGGAGGGTCAGCTGGGAGGCGGGGTGGAGATCAGGGCAAGGAGGCAGAACAGCAACAAACAAAATGGCAGCAAGCTACAATTGCAGGCAGCACAGCACAGTTTCTAAAGTCGGACAAGCGCACTTTGGCAGTCGGGCGCTACGATCTCATTAACCTTGGCAGATGAAATGAATAATGCGAAGCAGGCGGGGCAATCTAGCGCTACAAAAAAGGATTAGATGATTATGCAGGCTTAGGCAGTAGCGAGGTAGGCACTCAGCAAACTACGATACCAGGTGAGGAGGCAGGGAGCTGCGTGTGGAGCGGCCGCTTCTGGCTTCAGTGTATTGTTAAAACGGCATGTATCTCTGCAGAAGTCCTTGCAACTTGCAGATTATACGTCTCTTTGGCCGAGGTCAGTGGCACCGTTTTCTGTAAAAGAATGGCTTTCAGTCTGCTTAAAGTATCAATTCGTATACAAGAGATATTCAGTGACGGCCATAATGGCGACTCCCCGTCTGTCTTTGTTTTAGGAAACAATACTTGCATACAGCAAGTGACCCTGGCTGACACAGTTACGAGATAGGCTATTCCTGGCAACATGCCGCAGCAGCTGTGATCATTCAACACAATATAAATTCCATTAGAAAGTTGCCTAAAAATTGGATCAATCACCGCAGCTGGTGAACCTTGCAGGTGGCAGGATAAGTTATTGGTGGAACCATCGCAGGCCCTGTGTAAATTAAAATCCCGACATACGAGTGAACCGCTTAGTGCATTTTCCCAATTTGTACCACCATGAAACACTACTTTCCCCCACTCCAACATCTGTGTGTATAGGGTAAATCCAAGGATGTCTTGATGTATTCTTTACTCAACCTTTCATATAGGCCTGCTGGTTTATGTTTTAAGCAATACTGAAAATGGAAAATCGTCATAGGCAGAGTGATTGTACCGTGTATAATCCATTCTGTCACTGGTTTCTCAGAAACAGTTAGACACATAGCCTGAACAAAGATTTTGCAATGTCCAGCCCAGTAGCATTATAGAACGCAATTGTGATTGACCATGTTGCAACATGACCAAGTCCTGTTCCATTATGTCTATGGCAGAGGATAGTATGCAGTCCAAAGAATATAAACTGGATGACAGAGTCATTAACCCATTGTCAACTACAGAGAGAGATTTATCTAAGATAATACGATCAATTTTTCGTATACGTTCTGCATTCTCTGCTTGCATAATCTTCCATGCTTCATTATAGGCAGCATAGATACCGGCGTATATGAAATATTTATGACGTGGTTTAGTAGGTCCTTGTAAGAAGTCCCTTATATCAACGCCATCTTTAAGTAAAGATAAGTGTTGTTTTACTTCCTTTAGGGTAGATTTGTGTAGCCACTCAAGGCGCAGTTTCCTCACACTGTATGATGTTACTATCCCTGGATGTTGTCTCTGGATATATCTTGGATCTGGCCTAGTGAATGTGAGCCCTTGTGTCTTTTTCAGGAATCTATCTTGATAGTTGTTTGTGTCTGTGGGCCAGATTAACCATTTTTTTCCAAGTAGGATCTGTTCTGTTTTGAAGAAAAATAGTTGGTACGTCGACAACCCCTTCTGTATTGTTTTTACTATCAGGTGTCGGTGTAGGTATGGACGGATTGTTTAAATCTTTTATCTTGGCTAACCCAAGACAAGATGTCTGTTGAACAGTGTCATTCAAAACATTATTTGCTTTGTATTAGTCAGCATACTTTTCATTCCTGTCTTATTAACATTTTTAAAGTAAAATGTTTCTGGATTTGAAACATTAAAACCTGAAAAGTACGAAAATTTGTTATAAAATGTCTTTGAGCTACTCTTTGGTGGCGTAGGACAATGCTCCCATTGGTTATAAGTTAATACATTTCTATGATTTGCAGATTTATGCAAGAAATGATGACCAGAGTGATTATTACAATACATTTGTTTGTAATCCGATGAACCTTCTAAGTATTCATGATTCGTAAATTGTGCAGACATTTCAAAGTCTGACATCATATTATTAACAGTCTCAAAGTCCCAATCATCAGAAAAGGTACTGGATGAAACAAAGTCACTCAAGGAAACCTTGAATTGGTGTAGAATCTTCAACAGCTCTGCAGGACCAAGGATGTCATAATCAGTTCTGTCCCAAGCTATACCACCTGGTATAGGAACGGCTGTGATGTTCACTAATGACAAGTCTCTTTGTTCACGATGAGATGATTTGTGTGGTTTGAGGAGTAAGTTGATGGTCTTACTTTCTGTATCCTTTTTAACATATCTTCCAGTTATTACTATTCCCAAGGTAAATACAAGAGTCAAACAAAGTAGAAGAAACAGTACACCCAACACAATCCAAAGTTCAATCCATGGTGAAACCAGATAAGTCTTTTCCAATTTATGCAAAAGGTCTGTTGCTCGTTCTTTAAAAGTTCTCTTTACTGGCGTTGTTTCAGGTTCACTGGGATCCTCGGAAAACGTATCAAAGTTAATGAAATAGACAGAGGCAGTTCTGTAAATTGTAGGAATTGCATCAGGATTCGTGGAAATCGCTGGAACCCCTTGATCACTTGTCATATTTGTATAGTCAGATGCTATTTCATTGTAGACAGGTGTTTCTTGACGAACTGTTATTTGGGTCTCAAGAGGTACAAGTTCCATTGCTTTATTGCATAGTCCTTTTTTAGTTCTGTAGATTTCTCAAAGGTGATGATGAGTCTCTCAGTTTGAACCTCTTGGATAGTTGCAAGATTTGGGCATCTGCTACATCTTTGGAGTCCACTTGGCCTACTACTTATGATCGGCCACATGATGTGGTTTGACCAGGTCGATGGACACAAACCTTTTCTCCTTTTTAACAGCAAGGGGCGTTAGTAAAACTGTTCTTGATCCGTGGACTGCTAGGACAGGTACTGGTTGTCAGTAAGAAGGCCCAAATTCCTTCTTGTCCGTGATCTTTTCTCTGACTAGATACCCAATCTTTGGAATCTAGGCAGGCCTTGCTGGGACGGGTGGTTTCTCTTCAGTGGTTGTTGGCTTCAGTAACACGTTGCTTTGGCTTTTCCTTATTTCATTTAAGTCCTGCAAAACCGCCAAACGATCTTTGATATTAAAGGGTTTTTGTTCTACCACTGAAGTGTGACAATCGAGGTCCTCAACAATCATTCTAGTTCCAAAAAGGATTTCATATGGAGTGATTCCCCCTAGAGAACTTCTTGACAGATTGTTAAGACTACGTTGGACAACTATTAAATGTTTGACCCACCCGTCACCCGAGCCTAATACCCTAGCTGTTATAGATTGCTTTATGTCCCGTTTTTTTCTTACCACTACCGAAATTCCCTCAGGGTGGAATGGACTAGAATACAGCAATGCAACGCCCAGATTGGCCATGGCCTCCTTGTAAGCTTTTGAGCTAAACGCAGAACCCTGGTCAGAATGTAGTGTGCCGACTGTGTATGTGCCGATAAAGACTCGCAAATCTTTCATAACAGTTTGAGCGTCAGCCGAGCGCTGAGACCACATCCAAATGAATCTGTCCTAATAGTTGTGGGACCGCATTCGTCCATTGGGAAGTCTGCATGTAGATAGTCTAAAGCTGTCTAACAATGGTGTCTGTACTGGGCTGGCTACACTGAAGTCAGGTATCTGGCGGCGATCTCTGCTGCGATCTCTGTTGCAGTTTTGGCAGTTAATTACAAACTTGTGAATGTGACCATTCATCCCTGGCCACCAGTACGTCTCTTTTAATTCTAGTATAGATTCAAAGATCCCCTGATGTATCAGACCCTCTCCCAAATGTGCTTTGTGTAACACGACAACCTGCTGCATCTCTTGAAACACAGAATGGGTTTGTCTGGAAGTGTATTTAGCTGGTTCGCTTCTTTCCTCCAAAACAGATCCAAAAGATTCAAGGTCAACCAATCCCTGTGCTTCCCCTCGTCTGTCACTCTGGGAGTTCCTCAAGGCTCCTCCCTCTCTCCCACCCTATTCAACCATTTCATGAAACCCCTCACTGATCTTCTCAAACCTCTCCAAGATACACTTATACATGTATGCTGACGAGCCCAAATTTACATCAAAATTCACTCTCTGGAAGACATGAAATCACTCAACTCCACACTACAAAAAACCAAAATCTGGCTGGCCGAAAACCACTTGTTAGAAATGGGATCCCTGGCTGGCCAGGGCTTGCGCGAAAGTCAGTCAGAGACCACCACTTCCACGTCGGGGCAAGGGAGTTACACGCCATGATAACCCCTGCTCACCCCCTTTGTGACTTAGCACGAGCAGTAAGGCTAAACTCGGAGGCAATGTGAGTGAAGTGTTTGCGCGCTCACCCAGCAACAACACCCAAGGCCCACCACAAAGGAAACTCCACACAAGGTTATATGTAAAAATAGCCTTTGTATTACACCAAAACACATTAGATAAAAACACACAGTTTACAATGTGCCAACAGGCACGGGCAGAATTTACAGGGGATATGTACAAGACAGGGCCACATGGACCACTGTCAGGAATTTGCACTTGTAATCTTAGAATACTCTTCAGAAATAGCACTTCGCACATAGAATATAAATCACTGTAGCACAAAATAGAACATAAAGTACACAACCAGTAATCACTGGTACCAGGAAAGTACCACCTACGCAAACCTAACCACCTTAGGAGAATATTACGCAGGGAACTAGGACCTCACTAGCAACACCTGTACTAGGAGAAAACAACCACCTAAGTATCACCATACATTTAGGGGTATAGGCATAGGAACATTACACATGATGCATAAACATTCAGAGGTGTAGGGAAGGAAAACACATGATGCATAACATACATTCAGCGGTGTAAGAACATGGCACATGACGCATCAAAACACATTCAGAGCTGCAGGAAAGACACATGATGTATGAAAAACACATTCAGTGGTGTATTAAAGAACAATTGCACAGAAATCACCCTAGGCAACACCCAGTGACTGTCCCAAATGTCAGGGGCCTAAATGGAGCAGCTGCCCACTAAGTGCTGGGCAGCGGTGGAAACAAGGGGGGCTCTGAAAGAAACAACTGTGCCCCCAAGACGAGGCGTGTGCCACGTGGGCCCTGAAGAAAGGCTGCTTCGTGGGAGTCCCTAGTGGACTCTGATAACAAGATCCCCGGGGTTGGAGTCCCCCCTCTTGGGTCTCGTAATCACTGAATGTCTCCTGAGCCTTGTAGGCTCTAAAACAAATATGCCCCACACGTTGGTGTCCCACTCCGGGGACTCGAGAACAAATATGCCCCCACGAGCCTCTCGGGGCTCGTCAACAACTGGACCGTTTGGAGCCTCTCCGGGCTCAGTAACTATGTAATGCCCTCTGAGCCCCTCTGGGCTCTTCAACAAGTATGCCCCCACGAGCCTCTCTGGGCTCACAAACCAATGAGCCGCCTGGGTGGAGCCTCGGGGCTCAAGCGACAATGCCCCAGGTCGGAGCCTCTCCGGCTCTGGAGGGATGCCCGTCTGTGGCAAATAACACTGGGGGGGCGGGCACCGGCAATATGCCCCGATGCCTCCCCCTCTTCTCCGCACTACACTACGGGACTTCGGCCTCACACCCTCTCCTCCCGGCCAGCTCCACTCACCGGTTCTCGCAGCGGCTGCTCTGGTGCTGCGGGCGGGGCTCCTCTCCTCCGGGGCCTCGCTGGTGGCTTCTCCTCTGGCGGTGCACTCCGGGGCTCTCTCTCGCTCCCGGGAGCCCCGTGGGAAGCTACCGAGACTTCCTGTTGTCTCGCGGTCCCGCCCCCGGCCTGCCTGACTTCCTGTGCTAAGGGCCGCCAATGGCAGCGCGGCCCTCGGCAGGGAGGCGGGCACAGCGCCTGGGCCGGCAGCGGTGATTTCAACCCGGCAAAGGAGGGGTGGGCTCCCTCGATTAAATCAATAATAAAAGCGAGGTGGCACTCGCTTGGGGGCCACAAAAATAGCGGCAACGTCCCTGGCAGGGTGGGCACCTGCCAGGGGACTTTAAAATCGGCAAGTATGTGAAGCAAATGCCGGGTGGGCACCGGCTGTGAACAAAAGTGCTCCCAAGCACTAGAGGCACAATAAAGCGCTCCCATCGCTAGAAGGTTCCAGGGGCCAGGGCAAAGCGCGAGGATGCCCCAAAGGGTAGCAACAAGTCCTTCAGGAGGTGGGGGGGCAAGGCTGGGCCCAGAGCCAGGTCGCGGGGCCTCCAGGCAGGGAGGCAGTCACCAGTGGTGGTCCTCCTGGTGCCCAGCAGCAGCCCCCCTCAGGAAAATGGATCAAGGAAGAGAACAGTTTCTGTGGGGACACAGCCCCTTTTTATACACAGCATTCCTTTGTCTTTGCTCCTGGTGAGGGGAAAAACCAGTCGCAGCTGGTTTGTGAGTACTCTTGATGTGCCCAGACCCTCACTCTATTCATTGGCAGGGCTAGGGTTATTAGACGCACCACAGGGGGCGGAGCCAGCATTGTGTGGGGAAAGCCCAGCCCTATTCAGGACCCAGGTGCACCACTCCCTCACATCACACATGCTAATCTCAACACTCAACACCGGGCAGACCCATCATGACTCATGGAGCCTGGCACCCCAGCCAGCTCCAGCCAATCACACGCCAGCACATTCACTGCACAGACAGGCACACTTCTAGAAGTGGCACTTCCCCACTAGACACATACACACCGCATGCATCATTGCGCAGCACTCAATCACACGAGTCCGCACATACCAGACTCGAGCCTGCACACCCCACGCATAAGAAACTACCAGGGACACATACATTCCCCATGCATTCTTATGGGAGGGCAGGCCTATCTCACCACATGCACTCAGAGTGCGCACGCACTTTCCACTGGGACACAGTGAAAGTGCGCAGAAACCAAAAATCACCATCACTAGGTTACCATTAAAAGCAAAAGGTTTAGGGGTGAACCTGCCAGAAGGGCCAAGTCCAACACCACTTGAAACTTAACTCCCTCAAAACTGAATTCCTTGTAATCGCTCCCCCAAAAAAACCTCAAACTATCACAGACTGGATGGAGCACCTAACAGCTCTCAATGGACAACCGCTCATAGTCGACTCAGCAAAATCTCTAGGGGTAACGCTGGTCAATAACCTCAAGATGCTGAAACACATCAGCTCCTCAACAAAGGGAGCCAACTTCCACCTAAAGACACAGTGAAAACTAAAGCCCTATCTGCCCGCCTTCGATTTCAAAACAGGAGTTCAAACCTTAGTTATCCCCAGCTTGGAATACGGAGCAGTAACCTTATGCGGACTACCAAGGTCATTAACAGCCCTGCTTAGAGCCACGATCAACTCTGCTGCAAGACTCATCACAGGTTCAGAGAGAAACGCCCACATATCCCCAGACCTGAGAGCCCTCAACTGGCTACCGTTTGAAGCCAGAATTCATTTAAAAATCGCTTGTATAACACACAAGGCTCTCAACAACAACGTCCCACAATACCTAGCTCAGAAACTGGTGCTCTCAGCGGGCAGCAGAGCTTCCAGGAGTGCCAAGACTCTTCTCGTACAACCTCAACAATTTGCCAAGAAAAAAACGTATAACCGGTCCTTATCCGGTATGGCTTCAACGATATGGAGCGCTCTGCCCAGTGAAACTAGAATGAACCCTTCCTCTGCTTCCTTCAAAAGAGAAGTGAAAGCTATCCTCATGGCTCAATCCACGTGAACTCTATGTTTTATTCACTATACTATATTACTTGCTTCTCTTCGCTTATAGTCGTCCTGTTTATCTTTGCTGTTTTGCACTAGCCTTGCACTGCCTTCTCTTGATCTAGATGTATGTATTACTTACTTATTTCGTGGTTCACTATATCGTAATATATGCTGTATCTATTTCTACTTGTCATGTAAAGCGCTCTGATACTCGCAAGTGTCTTGTTCGCGCTATATAAAACCTTAAAAATAAAATACATTTAAAAAAGCTACTCTACGTTTCCTGTTTGGAATTACTCTATCCCCCACTCCAGGAATTCAATCAAAAGGAACGGAGTTTGCATCAATTGTGTATGAGTATTTGAGTGGATAGTTTTGAGGTAACACCGCACCGCTGCCTTTGCTTGTGGCATTGACAGCTAGCATTATTTTGCCATCTATTTTAGTTTTTGAACGAATGATTGCAGCTACGGAAGCCGTTTGCACAGCTGCCTTTGCGGCTTCATCAGCTAATGAATTCCCTGCAACGTAAACACCATCACGTTGATAACTCAGTGTATGTGTCACGTGAGTCTTTTGTAGTTCTTCTGGTAACTAAACTACCTGTTCCCAAACGAACTTATGCTTAATTGTGCCACCTTTTGCATCTTTGAAACCGTTTTGAACCCAGTTCTGCAAGTATTCATTGTAAGATTGGACGCAGTAATAGAAATCACACAGTATGAGTGTGGGGAATTCGCGATCAGTATTTTCAAGCGCCATCTTGAATGCTTGTAGGTCAGCTCGCTGAGCTGTACAATCTCCAAGAGATTGAGTTTTAGTGTCCATAGGTCGGAATTTGCCATCTCGCCAGCGACCTTTAACGATCGTGCATGCAGCACTATAAGCTTCTTTATCCCCAATAGTGGGCTGTGCTGATCCGTCAGTATAAATGATACATTCATACTGTTCTAGAGGCAGAATATCAGTCGGCAGAGGGCATTCTTGTTCATATTGTAGAAATTCTTGTGTTTTTAAATAGGGGTTGTTAGAAATGGGATCTCTGGTTGGCCAAGGCTTGCGCCAAAGTCAGTCAGAGACCACCACTCTAAGTCAGGGCAAGGGAGTTACACACCAAGATAACCCCTGCTCACCCCCTTGGTAACGTGACACGAGCAGTAAGGCTAAACCCGGAGGCAATGTGAGTTAAGCGTTTGCAAGTGCACCCAGCAACAACACCCAAGGCCCACCACAAAGAAAACTCCACACAAGGTTATATATATAAAAATAGCCTTTGTATTACACCAAAACACATTAGATAAAAACACACACTTTACAATGTGCCAACAGGCACGGGCAGAATTTACAGGGGATATGTACAAGACAGGGCCACATGGACCACCGTCAGGAATATACACTTTTAGACTTAGTACTTGGTAGAATTAGCACTTGTAGGAATAATAATTACTAATTAGCACATAGAACACTTGTAGCATCAAATAGCAAATGTAGCACAAAATATAAAAATAGAGCACACACCCAGTAACTACTGGTAACAAGTAAGTACCACCTACGCAACCCTAACCACCTTAGGAAACAGTCATGCAGGGAACCAGGTCCTCACTAGCAACACCTGTACTAGGAGAAAAACAACCACCTAAGTATCACCATACGTTAATGGGTATAGGCATAGGAACATTACACATGATGCATCACAACATTCAGCGGTGTAGGGAAGGAAAACACATGATGCATAAACATACATTCAGCGGTATAAGAACAAGGCACATGATGCATCAAAAACACATTCAGAGGTGCAGCAAAGAACAATTTGCAGAAATCACATTAGGCCACAACCAGTGACTGTCCCAAATGTCAGGGTCTTAAACGGAGCAGCTGCCCACTAAGTGCCGGGCAGCTGTGGAGACAATGCGGCCAGCGTTGGAGTCCCTCTCGAGGGACTCGAAATAACCAGACTGCCCCCACTGAACCTCTCGTGGGCTTAGACAAATGACTGGGCCCTCATTCGAGCCTCGCAGGCTCCAAGTAAACAAATGCCCCATAGCCTCTCTGGCCTCTAATTCACAAATATGCCCCCACGAGCCTTTCTGGGCACGCAAAACAAAGAAATGCTGCCTGGATGGGGGAGTCCCTCTCTGGGACTCTAAGCAAAAATATGCCCCGTGGAGCCCTAGTGGGCTCGAGACACAAAATGGCCCCACATGTTGGAGTCCCCCCTCTGGGGACTCGGAAATGCACAAATGCCCCCTGAAATGTAGGTCAATCAATGGGCCCTGAGCCTCTCGTAGGCTCGAAATAATTATCTCAGCTGGAGCCTCTCGGGCTCTGAACCAAATATGCCCAGGAGCCTCTCAGGGCTCGTTAGAAGAATGAGCCCCGACACGTAGGAGCGGCACGCTGCTAAGTGGCGCCGCTCTGGGCAGGGGCACTGGTGGGGTGCGCAACCTCCCCCAGCCGGCTTCCACTCCACGGGGCTCTCCTCTCACTCTCCGGGGCTCTCCCACGCTCTTGGGAGCCCTGGGGTGGGGGTGCGGCGGCAGTAATCTCGGGCAATGCAGGAGCGCAGAGTAGGCTCCCGCCGATTCCTGCTTCGTCTCTTCCTTGGGCAGCCAATCACCGCGCAGGTCGCCCGGTGAGCCTCCCACAGCCTCAACCAATGGCTACGCGGCTCCCGGGCGACGTCAGCGGCTGCTCCCTCGGCTTCTCCTCGGCCCCCGTTCTGCGGCGGTGATCTCGCGGCTACCACAAGGCTCCCTCTATAAATTACTTAATAAATGCCTGCAGGCTCCAATTAAAAAGTAGTAAACACTACAACATACGGCGTGGGCAGCCGCGGAAGTGGAATAAAAGCGCTCTCAACGCTAGGGGCCAAAATAAAATGCTCCCAGGCGCTAGTGGCCCAAAACGATACAAAAGGGGATGATGGACGGAGCGTTTGAGCAAATCAAACACTCACCCCCAGTCAATTGATCTGGGTTTAATCCATCAATATTCTTTAGTTCACTCAGCCACCCCAGTTCAGACATGGCTATATGCAAATCATTCTGACCCTGTGCCTCGTGGGAACAGTCGAGCCCGAACTGGCAAGCCATGTCTTCCCTGGACCGGAAACAAGCATCCTGGGACCAGTTTCGGATTCAATATCCTCATCAGCCAGGCTATCTTGAATCCAGTGGCCAAGTGAACAAGGGACTCACGTCTGAGCATACCCTGCCACACTTAGGGCGAACAAAGCGATACAAAAAAGGATGATGGACGGAGCATTTGAACAAATCAAACACTCACCCCCAGTCCATTGATATGGGTTTAATCCATCACCATTCTTTAGTTCACTTAGCCACCCCAGTTCAGACATGGCTATATGCAAATCAGTCTTACCCTGTGCCTCGTGGGAACAGTCCAGCCCGAACTGGCAAGCCATGTCTTCCCTGGACCGGAAACAAGCATCCTGGGACCGGTTTCGGATTCATAATCCTCATCAGCCAGGCTATCTTGAATCCAGTGGCCAAGTGAAAAAGGGTCTCACGTCTGAGCATACCCTGCCACACTTAGGGCGAACAAAGCGATACAAAAGAGGATGATGGACGGAGCGTTTGAACAAATCAACACTCACCCCCAGTCAATTGATCTGGGTTTAATCCATCACCATTCTTTAGTTCACTCAGCCACCCCAGTTCAGACATGGCTATATGCAAATCAGTCTGACCCTGTGCCTCGTGGGAACAGTCCAGCCCGAACTGCCAAGCCATGTCTTCCCTGGACCGGAAACAAGCATCCTGGGACCGGTTTCGGATTCATAATCCTCATCAGCCAGGCTATCTTGAATACAGTGGCCAAGTGAACAAGGGACTCACGTCTGAGCATACCCTGCCACACTTAGGGCGAACAAAGCGATACAAAAGGGGATGATGGACGGAGCGTTTAAACAAATCAAACACTCACCCCCAGTCAATTGATCTGGGTTTAATCCATCACCATTCTTTAGTTCACTCAGCCACCCCAGTTCAGACATGGCTATGTGCAAATCAGTCTGACCCTGTGCCTCGTGGGAACAGTCCAGCCCGAACTGGCAAGCCATGTCTTCCCTGGACCGGAAACAAGCATCCTGGGACCGGTTTCGGATTCATAATCCTCATCAGCCAGGCTATCTTGAATCCAGTGGCCAAGTGAACAAGGGTCTCACGTCTGAGCATACCCTGCCACACTTAGGGCGAACAAAGCGATACAAAAGAGGATGATGGACGGAGGGTTTGAACAAATCAACACTCACCCCCAGTCAATTGATCTGGGTTTAATCCATCACCATTCTTTAGTTCACTCAGCCACCCCAGTTCAGACATGGCTATATGCAAATCAGTCTGACCCTGTGCCTCGTGGGAACAGTCCAGCCCGAACTGCCAAGCCATGTCTTCCCTGGACCGGAAACAAGCATCCTGGGACCGGTTTCGGATTCATAATCCTCATCAGCCAGGCTATCTTGAATCCAGTGGCCAAGTGAACAAGGGACTCACGTCTGAGCATACCCTGCCACACTTAGGGCGAACAAAGCGATACAAGTGGGCCAAAACTCAGCAACCAAGTCCTTCAGGAGGTGGGGGGGCAAGGCCAGCTCACAGGGTCCTCCTAGGCCGGGAGGCAATCCCCAGTGGCGGTCCTCCTGGCGCCCAGCAGCAGCCCCCCTCAGCAACAGGATCCAAGAAGAGAACATTTTGCCAGGGACACAGCCCCTTTTTATACATCAAATCCCTTTGTCTCAGGGTGCAGGGTGGGGGAAAAACCAGACGCAGCTGGTTTTGGAGCACTGTGATGTGCTCAATCACCCTTTCCTTTCACTGGCCAGGCTAGGGACATTAGACGCACCACAGGTGGCGGAGCCAGCATTGTGTGGGGAAAGCCCAGCCCTATTCAGGTCCCAGGTGCACCACTCCCTCACATCACACATGCTAATCTCAACACTCACCACCGGGGCAGACCCATCATTATTCATGGAGCCAGGCTCACCAGCCAGCTCCAGCCAATCACAAGCCAACACATTCACTGCACAGACAGGCACACTTCTAGAAGTGGCACTTCCAGATTAGACACAAACACGCTGCACGCATCATTACGCAGCATTCAATCACACGAGTCCGCACATACCAGATTCGAGCCTGCACACCCCATGCATCAGGAGCTACCAGGGACACATACATTCCCAATGCATTCCTATGGGAGGGCAGGCCAATCTCACCACACGCACTCAGAGTGCGCACGCACTTTCCACTGGGACACAGTGAAAGTGCGCAGAAACCAAAAACCACCATCACCAGGTCACCATTAAAAGCAAAAAGTTTAGGGGTGAATCTGCCAGAAGGGCCAAGTCCAACACAACTCCCTTCCAGCCAAAATGCAGGGTAGACCAATCACCACCGTGATGGGCTTCCCTGCATGGGGCGATAGAACACGGACGCGGGCCCGCAACTGCAGGGGCACCCTCCTGTTGTACGCCACGGTGAACCCGGCGGGTTCCTTCTATAACCACTATCTTGACCACCTGGGCTACCCCACTGGTACTCCCAAGCTGTCCGAGGCCAGGACCAGGCCCTGGGCCACCCAGGTGCCACCGGTCCTTGCCTATTCGCAGAGTGGGGGGTAGGAACCCCTGGCACATAGTAGCCATTTTCCACTCTTCCTGTCTGCAGGACAGGACTAGACTGCCACTGGTTCTCCAGCCTAGGGTCTACAACCTCAGGCAGACCAGGAGTCTCAGGGGAGGCTCTCCTCCCCCTACCTCTTCTTCTAGGGTTCCTCCACCTCCTGCGAGGGATACCCTTAGAACACCATTCACCCAACCTAGGGTTTAACCCCTCAGGTTGCACCGGGGTCAGAGGTGGGCTTTCCCACCCTCTACACCCCCTTCCAGAGGTCTGCACCCTCCCAACTGGAGAGGTTTCCCTGGAAGATGAACCGGTCAGGAGGCTGCTTACAGCCGTCCTACCCTTCAGGTCAGGCGGATCCTGAACCTGGCCTTCCAACCTCGGGTCTAGAACCTTTGGTGGAGTAATTTGCCTCCAGGACTTCTGGGGATTAACACACCATCCCCCTGAGGCTAACAAATGACACATATGTTGTGTGACTGTCTGTCTGGCGCAGATCTCCCCTCCCCTGTCCACCTGACAGTACGCGAAGATCCCCCAGAACAGAAGTGGTGTCACCATGGTCACTACATGGGAACCTCGCCCAACTGGGTATCCCTGACCACTGGTTCTTCCACTGGGGAACTCATCCCCCAATCACTCCTCACGCTGGACTCCAGTACCCTTCCTACTGGAGCAGTACTGCCAGACTCTAGAACCACAGGAGCTCTGTTTACAGACGCTCCAGGTCCTCTACTCACTAGGAGATCTTCCTCAAATGGAGTAACAGGACAGCCTAGGTCCCCAACCTGGTGTTCCCTACAGAAACCATCCAAGTCCTGAGGCAGGGCTTTGTGCGTCTGGGGACCCTCCGTCACCCACTTACTCCTGCTCCACTGAGCCAGGCAGTAAGCCCCTACACCCTCCTCGCTATCCTGGGACCTAGCTGGGCTACACTGAGCCTCTTCCACCACGCTGGGCTGGAAGATACCTGAACCACTACTTTTGGAATCACTCCCTAATGACTCTAGAGAACCTCTAGCACTTTCCAAGCAGTCTGCTTCATCTGCAAGCTCACTTGCCTCAGACAATCCACACCCCAACAGGTGTTGGCGCAACCCTGGGGAACAACAATTGAGCACCTGCTCTCTGAGAACCAGATCAAACAGTTTGTCAAAATCAGAGTCAGTGTGAACCTCTACCCAAGCCCACAGTGCTCCACAACATTCTTCCTCAAACTCCTCCCAAGACTGGTGAGACAGTTTCTTACTGTCCCTGAACTTCAACTGTTGCGTTTCTATCTAGGACCCAAATTCGATATTCCCGATTTATGCCCTTATATGGTTAGAACAAACAATATCCTTATAAATGCATAAGAACCATATCAATATTTAGTAATATCCCATGCAGTCCAAATACGGCAAGGCTACTCCCCTAGACTCCTAGAAAGTACAACGCGTTCTTAAAACAAACCAAGCCTCCAGCAGCCCGGGAAATCCCCCTGCTTTTGTTTTGATTTGAACAAGAACTCCTGGAGTCCAGAAAGAACTGTTAGTTCTTAGTGACGTCTTATGTCCAACCTTACGTCAAATCCGGCACCTTTCAGGTATAAATATACCAACGTTGCCTTAAGCAGACACACGGTGGTTTGGAGCAGAGCGGCTATCTACTTGCCCGAGAGCCCAGCTGATGCGAGAGCCCACGGAAGCCGCCCCTTCCTTTTGACGCACTGAGAAAGACGCTGTCTTTTTCTCCAGCAGAGAAAATTCCAGCTCCTGTGTTCCCAGTCACCCTTGCAGGTTTCTGGGATATCGAGTCCTGAGAGAGAGATACCAGACCTCCTACATTCTATTACCAAGGTACGGAGATGACTAAACCCTTAAGAGAATTCTTGATTCAGATTCTTGGCAAAATTCAACTTAACTTAAACTGCTTCTTACTTACTCCTTCCCATGTATTAGGCTTAGGTCAGGTACACCGGGGTAGGCGTATTTAGAAGCACCAGTTGAGTACGTTAGTCAATGTTTTTATGTATGTATATATTTTATCCATTTTAAAGTATCATATGGCTAAGAAACCATATCAATGCTTTTATAGTATTATTTCATAATACTACTTTTACTGTACGCACTTTTTTTTTTTGAAAATATCTTTATTATCCACAACAAATCACCGTACAGGTATTTGGAAAAAACAATATGTCAGCGATTCATACTTCTGTATTGATGATCAGGACATCATATAAACATCATTTCCACTTTTCCATTTTCTAAAACTTTCCAACTCTATAACTCTCCCCCCCCTCCCTCCCCAGCACTGACATTTCCGACAGAATAGACCAGAATAGGCATTGGCTCGACTGAATCAACCACGGTGATCTAGTAATGAATCCCATTTTTTCTCTTGGCACTTGCAATCAAACATTAAATAGTCCTATCGTGGTCCACATCTCAGCCTATGGTGGGAGGCTACTGCCATACAACACACGCATGTCAACCAACAAACAGGCCATCCCAGCAGCGGCCACATCGACCTTCTATTGTCATATATATTTGCACTCCTAGTCATCGAGCTCTTGAAGACCCACCTCAAATTCCACCAACAGCTGGTTCCAATCCAGTGAGATGGGATGCTTGCGGAGCCCCCTGCGTTCTTCCCTATGTAGTTCCTGCCCCTCTGCCTTACCCCACCTTACCACTTCCCTGCCCCAGTTTTCTACGCTTGGCGGTCTAGACGCCTTCCAATTCATGGCTATCGCCCTTTTCGCTAGCAACAACGCCATAGACACAAACCTAGTAGCCACACTCCTTTTCTTCTCCCTGTGGCCTATCCCCAGTATGCTATACAATGCAGCTGTGTACGGTCTGCCGGTGCCAACTCGTTCAGTATGTGGTGTATCATTCCCCAGAAAGTACCCAATTTGGGGCAATCCCAGAACATATGCAGGAATCCCGCATCTTCGTGTTGACATCTGGGCCAGGTTCCAGCTGCATCAGGGAACAGCAACTGCAGCCTGTGTGGGGTCAGGTAAGCCCTGTGGACTATCATAAGCTGGATGAACTTGAATTTAGGATTACGGGACACCTTCTTTGGCAACTGCAGTACCCTATCCCATTCCTTATCACTAAGGGTTCTCCCCGCATCATCCTCCCAACGCGTTCTAAGGGGTTGCAGCGAGACATTTCTACTGACTCTGATGCCATGTGATAGCCACTTCGTTAGGTGACTGCCCTTTCCCATGAGATACAGCATGGTGGTCAGCATGTTAGTGTCTGGTTCCAGGCCGTCCCCAGTCCAGTGCGTGGTTATGTAATGTGTGACTTGTGCGTGCATTATAAACAATGTCGTTGGTGTTTGGTGCAACCTGATGAAGTCCGCGTTCGTCACGAGTATGCCGTCCGAGAAAAAGTCCCCTACCTGCGAACTCCGGCATCGGTCCTAAGACGCAGCTCCGTTCCGTCAACATGCCCATTCCCAGTGGGATACCCAGTAGCGTGATCGAAGGCGCATATGAGGAATATCTGTTCGTGTACCGTACTGCCTTCTTCCAATGTGTGAGTGCTAGTCTAAGTAATGGCGGTGCCGTCTTGGGCACTCTGGCCCTCGGAAGCAACAACTGATGTATGTCCCCCAGCTGCCTATAAGCTTCCGTCATGTCTAATTCTTGGAGGTTGCGACCCGCCAGCCAGTACGCCAGCCACTGTAGCTGACACGCATATCCATATGCAATGAGGTCCGGCACCCCCAAACCGCCCCTATCCGTAGGAAGTTGTAATTTTGCCAGGCTTATACGCCTTCTGCCTGTACCCCACACCAGCTCTGTCAGTATAGTATTTAGTGACTTGAAAAGGGGGGTGGGCACCAGGATAGGCAAGTTCGTGAAGTAATAAAGTAGCTTCGGCAGGACCACAATTTTGGAGATGGCAACCCTGCCCGCCACCGATAATGGCAGGGTGGTCCAGAAGCGCACCTGAGATTTCAGTGTGCCTAGGGCCTTGCCCAAGTTGCCCTCCAACATGTCTTGTGGTTGGCGATAAATCTGGATGCCTAAGTATTTGAAGGTCACGGGTGCTATCCGAAAGTGGAACGGATCAAATTGGACGTGTCATTCGTCCAGTGCTCTGTGAAACCCGAACCCATGCGATTTCTTTTCATTGATCATAAGGCCCGAGAGCCCTTGGAAGGCAGCAAATACCGCCAGCAATGGGTGTACCCGGCTGGTGATGTCATTTAAGAAGAGCAAGATATCATCCGCATACACCGAAATTATGTGACGGGTTGCAAATCTTGCGATCCCAGCAGTAGCTGCAAGAGTCCGCACTTTTATCATGAGGGGTTCCAGTGCGAGTATAAATAGTAAGGGTGACAGTGGGCATCCCTGTCTTGTGCCCTTTTCTATCTTGAATGGGCCCGAGATGCATTTATTGGTGCGGACTCGCGCTGTGGGTCTCCGATATAGTAGGGATACCCAAGACGTAAATTCCGGAGGGATACCAAACCTGGCCATCGCCGCGTACATATAGTCCCATCTGAGGGAATCAAAGGCCTGTCTGAGGTCCAGGGATATGCATCCCTCTGTGTCTCTCCCCGCAGCACTTGGTGCCATGAGCTGGCTAAGCCTCCTCACGTTCAGGGCAGTACTTCTGCCCGGTACAAAGTCGCATTGGTCAGGGTGTACCACGTCAGGAATGCATTGGGACAGTCTGGCAGCTAGGAGCCTACTAAGGATTTTATAATCTGTATTGAGCAACGACAGGGGTCTGTAGTTTTCCAGCTGTAGGGCGTCTCTCCCGGGTTTGAGAAGAGACACTATAATAGCTTGCAATGTCGTGTCCGGCAGCGATTCACCCTCTAGTGCCTCTCTGTAAAGTGTGTGCAGTCGAGGGGCCAGTAGGTCTATGTATGTCAGATAAAATTCTGCTGGTAACCCATCCGTCCCAGGCGCCTTGTTCCTAGGTAGAGCCTTAATTGCTGGTCTCACTTCCATTAAGGTAATGGGCTTAGAGAGTGCCGCGCTTTGTGCCGCACTCACTTGGGGAACGCATATATCAGAGAAGAATGATTCAAAGTCCTGGTCCGAGAGTGGCTCGTGCGGACCATACAATACAGAGTAGTAGTGTTGAAACGCTGTGTTAATCTCTAGTTGGTCCTGTATTAACACTCCCGCATCGTCACGCACCTCCATTATAGGAGTACTCGTCGGGTCATTGCGGGTTAGGCGTGCCAATAGCGTGCCCGCTCTATCCGCTTGTGTGTGTTGTCTGGCGGTATATTCCCCATAGTCAACCACTCTCAGTTCTTCCAGCAGTTCCGCATGCTGTATGTGGGCCTCTTGGAGTTGCGTGAGAGCGCCATCCGTGCCAGCGGCTTCGCTCTCAAGCATCATCAGGCTTTCCTCTACCACTTTCAACCTTTCTAGTATTATGTGTTTAACTCCCACTTTCGTACCCATCGCTACTCCACGGATGGTTGCCTTAAAGGCGTCCCATTCTACCTGTCTGGAGCTGGCCGTGCCCTAGTTCTCAGTAAAGTAGTTTGAGCTGGCGTCCAGTAATGTTGACCTAAAAACGGAGTCTTCCAACAGGCCCGGAGATAGTCTCCACGTCGGGATCGGGGCGGGTATCCTCCCCCAGTGCAGTGTGAGCTCCACTGGATTGTGATTTGACAATGTCTTACCCATGTGCTGTGCTGAGGCAATCAACGCCATTAGTGTCCTGGAACAGAGTATTCTATCAATTCTAATGTGTAACTTGTGTGGCGGAGAGTAGAAAGTATATTCCCTATGGGTTGTGTGAAGTGCCCTCCAGGTGTTGACCAGTTCCCAGTCATCTACCCAACGCGCTAGTGCAAGTGCCTGCTTCCTGCTCTCCGTACTATGAAGTGGTGGCTGTGACCTATCCAATGCTAGGTCTAATACTGCATTGCAATCGCCTCCAATTATCCATTCAAGTCCCGCCCAATCTGATAATACCCTGCCAATGTCTGAAAAAAATGTTGCTTGGCCTGTATTGGGGGCGTATACACTGCCCAACACTATGCAATTGCCATTGAGCATCCCCTTCGCGAACACATATCTGCCTTCCTTATCCACTCGTGTGTCTACGGGTTTGAATGTAACTGTGTTTCTAACCCATATGGCTGCCCCTCGGGAGAATGCAGAAAAAGTCGTGGCGAAGAGTTGTCCCTTCCACTTCCGTAAGAGCTTTGCACCCTCTGCCCCATTTACGTGTGTTTCCTGGAGATAGGCCACTTGTACCGGCCGCCTGTTTAGTTGAGCCAACCCCCTGTGCCTCTTGTGTACCGATCCTAGGCCTCTCACGTTCCAAGTGCAGACCTTGTAATGATTAGGGGACGTCATTACTCCAGTTATTCACAATCTGATTCACTGCCTCTGGCCTCACAACAATTGACCACATGCTATAACTCACCAGTGCTGCGTGCAAGAAAACTACCCCAACTATGCTGTCCCCTTCTCCAAACCAGAGAGGACCAAACCAAAATACCCAACATGGGTATAAACAGATCACTATCATGCCTGCGCCTGTGGGGCGTGTGTCCAGCCGGACACTCTCGGCAGATATTTACTAAGAGTCTCGTGCATGTGTCCCCCTTCAAGAACAGACGGTACAGGCCCTAGACCCACCCCCTCTGTAGTCAAGCGATGCAGATTCTACATTACCAATCCGCTATCACCATTCCAATGTTCACATGTCCGCTGCCATCTGTGCCGTGATGTGTGGGAATAACTGGAGACTGCCTTCCGCCTCCGACATCGTTGTTCAAGAACTGGTTGGGCTGGTGGATATCTCCCCATTAGGTGCATCATGCTCCGCAAGGGCGTCAGTTGTCAGCAGCGCCGCTGTCCCTAGGTCATGGTCCGTCGCCGTGTCGCGGCTTGTCAGCTCCCCGGATGGGTTGTTCTGTGGGTTGCCCTTCACTGGTGTCCGGGGGCGCATCTGCGATGAGTCCTGGTCATTGGAGCCCTGCGTCTCCGGTACTGTGTCTGCATTTCGTAGTGACGGAGTTGGCGTGATTGTCAGCTCCAACCATTCAGAGGCCTCTTCCGGGGTGTCGAAAAAATAAATTTTACGGTCATGGATGACTCTGAGGCGCGCCGGGGAGAAGAGTGCATATTTTATATTACGATCCCTGAGAGCACGTTTCACACCCCAGAAGGACGCCCTGGCTCTTTGCACAGCCTGCGTGAAATCCGGGTAGATGGAGACCGTTCTATTTTCGTATTTTATTGGGCCTTTTTCTCTCGCGACCCTGAGGACAGTGTCTCTGTCTTTGAAGTGGAGAAGACGTGCTATCAAGGGCTGCAGCGGGGCTCCCGGTTTCAGTGGCTTAGGGGGCACCCTGTGCGCCCTTTCAATGCTGTACATCTGAGTGAGCTCCGCCGGATCCACCAGAGTCCTCAGCCATTCTTCCACAAAGCGGGTTGGGTTCGTCCCCTCTCTCCGTTCCGGCACTCCCAAAATGCGTATGTTGTTTCGGCGCGAGCGCCCTTCGGCATCATCCACTCTGTCCCTCAAGCCCCGCATCTGTTTCTCCAGGTTTTCCAGTCTCGTGGAATGCTCAGTCTGTTGGGGTATTAGGTCTGCGATGGCTAGCTTGTGCTCAGAGACCTTCTCGGTTAATTTCTCATGATCGTCTTTCAGCAGCGATAGCCCCGTTGCCATAGAGTCAATCCGTGCCTCAAGCGCTTCCCTAGAGGCCCTGATTTCCGACAGGATAAGGTCCAGTTTAGCCTCTTGTACTGCAACGCCTGTTGGGGGAACTAGGCCTCATTGGATGAGGTCAACCGATCCTCCGACCCCGACGCCTGCGCTCCCTGTCGGGGTATTCTGTTCCTCCCCATCGTTGGCTATATCCGGTCTACTCCGCAGACCAGCAGGGCACCGTGGGTGGTATCCGCTGGGTAGATCCGCGCTCACCACAATGGCTGGATTGTCGCAGGTAACCCGGGTTGGCCAACTGCCCTGCCAGGGGTAGCCCTCAGGTCTTCCCTCCGCAAATGTGGAGTCCTTTACTTCCTTTGGCGTCCGGTCCGATGCTTTCTCGTCCCCTCTGAAGGGGGGAGGGGAGGGTGTTAGATAGCCCCACCGAGACGTGCGCCCTTTGGTTATGGGTGTCCCCCACTAATTTGTTTGTGGCCGCCCGTGGCCCCCGATCTGGCTTGTATAGTCCTGCCCTCCGTCTGTGAGTATAGGGTCTCGCCTTGAAAAGCGGTGGATAGTCAGCTTCGACCCCGTGTGCAGAGTGGGACAGGGGTCAGGCCTTCCCCTACAGAGTCCATCGGACAAGCGCTGTGTTCCGGGGGCTCGGGTCGCCTCAGCTCGTGTGGCCCACCTCCTGCCCACGACCCCTCACTTCCGGTCCAGCAGCCCCCTTACTGTGGGCCGGGGATTACTGGTGTAGAGCAGGCCTCACCTCCGGTGTAAATCAGGCACTGAAGCTCACGTCTCCTTCGCCCGTCAGCCGCGAGGTCCACGAAGTTCCTCCACCTCCCCTGCAATTCCACCACCATGCCCGTGCAACTGGTCGAGGAGACCCTCCGGTGTTGGCAGGCAAATACAATGTTCTCCGGGGTCCGCTCCGGCCGACCCTCAGACTCCCCCTCCACAAACACCGCGCAATCTGCGGGCCGCCGGGTCCAGCGCCTCACTCTCTGCGCAGCGCCCTCCCGCAGTCAGTCGCCGGGCTCCGACTTCAGAATCCGGAGGGGGGGGGTGCCCCCGGGCCTCGATGCCTCCGTATACCCCGGGTCAGCGACACTTCCTGTCGGCCTCCTGGCGCACTGTGGGCCACGGCCGTCCCCCTGCGTCTGGGCCTCTTCCGACTCCGACAGCTCTCCAGCTCTCCAGCTCTCAAATCGCAGTGGAAAGCCTCCAGGTCCCGCGATTTCAATCAGACCTAGGCTATAGCAGTCTCACAGGTTATCAATGCTGGATAGGGGTTCAGGTCCCGTGCATATAGGATAATAGGACTGCCGGGCCCTCGAGAAAGCCTGGCACAGAGACCCAACTACAGACAACATGACCGCCCTCAAGCTCGCCACTCGAAAACATCACCAGCTGATCCACACCACCAAGAAAACCGCATTCAAGGAACGACTGGACAACAACGCCCACAACAGCAAGGAACTCTTCAATATCGTCAAAGAGCTCTTGAACCCTAGCGCCGGTAACAACGACATCACTCCCTCGCAAGACCTCTGCAACTCGCTCGCCTGGTTCTTCCACAGCAAGATCGCAGACATACACAACAGTTTCAGCACACAGCGACGCACCCTACGACCGTACCAACGCCCCCCACCACCACCCTCCGCGCCTGTACCCCGGTCAGCACCGAAGACACCATCCGCACGATGAACTCCATCCACTCCGGATCACCAACCGACCCCTGCCCTCACCACGTCTTCAACAAGGCCGACTCCGTCATCGCACCCCATCTACAGGACATCATCAACGCCTCCTTCGACAACGCCACCTTCCCAGAGAGCTGAAAGCACGCCGAACTCAGCGCCCTACTGAAGAAACCATCAGCGGACCCCTCCGACCTCAAAAACTACTGCCCCATCTCGCTCCTACCTTTTCCTGCGAAAGTCTTCGAGAAGACCGTCAACAGACAGCTGGCCGCCTTCCTCGAGACGAATGGATCCCTCGACCACTCGCAGTCCGGCTTCCGGGCCAACCACAGCACCGAGACCACCCTCATCGCAGCCACCGACGACATCCGAACCCTGCTCGACAACGGGGAAACAGCGGCCCTCATCCTCCTGGACCTCTCCGCGGCGTTCGACACGGTCTGCCACCGCACCCTAGTGCAGCGCCTCAACAACATCGGAATCCAGGAGAAGGCACTGGAATGTATCATCTCCTTCCTTGCCGGAAGAACACAGAGAGTCCGCCTCCCCCCGTTCAGATCCGAGGCCACCGAAGTCATCTGCGGCGTACCACAAGGATCATCACTCAGCCCCACGCTGTTCAACATCTACATGAGCCCCCTTGCGGCCATCGCACGCCAACACAACCTCAACATCATCTCCTACGCCGACAACACCCAGCTGATCCTCTCCCTCACCAACGACCCCGCCACCGCCAGAACCAACCTACACGAAGGTATGAAAGACGTAGCCTAGTGCATGATGAACAGCCGCCTGAAACTGAATTCAGACAAGACGGAAGTCCTCATCCTGGGATCTTCGCCCTCTGCCTGGGATGACTCCTGGTGGCCCCCTGCCCTGGGCAGCGCACCCACACCAACAGACCACGCACGCAACCTGGGCTTCATCCTGGACTCGTCCCTCTCCATAACCAGACAAGTCAACGCCGTCTCCCCGTCATGCTTCAACATCCTACGCATGCTACGTAAGATCTTCCGGTGGATCCCCGCCGAAACCAGGAAGACGGTCACCCAGGCCCTCGTCACCAGACGACTGGACTACGGCAACTCCCTCTACGCCGGAACCACAGCCAAGCTCCAGAAAAGACTCCAACGCATTCAGAACGCCTCAGCACGCCTCATCCTGGACATTCCCCGACACAGCCACATCGCCGGACACCTGAGAGACCTGCACTAGCTCCCCGTCAGCAAGAGAATCACGGTCCGACTCCTCACCCACGCACACAAAGCTTTCCACAACCAAGGCCCAAGCTACCTCAACAACCGCCTGACCTTCTACACTCCCACCCGCCAGCTTCGATCGACCAGCCACGCCCTCGCCGCCGTCCCCCGCATCCGAAGAGCCACAACGGGAGGAAGATCCTTCTCCTACCTGGCGGCCAAGACGTGGAACTCCCTCCCCATCCACCTCCATCTGACCCAAGACCACCTCTCCTTCAGGAAGCAACTCAAGACCTGGCTGTTCGATCAGTAGCGGACCCCCCTCCCCCAAGCGCCTTGAGACCCTCCGGGTGAGTAGTGCGCTATACAAATGCTCTGATTGATTGATTGATTGATAATTTACAGGATTTATGGGGGTTGCTGACGGAGCAATCTCAGCTCACGTCCTCCATGCTCGGCTGCTAGCCACGCCCCTTACTGTACGCACTTTACTTTATGTTAAGTATTGCAATTGTGGCAATTCATTTCTCTTGCATGAGAAAGAAGACTGCTCAATAAATAACACCTTTTATTGAAAACGCCCGACTCTCTATTTCTCTGCACTCTGGTGAAACTAAGTATGCACGATTGACTGAGTAAAATAGCTATCTATTGTTTTCACACGACTCTAGAGATACACTCTCATTCTGAGGGAGCAAAGTTGTCATGTTTATGCGGTTGTCAGAAGCTAATCCCTTCTTGTCTAAATCCAGAGAGTTAACTCTTTCCTGAACATTCGAGAAAGTTTCTAGTGACCTCTGAGCTAGCTGGCAAAACTAATTAAGTCTAATATAGTCAGTAGAGACCTAGTCGACCTCAGTCCTACGTCTACACTGCTGATTATATTATTCCAATGCGCAGAGCCTATTGCGAATATAGGAACTACACTACATGGCGCCCAACATTTGGTAAGGCAATAATCTAACGCAAGACACTAGAGTAACTCAGTCGTGCTTTTTCACACAGAACCCTTTTCCCGTAAAAACTCCAAAAGACGTCTGGAGTGGATAAAAGGTTAATATCCGCAGAAACTTAGTAGGAAGAGATTCCTATGTATAGTTTTTGGTTTAATCAACATTGAAGGATACAGTGTTCCAAAATATTGTGCACCTAATCTTTGTTTCCTTGAAACTTGATCTGCAACAAAAACCTTTCAGTCAGTAAAATGCCGGAAGGCGATGAAGAAAGAGATGCTTTAGCGTATCCACTGTTGTTGGATGACGCAACTATCCAACAGAACAACCCGAATGCTATAATCATTCCGGTAAATGTAAGAAGAACTATAACTCTTAAGCTTATAGCAAACGGACTATCATCACGAGGTGGTACAGTCATATTCGTGAATATCGGCAGACAGAGGTATTCTATTCATGGATACACTTTCCAGCAGCAAACGCTGTGACACAAGACTTCCACTATTACAAAATAGAGGAACCTCCGGATGAATACACTCCTTTCGAGGACGTTGAAATCCCACTAAATTACCAAGAGCACCTGCTCTGGTTTAATGGCGCCCTAAAACATCAAAATCACATCACCAGGCTCGGTCCACTAGGTAGACCAGGAGCAACGTGGCCGGTTCTAGCCAACTACACACAAGAGCCGGACATTGGACAAATGTCAAGCGAAGAACATTTAGTTAAACTAAGAGAATTAACAAAGGCATATAGAGAGTTAGTTCAATTGGCAATGGAGGATATAACTTACCTCCAGAAATTAAAAGAAACAGATATAGCAGAACAACCATTTGAACTTGCCAGAATCATAGAAAAATCCTATGAAGAACTAGGTAGAGATAGTTTGGGTGGGAAACCAGTTAAACCCCAACTAACTGAAAAACCTGAAAAAACATTTATTAAAAACAATCTAAATACTCCAAAAAAGAGTTGGGATGGTAATAAACAATCCACTCCCAGAGAAAAACGATTCCAGTCCAGAGGATGGTCTCCTCAACGGAGAGAAAGATCTCCAGACCGAGGAAACAAGTCTCCCCAGAGGGAGCCCTCTGAGAAAAGATACAACCTTAGAAATAGGGATAATTTGAAAAAACCTGATAGATATCAAGATATTGATACACGTCCCTCTCGATCTTTTCAGACTTCCTCACAGAAATCGGAAAGAAGAGGACGGTCAGAACACAAAGAAGAGCACGTCAAGTCCAAAGACAAGGAACCTGCTCATCAAAGTAAAAAATTACAATTTCCAAGAAAGAAGGTAGCCAGCATTAGAATTAAACATGCCGAGGATTCTGAAGACACAACTGAAAAACGGAGAGTGCTAGACAGCGCAGCAGAAGTGACCATAGCTCGCAAGATCCTGATGAATCTTCTGGAGACAGTGGACACGAATGAATACATTCAAGTGGAAACTGCAGATACCAGAGTTAGCAAACCTCATAAAATATACGAAATAGCATTGCGTATAGAGGGGGACAAGACTAGGAAAGTAAGGGGTCTCTTTTGGGATAACCTTTCACAAGGCTATGACATCCTTCTAGCTGAGAAATACTGGCCACCAGAGTTTGTCAGGGAGTGCCCTCATGGCGAAGAAATGATTATGCCTGCCTTCTCAAATCATATTTCAACTCATAAAAAATCCATTTATGCAAGAAAATGGGCAGCCCAAGCTCCTGCATTATATAAAAATCATGCAGGATGAGATGAGGATTCTCCTCACCACAAAATCCAGTTAAAAAGTCAACCCACTGCACAAAGGCAGTACCCAGTTAAACAAGAAGCTAAAAAGCAAGTCAGGGAGATCTTAGATCAACTTGAATATCAGGGGGTGATTGAAACATGCACCTCACAAATGAACAATCCTTTGTTTCCTGTCTCCAAGCCAGACGATTCATATCGTCTAGTTTTGGACTACAGACATCTAAACTCCTGTTGCAAAACATTTGCAGTACAAAACTCACACAGTGCAGCACTAATGAATAACATCGTGCGCAAAAAATATAAAACTAAATTAGACATCTCTAATGGATTCTTTTGTCAAAACATTGCACCTGAAAGCAGGTATTTGACCGCTTTCTCAATAATGGGGTCGCAAAAACACTTCTGTCGACTCCCACAGGGATTCAAGAATAGCCCAGGATTATTCTCAGCAAGGGTAACAGAGTTACTACAAATATATGATGATGAGGCATTATCTTATTTCGATGACATCTATCTCACAGATGATGACCTGGAGACTCACTTGAAAAGAGTGAACACCATAATACTTGGGTTTGCAGCTGAGGGTTACAAATTCAATTTTAAAAAGTCACGAATTGCCCATCTAACTGTCCTGTTTTTAGGATATGAATTATCAAGTGAAGGCAAAAGCCTAGCAGACAACTTCTTAGAGAAGTGTGCTGTACTCCAAGCACCAAAAACGCTGAAGAACTTACAATCAATACTAGGTTTCCTGAATTTCGGAAGAACATACATTCTAAATTATGCAGAGAGGCTTAAACCTCTCTATGAATTTTTGTTGTTGTAAAGCTTTATTCGAGATATTTACTCATAAAAGCACAAACATACATTTAAAAATACATGGTAATTAAAATCCATATTTCATACATATAAATACATTTAAAACAATTGTGAAAGCTTTAACAAGAAAAAAAGTTATTTAACTTATATAACAATATCAATTCATATTAGCAGATAAAATCCGCCGCCTAATGGA
Source organism: Lissotriton helveticus (assembly GCF_964261635.1). NCBI lineage: Eukaryota > Metazoa > Chordata > Amphibia > Caudata > Salamandridae > Lissotriton > Lissotriton helveticus. The sequence continues at coordinate 743,701 of NW_027611726.1, read as the reverse complement.
CCATGCCCACCCCAAATACTTTGCTGTTCCAAGCACAATGGGCATATCAGTGGAGGTACAGATGATTCGTAGCCCCTCAACACCACTAGATGCCCCAAGGTTTCTACAAACTGGGGCCAGCCATACTCTCCTTGGGATAGCATAGGCCTCGCACGAAAATAAAAAGTGGCCTATGCTTTCATTAGTTGTGCCACACACCGGACAGCATGAGGTATTCGAGCTCCGCCATCTACCCGTCAAGGATCGTAAGGGAAGGGAACCAGACCTTAACTGGAAAAATAACTTCCTGTCCATTGGGACAGTAATACTGTCCCAATATTGTTCTAATACAGGTCTCATTTTAATTTCCATAAATCTTCCCCCCATTGTTTCGGATTTTGTACTCCTCCAGAGTCTTTCTTCTATGTAATCCCAATAAAGGGTCTTAATGGTGTTTTTACTTGGGAATACTTCCCCAGATGGATTATCCCAAAGGTTAGGGAGGCCAAGCTCACCCAGAACGACCCTGAGTTTCTTCAACCATGATATTTTGTGGAAGGTGTCTGCTTTAATTAGGGCTAGAAACCCATCGGCATAGTGTCGAATCTCTGGGGTAGTCCATAGCCGTATCCAATAGAGAATAGGCCTTAATCTAGCTCGGTCACTAACAGATCTCCTCCCTAGATGAAGACCGAGCGGGATTAATGGCGCACTCTGGGGGAGACCCGTAATTCCCCTTAGAAACCTATTCTCTGATGTTTGTAAGGTAGGGAGCCTCTCGAAACCCCACACTTCTGCCCCATATAGGGCTGACCCTATAGCTTTGGCATCGTAGATGAGAAGAACCGGTTTTATAGGCTTGGTTTTTGATTTTGCTTGCTCCACCTGAAGTGCCCCTGCAATCTGCTGGCGCCTCAGTACCGCTTTTCTATATGGTGGGACCAACCTGGCTTGCTAGATATCTCAACCCCAAGATAGGTAAAGACACTTACTACCTCGAGCTCAATGTTGTTCAGAAATATCCTTGGTCGAGGTCTAGGCCTCTGGGAGAAAGCCATCAGCTTCGTCTTGCCAACATTAACTTCAAGGCCATGCTCCCCACAGGAAACATCAAATATATTTAGAGCACGCTGCAATCCAGCCGGGGTTTTGGACACAATTAAAGTATCGTCAGCGAACATCAGGATCGGGACCCTGATGCCCGCTAGCGAAGGTGCATCTACACTTGCGTCCAGCATCCTACCCACAATTCCATTAATAAATAGGGAAAAGAGCAAGGGTGCCATTGCACATCCCTGTCGCACCCCCCGTTCTACCAGGAAGTCGACAGTGGATTCCCCATTCAACCCCCATTGGACTTTGGCAAAGTTGCACTCGTGGAGCCTCATGATCAAAGTGAGCAACTCTGGCGGGACCCCTATTCCATTCAAAACTGTCGAGAGCTTGCTCCTTGGGACCAGGTCGAAGGCAGCCCGCAAGTCGACAAAAGCGACATATAGGCTGCCCTCGCCAAGGAGCACCGTCCCCCACCGCAACATAGTGAAACGGAATATTTGGTCTACCGTACTGGTTGCCCGCTTGAAACCTGCCTGGTAAGGGGACAGAGCATTGTTCTCCTCTACCCAGTCCATCAGTTTATTTACCACCATCTTCCCTACCACTTTTTGGACAGTGGCAATCAAACTTATTGGCCTATAATTGGCCGGGAGTGACCGATCACCTTTCTTATAGATGGGTATGATTATTGCTCCCTTCCATATTTCTGGGATTACAGACCCTTTTGCTATGGCATTTCCCAGTAGGGTCACATACCTGGCCCACCGTACTTTATCATTTTTGAATATGTCAGAGGGTATCCCATCTAAACCCAGTGCCCTTCCCCCTTGTAAGGAGCAAATTACCAATTCTACTTCTTTGGTGGAAAACAAACTTTCCGTACAGAATACAACTGGGATTGCTTCTGGAGCCACAGCCTCCCTTATCTCTGCATACTGGGGTTTAAAATACTCCACCCAGGATGCCTCATCGACATTGTTATCTGGTTTATTTGGGGTGCCACCTCTACCCCACTTCACAACTTTCCAGAAAAGCCTGGAATCCCTTGCCCCTGAAGCCTCCAGCAATTCATCCCAATACTCTTCATCCCATTTTTTCTTAGCCAGGCGAACACTAACATTGTAGTGTTTCCTGGCTACACCAATCATAGCCCTATCCCTGCTTCTAATTGCTCTACCCAATTCTAATCTGGCTGCCCTACACTGTTTATTAAACCACCTAGCCGGGTTGGGTGGGACTTTCCTATTTGCCTTGGACAATCTCATGAAATGTGGTTTTAAAAGGGAGAAAAACTTGTCGTGTATGGCTGTGGCTACACTGGACCCAGTAATTACGGGGCTTGCTATCTCCATGGCGGCGATTGCAGTATCCAACTCTAAACTTATAAAGTCCATAGATACTACATTCACCAGCACATTTGTCCATTTAACTCTGCGCATGTCATTGGCCATAACAGGTAATGCTCCACCACGAGGTTGCGAACTGCCTGGCATGGCCGTCCACCAAGTGTGGGTGACACAAAGGGGATTGTGATCACTTTCCAATCTTCCCTTAATTTCCATATCAGATACCCCCTGCCATAAATTGAGGCTACAAATGACATAGTCTATTCTACTTTTGTTGTGGCCATTGTCGAATGTACAAACACCTTCCTGGTCACTCTTAGTCCTTCCATTAAGGGCCCTCAACCCGTATTCCAGGCACATTGCATTTAATAGCAATATATCCTTCGTCCACCGTTTGACCGGAACCAGGTTTAGAGTCGGGACACCCCATTGGATATCTTCCTCTTGCCCTAGTGGATTTTCCGTGTTATCCAACGGTTCGAAGGTCCTATTAAAATCACCAGCCACTACCACTCTGTTTCCCAGGGACAGTGATTCGAGGAAAGTGGACAGGGCCTCTAGGGTGGGGGAGTTCCCGGTATTGGTACCTCTAGCATAAATGTTATAGATGTCTATTGCACCCCACTTGTCCGATGCCATTCTTAGCAATTGGATATCCTTACAACCCAGGTCCAGAACTTTCACTTTAATTTGTAGACCTTGCTTGACCCAAACTGTTAAACCTCCCATAGGTCGACCCCTGGCACCTCTATTCGCTGGAATGGAAAAATTTAAGTAGCCTGGGAGGAAGATGGGATCGCAAGCCCATGTCTCCTGGAATAGACACACTTCGAACCCGTTGACACAATCTATCCAATTTTGGGACAATAGTCTACTACCTAACCCCGCAATATTCCACGAGAAAAACTTCCCCGGGCTAGAGCCATCTCTGATTTCCACCCCAATAGCTAACGTGGATGGAAGGTCAATCGGGCTCTCAGAGTTCCCTTCCTGGTCTACAACAGTATCCGCAGAATTAGCGTCAGTTTCCTGGGTATCAGTGGTGCTTGTTATGAACGATTCGTCACCCCCCAAACTTTGCATACGTGCCCCACAGTCTCCCCTCCAATTCACGATCTTCCCACCACTAGTCACTTCTTTTGGATGCACTATTGTATCCAAGGTGAACACCACAGAATTCTCACATAAATCCCCCCTTGCCACACTACCCCCGATATTCAGGAAATCACCAGACTTTTGTCAACAACCCCACCCCGAATTTTTCATCCCATCATAGGAATTATAGGTTTGACCATTGTAAAAGTTTGGTCGTAACAAAGGGACAGTAAAGGGGGTGATCCCTGACAGTGGTGGATAACTAGAACTGCCTAGATCACTATTCCCACCAAATTGGGCACCAATTGATCTTGGGTAGAAAAAGGTAAGATCCGCAATACCAATCCCACCACTGCTAGTGCCCCAGCCCAGCCTCGTGATCCAACCTACCACCCTTGGATCTTGGAAATTAATTATAATACAATCCCCCCCCCCGAATTTTTTGGAGTACAACCTATCCAATTAACCCTTCTTACCCCGATAATCAAACCATCTACTTCACCGGGCAATGGTCTATTAGCCCTTAACCAGTGCATGACCTTGTTTTTTAACATCTGGAAGGTTTCTCTTTGGCCTACCAATAAAGGTGGAACATTGGTAAGGACAGCCACATAAGGGTAAGAATCCGGGGTAAGATTTATAGGGGGTATCCTAGGGGGAGGCTTTGTCACAAGGAGTGTGGGGCAACTTGTATCTGGAACAGCAGGGCGGGATATTGGAACATTTTGTGGAACCTGGGAAACCTGGGAGTTATTTGGTACAGCATTACTTTTTCTAGAACTGTCATTACCACCAGTTACAGGACCAACATTTTTTGGAACCTGGAAAGCCTGGGACTTATTCAATACAGCATTGTTTTTTCTAGAACTGCTGTTACCACCAGCTACAGGACCTTGACAGGGTTTCAGGGTGCTTGGTGGGTGTTGAATACCATTACTTAGAGGGGTGACATTTTTAGAACACTCTTTACTACCTTTAACCACATTATCAGGGAGCTTGGTTTTCCCCCCATTGTTATTGCCTAGGGTTACTGGCAGTTCGGTGTTAGTCTTGCGGCTTTGTCCCTTTCCCTGTGGCCCAATTGCAGTGCTAACCACGGGAGAATGAAATTCAACCGTGGAAACACTTTCATCCCGCCCAGTAGGTTGCTGGGGATTCCTACTCTCTCTCGTCCTAAAATAGGACTTAATTAATGATTTTGTGGAGAAAAAATTATCCAGACTGGCCTGCTCTAAATGATCTAACTGGTCTGCTAGTTTTTTAACTTGTTCCTCAATGGGAGTCAGGAGAGACCGTATTAGTCTCTGCAACTCCAGGAACAGTGGCGAAATAGGCGGTAATGTCTCGGGCGATGCTATCACTATGGGATCTGGACCTGGCGGGACAACTTCCCCCTCTCCCATTGGTGACCCACTAGGACTACTCCCAGTAGGATCCCGGGATCGTGTACATGTTCCTACTTTTCTCATTTTTTGGGGGGGTTTTGGAACATAACATTTCTTTGGAGCTGCACTCCTCTTCCTTTTAGGACAAGGTTTAGATTTTACTACATGTGTTGAGACACTAGGTTGAGCCGTGCATAACTGATCAATAGGTGGATCAATGGGGGTACTGGAAGGGATTGCATGCAAAGTAGACGTTTCGGATTCCAAAGACAAGACAACCGGTGGCTCTGTAATTGGAGGAAAGAGGTAGGGAGTTTCCGATGCAACCCGCAGTGTAATAGATGATAAAGGGGTAACCAATGCCGGAAAACTTTGAGAGGGACGTTTGTCAACAGAGGTTTTCAAAAGTTCGATAGATAACCTACGTTCTGCACGTCTTTCCGCCAGGGCAATTTCTCTATCAATATCTTGGGGTACTCATTTGAAGTAGGTGTCCAGGGGACCCATAATGGCTGCCCCTGCCTCATTCGAAGGAGGCAACAAAGTAGGAGTGCTTGAAGAAGAAGACATAATATAAAACCTCCTACGCCTTCAAGAATGATGGAGCACTTTAAATTACGAAAACGACTTACAAACCACACTATTACTAAAGCGGAGTACCAGTCCGGTAGATGTCAGCGGGGGGGCCCAGCCCGGCCTCCTTCGGCCACGGACGGCCACAGACGGTCCCGCCCTTGTCCCGGGCTTCTCCCGGGCGCGCTCCAGCGCACTCCCGCGCAGCGGCCTGTAGACCTCCTTCAAATAAAATGAGGAAAGATTATGGGCGGGTGGGCGGGGCCAGCAGGGAGAGCAGCCCAGGTGTGGCGAATGGGGCTCGCAGGAACTCCTGGTAGCTTGAGTCCCTGCCTCCAAGCTCGCAGCCCTGCCGGCAGCTCCACGCGCCCCGAGGTCTTCAAAAGTCACAGCTCCTCTCCCAGGACAGCTCCGGTTGAATGTGGGACGCTGCGGGACCCGCGAAGCGGGTCCGGCGAGGTGTTGGTCCACCACAGAGTCAAGAGGTCGGTGGCAGCAACAAATCAGGGTGGCCAGCAAAAGAACAGCAAATCCGCTATAGGAGGGTCTCTCTATGAATTAATAAAACCTGATTTCAAACAAATTAATTGGACTCAGAAACACACAGAAATTTTAAGATCATTGCAAACAGACATGTTAGTTAAAACAAAATTACAAACTCGCGAAAACGTACGCAACCTTGTAATCCGAGTCATCCCAGGAAGATGCGGATTCACGTACCTGACCTCTAATGAGGGAGAAACGGTACCAATAGCTTACAAATCACACTTGTACACACAAGCTGAAATGAAATTCAGTTCTACTGAAAAGATTCTAATAGCGGTTCAAACTGCTGTAGCAAAAGAAAGAGCCCAAGCCCAAGGCAGGAAGATAACTGTTTTAACAGCAGAATCAGCCCTTGAGGCATTAACAAGCCCACGCAATTTGAATGCTGTGGCATTAGATCCAAAATGGATACAATGGGAAAATTATCTTGCTGCAGAAGACGTGAAATACTATTTTGACCCAAAAATGAAAAAACTAGAAAATCTAGAATATGAAGAAGAATATCCTCTGCCAATCGAAATTCTGCCTCTCAAACAGTACACATGTGTAATCTACATGGACAGATTTGCACAACATTACGCGTCCTGAGAGAGAGATACCAGACCTCCTACATTCTATTACCAAGGTACAGAGCTGACTAAACCCTTAAGAGAATTCTTGATTCAGATTATTGGCAAAAACCAACTTAACTTAAACTGCTACTTACTTACTCCTTCCCACGTATTAGGCTTAGGTCAGGTACACCGGGGTAGGCGTATTTAGAAGCACCAGTTGAGTACGTTAGTCAATGTTTTTATGTATGTATATATTTTATCCATTTTAAAGTATCATATGGCTAAGAAACCATATCAATGCTTTTATAGTATTATTTCATAATACTACTTTTACTGTACGCACTTTACTTCATGTTAAGTATTGCAATTGTGGCAATTCATTTCTCTTGCATGAGAAAGAAGACTGCTCAATAAATAACACCTTTTATTGAAAACGCCCGTCTCTCTATTTCTCTGCACTCTGGTGAAACTAAGTATGCACGATTGACTGAGTAAAATAGCTATCTATTGTTTTCACACGACTCTAGAGATACACTCTTTTTCTGAGGGAGCAAAGTTGTCATGTTTATGCGGTTGTCAGAAGCTAATCCCTTCTTGTCTAAATCCAGAGAGTTAACTCTTTCCTGAACATTCGAGAAAGTTTCTAGTGACCTCTGAGCTAGCTGGCAAAACTAATTAAGTCTAATATAGTCAGTAGAGACCTAGTCGACCTCAGTCCTACCTATACTGCTGATTATATTATTCCAATGCGCAGAGCCTATTGGGAATATAGGAACTACACTATATGGCGCCCAACGTTTGGTAAGGTGATAATCTAATGCAAGACACTAGAGTAACTCAGTCGTGCTTTTTCACACAGAACCCTTTTCCCGTAAAAACTCCAAAAGACGTCTGGAGTGGGTAAAAGGTTAATATCCGCCGAAACTTAGTAGGAAGAGATTCCTATGTATAGTTTTTGGTTTAATCAACGTTGAAGGATACAGTGTTTGAAAATATTGTGCACCTAATCTTTGTTTCCTTGAAACTTGATCTGCAACAAAAACCTTTCAGTCAGTAAAATGCTGGAAGGCAATGAAGAAAGAGATGCTTTAGCGTCGCCACTGTTGTTTGGATGACACAACTATCCAACAGAACGACCCGAATGCTATAATCATTCCGGTAAATGTAAGAAGAACTATAACTCTTAAGCTTATAGCAAATGGACTATCATCACGAGGTGGTACAGTCATATTCGTGGTAGAGGCCCATGAATATCGGCAGACAGAGGTATTCTATTCATGGATACACTTTCCAGCAGCAAACGCTGTGACACAAGACTTCCACTATTACAAAATAGAGGAACCTCCGGATGAATACACTCCTTTCGAGGACGTTGAAATCCCACTAAATTACCAAGAGCACCTGCTCTGGTTTAATGGCGCCCTAAAACATCAAAATCACATCACCAGGCTCGGTCCACTAGGTAGACCAGGAGCAACGTGGCCGGTTCTAGCCAGCTACACACAAGAGCCGGACATTGGAAAAATATCAAGCGAAGAACATTTAGTTAAACTAAGAGAATTAACAAAGGCATATAGAGAGTTAGTTCAATTGGCAATGGAGGATATAACTTACCCAAAGTAATTAAAAGAAACAGATATAGCAGAACAACCATTTGAACTTGCCAGAATCATAGAAACATCCTATGAAGAACTAGGTAGAGATAGTTTGGGTGGGAAACCAGTAAAACACCAACTAACTGAAAAACCTGAAAAAACATTTAATAAAAACAATCTAAATACTCCAAAAAAGAGTTGGGATGGTAATAAACAATCCACTCCCAGAGAAAAACGATTCCAGTCCAGAGGATGGTCTCCTCAACGGAGAGAAAGATCTCCAGACCGAGGAAACAAGTCTCCCCAGAGGGAGCCCTCTGAGAAAAGATACAACCTTAGAAATAGGGATAATTTGAAAAAACCTGATAGATATCAAGATATTGATACACGTCCCTCTCGATCTTTTCAGACTTCCTCACAGAAATCGGAAAGAAGAGGACGGTCAGAACACAAAGAAGAGCACATCAAGTCCAAAGACAAGGAACCTGCTCATCAAAGTAAAAAATTACAATTTCCAAGAAAGAAGGTAGCCAGCATTAGAATTAAACATGCCGAGGATTCTGAGGACACAACTGAAAAATGGAGAGTGGGCCCAGACAATGCTAGACAGCGCAGAAGAAGTGACCATAGCTCGCAAGATCCTGATGAATCTTCTGGAGACAGTGGACATGAATGAATACATTCAAGTGGAAACTGCAGATACCAGAGTTAGCAAACCTCATAAAATATACGAAATAACATTGCAAATAGAGGGGGACAAGACTAGGAAAGTAAGGGGTCTCTTTTGGGATAACCTTTCAAAATGCTATGACATCCTTCTAGCTAAGAAAGACTGGCCACCAGAGTTTGTCAGGGAGTGCCCTCATGGCGAAGAAATGATTATGCCTGCCTTCTCAAATCATATTTCAACTCATAAAAAATCCATATATGCAAGAAAATGGGCAGTAGCCCAAGCTCCTGCATTATATAAAAATCATGTAGGATGGGATGAGGATTCTCCTCCCCACAAAATCCAGTTAAAAAGTCAACCCACTGCACAAAGGCAGTACCCAGTTAAACAAGAAGCTAAAAAGCAAGTCAGGGAGATCTTAGATCAACTTGAATATCAGGGGGTGATTGAAACATGCACCTCACAAATGATCAATCCTTTGTTTCCTGTCTCCAAGCCAGACGATTCATATCGTCTAGTTTTGGACTACAGACACCTAAACTCCTGTTGCAAAACATTTGCAGTACAAAACTCACACAGTGCAGCACTAATGAATAACATCGTGCGCAAAAAATATAAAACGACATTAGACATCTCTAATGGATTCTTTTGCCAAAACATTGCACCTGAAAGCAGGTATTTGACCGCTTTCTCAATAATGGGGTCGCAAAAACACTTCTGTCGACTCCCACAGGGATTCAAGAAAAGCCCAGGATTATTCTCAGCAAGGGTAACAGAGTTACTACAAATATATGATGATGAGGCATTATCTTATGTCGATGACATCTATCTCACAGATGATGACCTGGAGACCCACTTGAAAAGAGTGAACACCATAAAACCTGGGTTTGCAGCTGAGGGTTACAAATTCAACTTTAAAAAGTCACGAATTGCCCATCTCACTGTCCTGTTTTTAGGATATGAATTATCAAGTGAAGGCAAAAGCCTAGCAGACAACTTCTTAGAGAAGTGTGCTGTACTCCAAGCACAAAAAACACTGAAGAACTTACAATCAATACTAGGTTTCCTGAATTTCGGAAGAACATACATTCTAAATTATGCAGAGAGGGTTAAACCTCTCTATGAATTAGTAAAACCTGATTTCAAACAAATTAATTGGACTCAGAAACACACAGAAATTTTAAGATCATTGCAAACAGACATGTTAGTTAAAACAAAATTACAAACTCGCGAAAACGTACGCAACCTTGTAATCCGAGTCATCCCAGGAAGATGCGGATTCACGTACCTGACCTCTAATGAGGGACAAACGGTACCAATAGCTTACAAATCACACTTGTACACACAAGCTGAAATGAAATTCAGTTCTACTGAAAAGATTCTAATAGCGGTTCAAACTGCTGTAGCAAAAGAAAGAGCCCAAGCCCAAGGCAGGAAGATAACTGTTTTAACAGCAGAATCAGCCCTTGAGGCATTAACAAGCCCACGCAATTTGAATGCTGTGGCATTAGATCCAAAATGGATACAATGGGAAAATTCTCTTGCTGCAGAAGATGTGAAATACTATTTTGACCCAAAAATGAAAAAACTAGAAAATCTAGAATATGAAGAAGAATATCCTCTGCCAATCGAAATTTTGCCTCTCGAACAGTATACATGTGTAATCTACATGGACAGATTTACACAACATTACGATGTAGAGAAAAAATCCTACAACTCAGCGTGCGCGATTGGTAAAGGTCGCTGGCGCTTTGGTAAATTCAGACCAATAGTCACCAAAACTAAATCACTCAGAAACTGTTCAGCTCAGCGAGCTGAAATGAGATCTTTAAAGATGGCACTTGAAAAAACCGATCGTGAATTCCCGACACTAATAGTGTGCGATTCGCATTTCTGCGTCAGGTCCTACAATAATGACTTGCAGAACTGGGTTCAAAACGATTACAAAGATGACACAGGTGCCACAATAAAGCATAAAAAGCTTTGGGAACAAGTAGTTCTTTTGCAGAAAGAACTACGAGAGACTCACGTGATACATACACTGAGTCATCAGCGTGATGGTGTTCACGTTGCAGGGAATTCATTGGCTAACAGAGCCACAGCGGAAGCAGCTCAACCGGCTTCCGTAGCCACAAAAAAGCGTTCTAAAAAACACATAGACGGAGAAACCATGCTGGCGGTAAAAGCGTCTTTAAAAGGCAACTATTCAGCATTACCTCTGAACTATCCACTCAGTAATACATACATAATTGATGCAAACTCCGTTCCTTTTGCTCAAATCCCTGGAGTGGGGGATAGAGTAATTCCAAACACGAACCGGAGAGTCTTCTTGATTGAAGCAGCACATATGGGATTGGGTTTAAGGCACCAAGAGATCGTGAAATCTCTAAAAGAATTACAATCAGAATACTGGTGGGGATGAGCCTGCAACATTCCAAATTTGCAAAGAGCTGTCCAGACTGCAGCAGAGATCGCAGTCGCGCACCGACCAGAGTATTGCCAGGACCCCTTTATTAGAAAGCATCAGGCTATCTATACGCAGAAATGCAGCAGGAGAAATGCGTCCCCATAATATTTAAGACTAGATTCACTTAAAATGTAGACACCAGCGCTCGGCTGACGCCAGAACTGTTATAAAAGATTTGCGAGTCTTTATCGGCACATACGCAATTGGCATGCTACATTCTGACCAGGGTCCTGCGTTTAGCTCTCGGGCTTACAAGGAGGCCATGGCCAGCATGGGCATTGCATTGCGGTACTCTTCTCCATTCCATCCTGAGGGAAATGCGGTAGTGGAAAGAAAAAACCGGGACATAAAGCAATCTATAACGGCGAGGGTATTAGGTTCGGATGATGGGTGGGTCAAACATTTAACAAGTGTCCAACGTAGTCTTAATATTCTGCCAAGAAATTCTCTAAAAGGTCTCACTCCATACGAACTATTGTTCGGTACTAGAATGCACATTCAGGATCTTGATAGTCACACTTCAGTGGTAGAAGAAAAATCCTTTGATATCAAAGACCGTTTGGCTGTTTTACAGGACTTAAATGAAACAAGAAGAAGCCTGAGTAACATAAAGTTAAAGCAACAGCCAACAGCCACTGACGAAAAACCACCTGTCCCAGCAAGACCTGTCTGGATTCCAAAGATTGGGGATCTGGTCAGAGAGAAGATCGCGGTGAAGAAGGAATTTGGGCCTTCTTACAGAAAAGCAGTACCTGTTTTAGCTGTCAGCAGAACAAGATCAGTTGTACTACCGCCCCTTGTTGGTAAAAAGGAGAACCGAGTTGTATCCATCGACCTGGTAAAACCACAATCATGTGGCCAATAATAAGTAGTAGGCCCAGTGGACTCCCAAGAAATAGCAGAGTACCAAAATTTGCTACAATCCAAGAGGTTCAAACTGAGAGAATAATCACATTTGATTAACCTGCAGTGAATAAAAAAAGGACTATACAACAAAGCAATGGAACTTGTGCCTCTTGAAACCCAAATTACAACAGTTCATCAAGAAACACCTGTCTACAACGATGTAGCCTCAGACTATGCTAATGAAACAAAGAATGATCCAAAGACAATTGAAAATCCGGAAGCAATTCCAACAATTGACAGAACTGCATCTGGCTACTTCATCAATTTTGATAACTTTTCTGAAGATCCAAGCGAGCATGAAGAAACGCCAGCAACAAAAACTTTCAAAGACAAAATGACTGAACTTTTTCACCAACTAAAAGAAACATATCTGATTTCACCATGGATTGAATTTTGGATTGTGTTAGGTGTACTTTTCCTCCTGCTGTGGCTCATCATGGTTTTATGTTTGGGAAAATTCATTGATGGAAAATATAGTACAATGGACACAGCATGTCAGAACATCAACTTGGTCCTAAAGCCTCACACATCCTCTCACATCGAGAAAAGAGAACTGTCATCAGTGAACATCACAGCCAATCCAATACCCGGTGGGCTAGCATGGGACAAAACTGATTATGACATTTTTGGCCCGATTGAGCTCTTGAAATATCCACACCAGTTTAAGGTTTCCTTAAGTGACTTTGTGACACCAAGTACTTTCTCTGATGATTGGGACTTTGAAAACATTAATAATATGATGTCAGATTTAGTAATGTCAGCAAAATTTACAGAACATGATTATTTGCAGGGTTCATCAAATTATGAAGAGTTATATTGTTATAATCATTTTGGTGATCACTATTTGCATAAAACTGCTCAGCCTAGAAATGTTTTATCTTATAACCAATGGGCACATTGTCCAACTCCGCCAAAAGGCAGCTCGAAAACATTTTATGAGAAATTCCAATACTTCTCAGGGTTTAACAACAGTGATCCAGAAACGTTGTATTTCAAAATGTTAAATAAGACAGGAATGAAAACAATGTTGACAAATACTAAATTGATTTATTCTGAAAAGTTTTATGACAAAATGTCTACATTTGGTTTTGAATTTTGGAAAAACAACATTGAAACAAAAACCATCTGGGGTACCAAAGATTGGCAGGTACAAGGCCTAGAAGCATTATTTAGGGCCTGCATGATCCCAGAACAAATTATATTTCTGAATGATACAATTCATCAAACTACTTTTCTTGGCTTAGCTAAGATAAAAGACTTAAATAAACCGTCTATTCCAAAGCCAACACCTGACAGTAATAGCACTTCAGATGTCGAGATAGACGTATCCCATATTTTACACCAAAACAGAACACATCCTGATTGGATAAAAATGGTTGATCTGGCCCACAGACACAAATAACTGTCAAGATAGATTCCTGAACAAAACACAGGGGTTCAAAATGACCAGGCCAGACCCAAGATACTCCCAGAGACAACATACAGGGATAGTTACAACATACAATGTAGGGAAACTATGCCTTGAGTGGCTACAGAAATCCACACTGGCTGAAATTAAGCAACACTTGACTTTACTTAAAGACGGTGCTGACTTGCGTGATTTCATATTGGGACCACGCAAACAGCGTCAAAAACGTTTCATATACGCCGGTATATACGCTGCCTACAACGAGGCTTGGAAAGTAACACAAATTGAGACAGCAGAAAAAATACGAGAAATTGATTGTATTAATTTGGAAAAATCACTTTCTGTAGTGGACAATGGGTTAATGACTCTGTCCTCCAGAATATATTCACTGGACAGCATTGTATCATCTGCTATTGATATAATAGAGCAGGACTTGCTAGTGTTACAACATGGTCAGTCCCAATTACGTTCTATTGTACAGCTTGGCTGCACGTTGCAAAATCTGCGTTCAGGCTACGTGCCATGGCGTTTAATCAACACAACGTCATTATTTTCTATCTTTAACCTTACTGATAAACAAATCAGTTGGGCACAAAAAGGAGCAGACTATACGATTCTGAGCATTGAAAAACTTGAGAAATTACCATTGACAATGTCAGAAAGACCTGTCATTGAATGGATAATACACGGAATAATCACAATTCCGATAACAAATTTCCAGTTTAAATATTGCCAGGAGAATATACCAGCAGGCCTGTATGAAAGGTTGGGTAAAGAATACATCAAATCAACCTGGGATTTACCTTACACACACAAATGTTACAGTGAAGGGAAAAAGGAGGTATTCCTTAGTGGAAAAAATTGTAAAAAATCACTAAGTGGTACACTTCTATGTCAAGGTATTAACTTGCATGGAGCCTGTGAAGGGTCTTCAAATAACCTTTCATGTCACCTGCATGGCACTTCTGCAAAACAGATAGAGCCATTTTTCAGACAGCTTTCCAACGGCAGCTACGTTCTAATAAGTGACGACAGCTGTTGTGGAATGGTGCCAGGAAATCCCTATCTCGTAACCGTTAGCTCCAGGGTCATTTGCTGTATGCAAGTATTGTATCCACACAGCAATCCAGACATGGAGGCTGCGTTGTGGCCTTATTTGAATATCTCTTCTATTCGAATTGATACTTTAAGCAGAATCAAGTCTATTCTTTTACAGACAACTGTGCCTTTAACCTCGTCCAAAGAGACGTATGATCTGCAAGTTGCAAGGACAGCGGCAGAGATACATTCCCTATTACGAACAAATTGCCCCGTCCATTTCGTAGAAATGTTAAGTCAAATCTTAAACATGTCTGATACCAGTGGCATCGCACATGTATTTAAGACAGATTTTTCGGGACTGTTAACACCCTTTGAAACAGTTCTGGGCATCTTTCAGAATTTTGTCCATTCTGTCTTTGGCGGCCTACCTCTACTTTTGGGACTCGTAGCAGGAATTTTATTTTTGATCCTTCTGCTTCGATATGGCAAGCCAAGCCACAGACAAGACTCCAGCAACGATGGGAGAAACGATCCTAGCTATACACGCTACCGGGACCGCATCACTAAAGTTCTCGGATTAGCCAGGCTAAGAGATCTGAATACAACCTGGTTTCTTTCATTCAGACCAATCTGGCAAGATTGCATCTTACCTGTGCTTCGATGTATGCTATGTGGAGAAGAATGCGTGTTGGACGTCTGTCTTACACTACCATCAGCAGTACCAATGGATATAGATACCTTGCTAGGTCCGGTAACGACTCATGCATCGTGTGGTCCCCAGCGGTTACCTATTCTGATGACGGCATTCGTTGAGACTTCACCACTACGAGTATGTGGCAGTGGAGTACGAGATGAGAGCAGCACCACACAGGTACAACCTTCTGATCCTGACATCGATGATAGCAATCATTCTCACATATGCACTGTTTCGGCATTTTCGAACTTGGTCGAACTTTCACCTGATGTTGTAGACCAATTTTTTGCAAGCCTGTCTGATATGATGTTCTCCCCTGAGAAACGAGAATAACTTTCAAAAAACAACAAGCACACAGCGTTCCCTGAACTCTAAATTCGGCCTTCAGTTTTGATAAACACAGCGACTAAAAACATTTTGAACTATTTTTCCCCTGAAAGCGTAATTATGATTCTTTCACTTCCAAAATATTTAACCTTTTTTTGGCACATGTACTCTGCTTAAAGTAGAACTATTCTTAGAGAACAGAGCTTCTATTTTAGGATACTAGAGACAATATATTACCTCAGCCTCTAGCACATGTACAGCATTTATATAAATATGTGATGAAATGGTCTCGACCTTCTTTTCTGTATTCAGAGCCATTTCATGTGTAATTTTCGCAATTCATTCAGCTGATATATATATGCATTTTAACTGAATGATAACACTGCTTGTAAAGCGTACAGTACCAATACTCATTTTCGTGTATTTACCATATACCATTTCAAATGCGATTTATGTATTTTGGGGTGGGTTGGAAAACACACATGCATCATTATATGTTTACTATTGCTTAGTTTTAGTAATGATGGACATTAATTCGTGGAGTGGGTGTTGCGTTTCAATCTAGGACCCTAATTCGATATTCCCGATTTATGCCCTTATATGGTTATAACAAACAATATCCTTATAAAGGCATAAGAATCATATCCATATTTAGTAATAGCACATGCAGTCCAAATACGGCAAGGCTACTCCCCTAGACTCCTAGAAAGTACAACGCGTTCTTTAAACAAACCAAGCCTCCAGCAGCCCGGGAAATCCCCCTGCTTTTGTTTTGATTTGAACAAGAACTCCTGGAGTCCAGAAAGAACTGTTAGTTCTTAGTGACGTCTTCTGTCCAACCTTACGTCAAACTCGGCACCTTTCAGGTATAAATATACCAACGTTGCCTTAAGCAGACACACGGTGGTTTGGAGCAGAGCGGCTATCTACTTGCCCGGGAGCCCAGCTGATGCGAGAGCCCACGGAAGCCACCCCTCCCTTTTGACGCACTGAGAAAGACGCTGTCTTTTTCTCCAGCCGAGAAAATTCCAGCTCCTGTGTTCCCAGTCACCCTTGCGGGTTTCTGGGATATCGAGTCCTGAGAGAGAAATACCAGACCTCCTACATTCTATTACCAAGGTACGGAGCTGACTAAACCCTTAAGAGAATTCTTGATTCAGATTCTTGGCAAAAACCAACTTAACTTAAACTGCTACTTACTTACTCCTTCCCACGTATTAGGCTTAGGTCAGGTACACCGGGGTAGGCATATTTAGAAGCACCAGTTGAGTACGTTAGTCAATGTTTTTATGTATGTATATATTTTATCCATTTTAAAGTATCATATGGCTAAGAAACCATATCAATGCATTTACAGTATTATTTCATAATACTACTTTTACTGTACGCACTTTACTTCATGTTAAGTATTGCAATTGTGGCAATTCATTTCTCTTGCATGAGAAAGAAGACTGCTCAATAAATAACACCTTTTATTGAAAACGCCCGTCTCTCTATTTCTCTGCACTCTGGTGAAACTAAGTATGCACGATTGACTGAGTAAAATAGCTGTCTATTGTTTTCACACGACTCTAGAGATACACTCTTATTCTGAGGGAGCAAAGTTGTCATGTTTATGCGGTTGTCAGAAGCTAATCCCTTCTTGTCTAAATCCGGAGAGTTAACTCTTTCCTGAACATTCAAGAAAGTTTCTAGTGACCTCTGAGCTAGCTGGCAAAACTAATTAAGTCTAATATAGTCAGTAGAGACCTAGTCGCCCTCAGTCCTACGTCTACACTGCTGATTATATTATTCCAATGCACAGAGCCTATTGGGAATATAGGAACTACACTACACAACCTTAACCCCTCCTCTTGGGAAACAGAAACCATACTCTGGGAACTGGGACTTTCTGCACTGAAATCTATATTGCTGCCACCACTGGACTCAACCCTCCGTGGGGAGTCCAGAAAATTATAACTGCACGCAGGGGATAGTCTACCCTCCAGAGCTACCTTGCCTCTGGTGAAGGTCCTCTCAGCCTCCTCTATCCTCTCCTGCGCTAAGACCCTCTCAGTCTCTAGCTGTTGCTTCTTAACATCCAGCTGCGCCATAGCCTGGGCATGCTCTAACCTGAGCTACTCTAAGGCCAGCTGGTGCTCCCTTTCTTTCCTCCTATCCTTCCACTCTTCTGGGGACAGGGAAAGGGATGAGGCGCTGCCTCCTACGCTGGACCCATCAAGGGACTCCCAATCTATGGGGTCTTCACTATCTGCTGGTGTCCCTGTACTGTTATCTTCGTCCTCCTCTTCTGAATCTTCAGGGCTCAGCACAGACCCACCACCCTCCTGGTGTGAGGCCCGGGCCCTTTCCTCACTGCACTCAAGATCCCTTTGATTCTTATACCATTGGACCAGGCGGTCCCTAAATTCGTACTGAGTATCTGACCCATCCACCCCTATGTCTTTCTCTCTACAGAACCTTTCCAACCCCTGCATACTGTACCATGCTAGATCACCGAGATCAAAAGCAGGTTCCATTTTGGCGGACGTTCTAGAGAAAAGTTTATACAGGGAACCTAGGGGCCTGAGCTTACACAGGAGTACACAATTCACAAGGTATTCAGCAAGCTCCCTATCCCAGAGAACTCACCCTCACTTGTCCAGTGCAACACACCATTCATCCACACACAACCCCCCCACTCAGGCAGAGTTTCTACCACCCCTGATTCCTCAACCTGACCACACGTGACACAGGTACCAACTCTGGATGCAAGGCGGGGAACAAATGTACTGGACACAATTCCACAATGATACCTTTAGGAGAAGAAAATATGGAACTTCAAAAAAACAATAATCCCCAAAATGTGATTTATCTAAAATGCAGAGTTTTGTAGTGTGGCCAGTTGCCACTGCGGTACAACGCAAACGCAAATCCGGATCCCTTCCGCTGCCAGCCAATGTTAGAAATGGGATCTCTGGCTGGCCAAGGCTTGCGCCAAAGTCAGTCAGAGACAAGCACTCTAAGTCAGGGCATGGGAGTTACACACCAAGATAACCCCTGCTCACCCCCTTGGTAACGTGACACGAGCAGTAAGGCTAAACCCGGAGGCAATGTGAGTTAAGCGTTTGCGCGTGCACCCAGCAACAACACCCAAGGCCCACGACAAAGGAAACTCCACACATGGTTATATATAAAAATAGCCTTTGTATTACACCAAAATACATTAGATAAAAACACACACTTTACAATGTGCCAACAGGCACGGGCAGAATTTACAGGGGATATGTACAAGACAGGGCCACATGGACCACTGTCAGGAATATGCACTTTTAGACTTAGTACTTGGTAGAATTAGCACTTGTAGGAATAATAATTAGCACATAGAGCACTTATAGCATCAAATAGCAAATGTAGCACAAAATATAAAAATAGAGCACACAACCAGTAACTACTGGTAACTGGTAAGTACCACCAACGCAACCCTAACCACCTTAGGAACACCTAGGGCACCTTAGGGAACCAGGACCTCACTAGCAACACCTGTACTAGGAGAAAAACAACCACCTAAGTATCACCATACGTTTAGGGGTATAGGCATAGGAACATTACACATGATGCATCACAACATTCAGCGGTGTAGGGAAGGAAAACACATGATGCATAAACATACATTCAGCGGTGTAAGAACAAGGCACATGATGCATCAAAAACACATTCAGAGGTGCAGCAAAGAACAATTCGCAGAAATCACATTAGGCCACAACCAGTGACTGTCCCAAATGTCAGGGGCCTAAACGGAGCAGCTGCCCACTAAGTGCTGGGCAGCTGTGGAGACAATGGGGCCAGCATTGGAGTCCCTCTCGAGGGACTCAAAATAACCCCCTGAGACTCTCGTGGGCTTAGACAAATGACTGGGCACTCATTCGAGCCTCGCAGGCTCCAAGTAAACAAATGCCCCCTGAGCCTCTCTGGGCTCTAATTCACAAATATGCACCCACGAGCCTTTCTGGGCTCGCAAAACAAAGAAATGCCGCCTGGATGGGGGAGTCCCTCTCTGGGACTCTAAGCAAAAATATGCCCCGTGGAGCCCTTGTGGGCTCGAGACACAAAATGGCCCCACCGTTGGAGTCCCCCCTCTGGGGACTCGGAAATGCACAAATGCCCCCTGAAATGTAGGCTTAATGTGGGAGCGGCCCACAGCCTCCCGGGGCCGCTCTGCAACAGAATGAAATGGCCAACACGTTGGAGTCCCACCGGGGGGGACTCGAGGTCAATCAATGAGCCCTGAGCCTCTCGTAGGCTCGAAATATTTATATCGCCTGGAGCCTCTCGGGCTCTAAACCAAATATGCCCAGGAGCCTCTCAGGGAATGCGCCCCGACACGTAGGAGCGGCCCGCTGCTAAGTGGGGCCGCTCTGGGCAGGGGCACCAGTGGGGTGCGCAACCTCCCCCGGCCGGCTTCCACTCACCGGCCTTGTGGATGCTCCCTCCGTCTGGCGGCGGCTCTGCGGTGCGGCAGGGTTGGAAAGCTCCCGCTCCTCGGGGCTCCCGTCTCACTCTCCTCTCACTCTCCGGGGCTCTCCCACGCTTTAGGGACCCCCGGGAGGGGTGCGGCGGCAGTAATCTCGGGCAATACAGGAGCACGGAGTAGGCTCCCGCCGCTTCCTGCTTCGTCTCTTCCTTGGGCATCCAATCACCGCGCAGGTCGCCTGGTGAGCCTCCCATAGCCTCAACCAATGGCAGCGCGGCTCCCGGGTGACGTCAGCGGCTGCTCCCTCGGCTTCTCCTCGGCCCTGGTGCTGCGGCGGTGATCTCGGGGCTACCACGAGGGGTAGGCTCCCTCTATAAATTACTTAATAAATGCCGGCAGGGTCAAATTAAAAAGCAGTAAACACAGCAACATGCGGCGTGGGCAGCCGCGGAAGTGGAATAAAAGCGCTCTCAAGAGCTAGGGGCCGAAATAAAGCGCTCCCAGGCGCTAGTGGTCCAAAAGTCAGCAACCAAGTCCTTCAGGAGGTGGGGGGCAAGGCTGGGCCCAGAGCCAGCTCATAGGGTCCTCCTAGGCAGGGAGGCAATCCCCAGTGGTGGTCCTCCTAGCACCCAGCAGAAGCCCCCATCAGCAACAGGATCCAAGAAGAGAACATTTTGCAAGGGGACACAGCTCCTTTTTATACATCAAATCCCTTTGTCTCAGGGTGCAGGGTGGGGGAAAAACCAGTCGCAGCTGGTTTTGGAGCACTGTGATGTGCTCAACCACCCTTTCCTTTCACTGGCCAGGCTAGGGACATTAGACGCACCACAGGGGGCGGAGCCAGCATTATGTGGGGAAAGCCCAGCCCTATTCAGGTCCCAGGTACACCACTTCCTCACATCACACATGCTAATCTCAACACTCACCACCGGGGCAGACCCATCATGACTCATGGAGCCAGGCTCACCAGCCAGCTCCAGCCAATCACAAGCCAGCACATTCACTGCACAGACAGGCACACTTCTAGAAGTGGCACTTCCATATTAGACACAAACACGCTGCACGCAACATTGCGCAGCATTCAATCACATGAGTCCGCACATACCAGACTCGAGCCTGCACACCCCACGCATCAGGAACTACCAGGGACACATACATTCCCTATGCATTCCTATGGGAGGGCAGGCCTATCTCACCACGCGCACTCAGAGTGTGCACGCACTTTCCACTGGGACACAGTGAAAGTGCGCAGAAACCAAAAACCACCATCACCAGGTCACCATTAAAAGCAAAAAGTTTAGGGGTGAACCTTTCAGAAGGGCCAAGTCCAACAGGGGTCAAAGACGTTTTCAATGTCTGTTGCAGCAAGAGAATTAACCCATTGTATCCATCTTGGATATAAGGCTTTAGCATTTGGAATGCTCGCCTTTGTGACTGCCTCTAAGGCAGGTACAGGAGTAATGACCATTATGCGCTTACCCTGTGCGAGGGCTCTCTCTTTTGCTACTGCAGTTTGAACCGCTGTCAGAACTTTTTCTGTAGAAGTGAATTTAATTTCTGCTTGTGTGTACAAGTGTGATTTATAAGTAAGGCTCCCGGTTTTATGGTATTTATTCTTTTGCCATTTCCGTCTGTATTTATCCATATTTATTTTTTGGGCATTTTTTCTGTATTTATCCACATTTATTTTTGCCACAAGTAAAAGACGAAGCTACAGCTAGTGTTTTTCCACATTTATTTAAATTGGCTATGCACACATGCGCTCACTTAAAATAGGGATTTGTTGTGGCTTTAGCAGTGCTTTAAATGGTCCGGGACTGAGGAATTTTAAAAGGAGAGTGCCTGTGCTTCTCAGTTTTGCTATAAAAACACTTTAGGATAGAGTACAAGCACTTATCAGGAGCAAACATGTGCCAGCGCTTCTGTATTTCCATCGAAAGCCAGCTAGAAATCTGCCTTCAAATGTCTATGTTTTTCACACAGAAAGTATGTAAGGTTACCAATATTGGTGGTGGTGTGTTTGTGTGCAGATAGACAGACAGATAGATAGATCCCAAGCTACACGCCACGTCCTTTTGATATATATGATATACATATACGTAATAATGAAGGACGTGGCATGTAGCTTGGGAGCTCTCTGCTGTCAAAAGCTGTTTTCAATACCCCAGGAGGGGAGCGTTGGCTCTTTCACTGCTGCACATAGCTGCCAAGGTTTAACATTGCTATGTGTGACATTTTCATAATTTCAGTGTAATTATTTATGAGTGACATTTCAACGAGTATGAGTGACACATTCTCACAAGCAAAATCAACCAATGAAGATTAAAAGAACATATAAATATCAGAAATTACACCCATTTGAGCAACGAGAAACTCTAAGAAGAGCTTAAAACTGATACAAAGCACCAGAAATGGAAGGGCACCAACCAGAGATACACGGGTGAATGCATTTTTTAGTAACTGAGGGCAGGCAGACACTGCTGCTGCTCAGAAGAGGACCTGATCATTCATGACCACGCGCTAGCCTAAAAGCACATTTTATTGCATGGTATTGACCGGCTCCCAGTGCTGCAAAGACTACCCACACAGCAGGGGAGACTGTCCGAGGTTCTGCTGGAGTCCAAGGTTCCCCCTCATTATTCAAGAGGCCGCCCTTCAGCGGGGTGGGGGTGTCAGAGGTACCGCTGGAGCCCACGAGACACACTAGATGGCCAGCAGAGACACCCCCTCCATAGCAGATGGTCAGAGGTACGACTTGAGTCTGCGGTGCTCACTCTGGGTGCAGCAGAGACATCTTCCCCATGGGAGAGTGTCAAAAGAACTGGTGGACTCTAAGAGACCCACCTCAGTGTGCAGAAGAGTCCCCTTCAGAAGGAGAGAGTGTCAGATGGTGCTAGAACCTATGAGACCTCCCCAGTGTGCACCAGAGACACCCTTCGCCGTCAAGGATAGTGCCGGAACGCATGAGACCGTCTGCACCTGCTGCAGAGACGCACCCCCTTCCCCCTATGCGATACTCCTACCCCAAGAGAAGAGACCGCCCCTCATGCTGCGGGGTGTTTCAGACATGCCCCCCTGCCTTCTCTGCGGCTGCCGTTTGCCACGCGGACCCCCAGGCGCGGCCTGCTCAGCCCAGGCCCCCATCATGTTTACGCAGCTCGGCCATATATTCCTGCCCCGTTTGGGTTAATTACGATTCAGAAAAGGGGGTGGTGATGAACAGAGTGTCTGAATTAAGCAGACCACTCTTACCCAGTCCAAAGATCAGGGCTTGATCCATCACCGTTATTTATCTCACTGCCCCATCCTAGCTCAGAACCTGGCTATATGCAAATTAGTCTGTCCCTGGCCCAGTGCATCATGGGAACAGGGCAGACCAAACTACCAAGCCAATTCTTCACCAGAAAGGAGACAAGCTACCGGGGACCGGTTTCTGGCATTTCAGCCTCTTCGGCCCGGCTTGCTTGAATCCTGATGGAGCAGTGAGAAAGGGACTCATGTCTGAGTATACCCTGCCACACCTATAGTGGCCAAAAACGATTCAGAAAAGGGGGTGGTGATGAACAGAGTGTCTGAATTAAGCAGACCACTCTTACCCAGTCCAAAGATCAGGGCTTGATCCATCACCGTTATTTATCTCACTGCCCCATCCTAGCTCAGAACCTGGCTATATGCAAATTAGTCTGTCCCTGGCCCAGTGCATCATGGGAACAGGGCAGACCAAACTACCAAGCCAATTCTTCACCAGAAAGGAGACAAGCTACCGGGGACCGGTTTCTGGCATTTCAGCCTCTTCGGCCCGGCTTGCTTGAATCCTGATGGAGCAGTGAGAAAGGGACTCATGTCTGAGTATACCCTGCCACACCTATAGTGGCCAAAAACGATTCAGAAAAGGGGGTGGTGATGAACAGAGTGTCTGAATTAAGCAGACCACTCTTACCCAGTCCAAAGATCAGGGCTTGATCCATCACCGTTATTTATCTCACTGCCCCATCCTAGCTCAGAACCTGGCTATATGCAAATTAGTCTGTCCCTGGCCCAGTGCATCATGGGAACAGGGCAGACCAAACTACCAAGCCAATTCTTCACCAGAAAGGAGACAAGCTACCGGGGACCGGTTTCTGGCATTTCAGCCTCTTCGGCCCGGCTTGCTTGAATCCTGATGGAGCAGTGAGAAAGGGACTCATGTCTGAGTATACCCTGCCACACCTATAGTGGCCAAAAACGATTCAGAAAAGGGGGTGGTGATGAACAGAGTGTCTGAATTAAGCAGACCACTCTTACCAAGTCCAAAGATCAGGGCTTGATCCATCACCGTTATTTATCTCACTGCCCCATCCTAGCTCAGAACCTGGCTATATGCAAATTAGTCTGTCCCTGGCCCAGTGCATCATGGGAACAGGGCAGACCAAACTACCAAGCCAATTCTTCACCAGAAAGGAGACAAGCTACCGGGGACCGGTTTCTGGCATTTCAGCCTCTTCGGCCCGGCTTGATTGAATCCTGATGGAGCAGTGAGAAAGGGACTCATGTCTGAGTATACCCTGCCACACCTATAGTGGCCAAAAACGATTCAGAAAAGGGGGTGGTGATGAACAGAGTGTCTGAATTAAGCAGACCACTCTTACCCAGTCCAAAGATCAGGGCTTGATCCATCACCGTTATTTATCTCACTGCCCCATCCTAGCTCAGAACCTGGCTATATGCAAATTAGTCTGTCCCTGGCCCAGTGCATCATGGGAACAGGGCAGACCAAACTACCAAGCCAATTCTTCACCAGAAAGGAGACAAGCTACCGGGGACCGGTTTCTGGCATTTCAGCCTCTTCGGCCCGGCTTGCTTGAATCCTGATGGAGCCGTTTGGGTTAATTGACGGGGATGTGTGAGAAGCCACTCCAGGGGGCCCGAGGTATTCAATTCAAGAGTGAGCGAGAAAGAAGGGGGGGGATGAAGAAAATGGGAACTGGGGGAGGAGGGGACTAATTAAAGAGAAAGAAACAAACGTGGGAGAAGAAGAGAACACAGGAGGAGTTAAAGCAAGATTGACTTATGGAAGGGAGGTAGGGCTTGGCAAGGGGCGGGGGTGCTTGTGCAAACATTTGTCAGGAGAGGTTTCTTGCACCTCCGGGTAAATTCTCGAGTCTGTAGTTTACAAGGGATCGCGTTTCCCTTCTGCTGTGTGCGACTTTAGGGGGTACCCGAAAGCACTGCCTTTTTAAATCCCCCCGATGACTGAGGTTCCTGTGTAGTGCCCCCTTCCGACTGACGGGCATCTAGGCGCTTAGGTGGCATTAGGGGACCACTGGAAACTGCAGGGTTGAAAGCACCAAAGACTTGTTCACTCAGAAGTGCGGGGATACTCAAACTGCCAACGTGTGGGCGCTCCGCTGACTGGGTTATGGCAATGTGGACTCCGTGACCATTCAATCATTGGCCTCTCTCTCTGCCAGCAGAACTCAGAAGTGCCACATATATGTACATTCTATAATACTTTGACAATATGGACAGAACATACATTAACAATTAAATGGTAGTCTATGAATCAAAGCTGTGTCATGCGTGACTGACTCTCCCCAGCCCTAGCCGGCCTCAGAGACAGCAGTTGACTCGGGAGTAGGTGTCCTCAACAGTTCCATCAAGAAGTGGCTTCCGGGCATCCAGTGCTCTCAAGAGAGTAAGTCAGTCTTTGCCTTTCACTCGCTGACCTCCCTTCCCCTCTTAGTGCAAAATCCAGGCCAGGACCCTGGGTGGGCGGCCTCTGCCCCTCTCCCCCCCCCTCCCAACACTTCACTTTCTCTGTTTTGGGGGGTGCGGCCAGTGCCCCTGTGCCCAGCAAGACAGAGGTCCGGGTTTTGTGAGGGGGTTCATGGCGAGTCTTTGGGGGGTTGGACTGACGGTCAGGTGGGGGGACGCCAGGACCACCCCCGTTCCAAGGCCCAGCACGGGGTGGGGGGGGGGAGCGTTCTTGGGACGACCGGGTTAACAAGTAAATGGTCTTTCAAAAGACCTGTGAAGTACTCGGGTGCGGCTGTGTGCGCGCCCGGGAAGGAATTTATAGAAGCAGGAAAGTGTGGCAGCATTTTCTAGTATTTTTCAGTTTTTTAAATATAAATACAGACAAATAAAATATAGATTTCCGTCTGTATTTATATGTAAAAATCCGTAAATACGGAAAACCGGGAGCCCTATTTATAAGCAATTGGTACTTTTTCTCCTTCAAAGTTGCGTGCGTTTACGCGAGTTTGTACGTGTGTTATTGCCAACATGTCTGTTTGGACTGAATGCAACATTTCTGTGTGTTTTTGAGTCCAATTAATTGTTTTAAAATCAGGTTTGATTAATTCGTAGAGAGGTTTAACCCTTTCTGCGTTATTTAGAATGTAAGTTCTTCCGAAATTTAGGAACCCTAGAATCGACTGTAAGTTTTTCAGCGTTTTTGGAGGTAGGAGCAGCACACATTTCTCTAGAAAGTTTGCTGCCAGGTTTTTGCCTTCACTTGATAACTCATATCCTAGAAAAAGGATGTTTAAGGGGGCAATTCTCGATGTCTTGAAATTTAATTTGTACTCTTCAGAGGCGAAGCCCAATATTATGGTGTTCACCCTGTTCAAGTGCCTGTCCAAGTCATCGTCTGTAAAATAGATGTCATTGACATATGATAGAGCTTCGTCATCATATGTTTGTAGTAAATCTGTTACTCTGACTGAAAATAACCTTGGACTGTTCTTGAATCCCTGTGGAAGACGACAGAAGTGATGCTGTGTCCCCAAAATTGAGAAAGCGGTCAAGTACCTACTTTCTGGTGCAATGTTTTGACCAAACTCTTCTTTCGAATTTCTGTAATGAAGTCTGAAAGGTACGAGAGGAAAGAGTATCAGTATCTTGATATCTATCAGGTTTTCTCAAATTATCCCTATTCCTGAGGTTATACCTCCTTTCAGAGGGCTCCTTTTGAGGAGACCTACCTCTGGATTGAGAACGCTTCTCTTTAGGAGTTTGTTTAGTGTTCTCCCACTTCTTTTTTGGAATAATAGGAGTGTTTTTAATAAATATCTTTTCAGGACTTTCAGTCAGTTGGGGTTTCACTGGTTTACCACCCAATTTGTCTCTACCTAGTTCTTCATAGGATTTTTCAATTATTCTGGCCAGTTCTTGTGATTCCTCTGTTACATCAAATTCCCTTAACTTTTGGCGGATCGCCACGGATGCTGCTTCAGCTTTAATATTAGCTAATATTATTGTTGAGACCTGTTTGAAATCTTTGGGTAATTTCATACCTACATTTTAAGCAGGCTCTGCCCCGTATTCATTTTGATTCTGTTTCAGGACGTCTGGCATTACCATAGACGTGTTCAGCGTAGATTGCAGCAAAGACTGTACCCCAAGTGTCACAGTCCTCCAGGTGTGGTGCGATCCCCATTGGTAAACATATTGTTAGAATTCTGTGTTTCTCATGAGGTGTACTATCAGGACATATCACCTCTATTTAAGTAATCTTTTGAGCTATCCAGAATGGAATTTGTTCCCTTTTTGCGGGTAATTTACCAATGAGTGATTGTATAGTCTGTGGTGTAATTTTATTTTTGTTCCCCTAGTGAGGGGTGTGTTGTGGAATCCTTATAGGAGGTTGGATTGTTAGGGTCCGCATGACATATTGAACCAATTGTCTATGGATTTTGATTAGTTCTTTTAGTTGAACTAATAGTTGTGCACCTGACATTTCCTCAATGGCAGGATGTGGTGTATAGCTGGATAATACCGGCCATGCTGCTCCTGGTCTACCTAGTGGACCGCGCCTGGTAATGTGATTTATATGTTTAGGGCGCCTTTAAACCAGAGCGCATGCTCTTGGTAAGTTAGTTGAATTTCAATATCCTCGAAAGGAACGTATTCTGTTGGAGGTTCCTCTTCTTTGTAGAATAGGTTTAGATTTCTTTGCCAAGAATCTATCCAAGAATTCTCTAGGTTCTAATCAGCTCCATACCTTAGTTAGAATGAAGGAGGTCTGGTATCTCTGTCTCGGGGGTTGAATTCCCAACACCCTGCAAAGGGAGCTTGGTAACACTGGAGCTGGATTCTTGGCAGGAGAAGAGACAGCTTCCTGATCAATGCGTCAGCTGGAGGGTTGGCTTCCTGCGGCACTTGCTGTAGTGAGCTTCATCGGGCAAGTAGATAGTCGAACTGCTCCGAACCACCGTGTCTTGCTAGAGCAAGTGGAGGTATATTTATACCTTGAAGGTGTCTAGGAATGCCATAGTTTGACCTAAAGTCGGGCATAATAACATCAGGAAAGAACCCCTAGGGAATAGTTGTTCTTTGCAAAGTACATGAGTTCTTGGACAAATCAGTTTTCGAGCAAGGGGAAGTTCCCTAACAGCCTAAGCCGATTTTCCAAGAAATTGTCGTAACGTTTGGTACGGGTGGAAGTAGCAATGCCTGTATTTGGTCTGCATGTGATATGTCTAAATAAGGACTTGATTTCTATGCCTATGTAAGGGCCGTGTGAATCGTACCTATATAAGGGCATGAATCGGGAAAATTCACTCGGAGCCTAAAAGGCCACACAACACTGCAGGAAGAGGACAGTGTCCTTGCAGTCAGATGCACTTGATTGGGATAAAAGGTACCATGTTTGTTAGAAAAGCTGCAACTATTAGAATAATAACATACCAAAAGCAGCGCATATAACGCAATAACAGACCAGGCACTAGAAAAATGTGACGCAAACAATGCAATAACACAGGCCAGGCGTTGTGACAACCTGACGCAAACAATGCAATAACACAGACAAGGCCTTAGAAGAATCTAATGCAAACAATGCAATAACACAGGCCGTGCACTAGATGCAAACAACGCAATAACATGGGCCAGGCACCAAGAGAATCTGATGCAAACAATGCAATAACCCTGGCCAATCACTATGAAATCTGATGCGAACAATGCAATAACACAGGCCAGGCACTAGAAGAATCTGATGCAAACAATGCAATAACACAGGCCAGGCACTGGGAGAATCTGATGCAAACAATGCAATAACACAGAACAGTCACTAGAAGAATCTGATGCAAACAATGCAATAACACAGGTCAGGCACTAGGAGAATCTGATGCAAACAATGCAATAACACAGGTCAGGCACTAGAAGAATCTGATTCAAACAATGCAAGAACACAGGCCAGGCACTAGAAGAATCTGATTTTTTTTTTTGTAAATATATTTTTATTGCAGCAAATTAGGTGGTACAAACAAGGCATTAGCATCAATCCCCTCGGTGCCCGATATATCCATTAGTTTTCTGCACTTGTTCCACACAGCCGTTTAGCTCACACCCCGGAGGTCGAGCGGCGCAACCGGTAATGAAAACTCGTGTAAGGAGATATAGTATGCCTCCGTAGCATCTGGGTGACCTTGAAATGGCAATGCTACTTTCCAGCTCACCTTGTCCTGCCCCCACGCACAGTTCCTAGTGGGATCAGTAAATATACTTCTGCATTGCTGTCCAACAATCTTCTCCCGTTCAATCTGCTAAACATCGCCTTACCCTCTCCCCCCCCCTGAAACTACCCCTCCCACCCTTAACTCTGCCCCCCTCCCCCCCAAACGTGCCAGCGGAACATCAGTGCGCATCCACACCCATCTCGATCAATCCAGACCCGAAGCAGACTATCAGGAGCAATCAACTAACATCATTCAGTCAACACCTAGGAAATATGGGAATTAGGAAGGGGGACTAGGAGGCACTAGAAGAATCTGATGCAAACAATGCAATAACACAGGTCAGGCACTAGGAGAATCTGATGCAAACAATGCAAGAACACAGGCCAGGCACTAGAAGAATCTGATGCAAACAATGCAATAACACAGGTCAGGCACTAGGAGAATCTGATGCAAACAATGCAAGAACACAGGCCAGGCACTAGAAGAATCTGATGCAAACAATGCAATAACACAGGCCAGGCACTGGGAGAATCTGATGCAAACAATGCAATAACACAGGTCAGGCACTAGGAGAATCTGATGCAAACAATGCAAGAACACAGGCCAGGCACTAGAAGAATCTGATGCAAACAATGTAATAACAAAGGCCAGGCACTAGGAGAATCTGATGCATATGTCGCAATAACACAGGCCAGGCACGAGGAGAATCTGATGCAAACAATGCAATAACACAGGTCAGGCACTAGGAGAATCTGATGCAAACAATGCAATAACACAGACCAGGCACTAGAAGAATCTGATGCAAACAATGCAATAACACAGGTCAGGCACTAGGAGAATCTGATGCAAACAATGCAATAACACAGACCAGGCACTAGAAGAATCTGATGCAAACAATGCAATAACACAGGTCAGGCACTAGGAGAATCTGATGCAAATAATGCAAGAACACAGGCCAGAAACTAGAAGAATCTGATGCAAACAATGCAATAACACAGGTCAGGCACTAGGAGAATCTGATGCAAACAATGCAATAACACAGACCAGGCACTAGAAGAATCTGATGCAAACAATGCAATAATACCAGTCCAGGCACTAGGAGAATCTGATGCAAACAATGCAATAACACAGACCAGGCACTAGAAGAATCTGATGCAAACAATGCAATAACACAGGTCAGGCACTAGGAGAATCTGATGCAAACAATGCAAGAACACAGGCCAGGCACTAGAAGAATCTGATGCAAACAATGCAATAACACAGGTCAGGCACTAGGAGAATCTGATGCAAACAATGCAATAACTAAGACCAGGCACTAGAAGAATCTGATGCAAACACAGCAATAACACAGGCCAGGCACTAGAAGAATCTGATGCAAACAATGCAATAACACAGGCCAGGCACTGGGAGAATCTGATGCAAACAATGCAATATCACAGGTCAGGCACTAGGAGAATCTGATGCAAACAATGCAATATCACAGGTCAGGCACTGGGAGAATCTGATGTAAACAATGCAATAACACAGGCCAGGCACTGGGAGAATCTGATGTAAACAATGCAATAACACAGGTCAGGCACTAGAGGAATCTGATGCAAACAATGCAATAACACAGGTCAGGCACAAGGAGAATCTGATGCAAACAATGCAATAACTCAGACCAGGAACTAGAAGAATCTGATGCAAACAATGCAATAACACAGGCCAGACACTAGGAGAATCTGATGCAAACAATGCAATAACACAGGCCAGGCACTGGGAGAATCTGACGCAAACAATGCAATAACACAGGTCAGGCACTAGGAGAATCTGATGCAAACAATGCAATAACAAAGGCCAGGCACTAGAAGAATCTGATGCAAACAATGCAATAACACAGGCCAGGCACGAGGAGAATCTGATGCAAACAATGCAATAACACAGGTCAGGCACTAGGAGAATCTGATGCAAACAATGCAATAACACAGGTCAGGCACTAGGAGAATCTGATGCAAACAATGCAATAACACAGGCCAGTCACTAGAAGAATCTGATGCGAACAACGCAATAACACAGGCCAGGCACTAGGAGAATCTGATGCAAACAATGCAATAACACAGGCCAGGCACTAGAATAATCTGATGCAAACAATGCAATAACACAGGTCAGGCACTAGGAGAATCTGATGCGAACAATGCAATAACACAGGCCAGGCACTAGAAGAATCTGATTCAAACAATGCAATAACACAGGCCAGGCACTAGAAGAATCTGATTCAAACAATGCAATAACACAGGTCAGGCACTAGAAGAATCTGATTCAAACAATGCAATAACACAGGTCAGGCACTAGAAGAATCTGATTCAAACAATGCAATAACACAGGTCAGGCACTAGAAGAATCTGATGCAAACAATGCAATAACACAGGTCAGGCACTGGGAGAATCTGACGCAAACAATGCAATAACACAGGCCAGGCACTGGGAGAATCTGATGTAAACAGTGCAATAACACAGGCCAGGCACTGGGAGAATCTGATGTAAACAATGCAATAACACAGGCCAGGCACTATGAGGATCTGACGCAAATAATGCAATAACACAGGCCAGGCACTAGGAGAATCTGACTCAAACAATGCAATAACACAGGCCGGGCAGGAGAATCTGACGCAAACAATGCAATAACACAGGCCAGGCACTGGGAGAATCTGATGTAAACAATGCAATAACACAGGCCAGGCACTGGGAGAATCTGATGTAAACAATGCAATAACACAGGCCAGGCACTGGGAGAATCTGATGTAAACAATGCAATAACACAGGCCAGGCACTAGGAGGATCTGAGGCAAACAATGCAATAACACAGGCCAGGCACTGGGAGAATCTGATGTAAACAATGCAATAACACAGGCCAGGCACTGGGAGAATCTGATGTAAACAATGCAATAACACAGGCCAGGCACTAGGAGAATCTGACGCAAGCAATGCAATAACACAGGCAAGGCACTAGAAGAATCTGATGCAAACAATGCAATAACACAGGCCAGGCACTGGGAGAATCTGACGCAAACAATGCAATAACACAGGCCAGGCACTGGGAGAATCTGATGTAAACAATGCAATAACACAGGCCAGGCACTAGAAGAATCTCATGCAAACAATGCAATACTACAGGTCAGGCACAAGGAGAATCTGATGCAAACAATGCAATAACACAGGTCAGGCACTAGAAGAATCTGATGTAAACAATGCAATAACACAGGCCAGGCACTAGAAGAATCTGATTCAAACAATGCAATAACACAGGTCAGGCACTAGAAGAATCTGATGCATACAATGCAATAACACAGGCAAGGCACTAGAAGAATCTGATGCAAACAATGCAATAACACAGGCCAGGCACTGGGAGAATCTGACGCAAACAATGCAATAACACAGGCCAGGCACTAGAAGAATCTGATGCAAACAATGCAATACTACAGGTCAGGCACAAGGAGAATCTGATGCAAACAATGCAATAACACAGGTCAGGCACTAGAAGAATCTGATGCATACAATGCAATAACACAGGCCAGGCACTAGAAGAATCTGATGCAAACAATGCAATAACACAGGCCAGGCACTAGAAGAATCGGATTCAAACAATGCAATAACACAGGTCAGGCACTAGAAGAATCTGATGCATACAATGCAATAACACAGGCCAGGCACTGGGAGAATCTGATGTAAACAATGCAATAACACAGGCCAGGCACTGGGAGAATCTGATGTAAACAATGCAATAACACAGGCCAGGCACTAGAAGAATCTGATGCAAACAATGCAATAACACAGGTCAGGCACTAGAAGAATCTGATGCAAACAATGCAATAACACAGGCCAGGCACGAGGAGAATCTGATGCAAACAATGCAATAACACAGGCTAGGCACTGGGAGAATCTGATGAAAACAATGCAATAACTCAGACCAGGCACTAGAAGAATCTGATGCAAACAATGCAATAACACAGGTCAGGCACTAGGAGAATCTGATGAAAACAATGCAATAACACAGGCCAGGCACGAGGAGAATCTGATGCAAACAATGCAATAACACAGGCTAGGCACTAGAAGAATCTGATGCAAACAATGCAATAACACAGGTCAGGCACTAGAAGAATCTGATGCAAACAATGCAGTAACACAGGCCAGGCACTAGGAGAATCTGATGAAAATAATGCAATAACACAGGCCAGGCACTAGAAGAATCTGATGCAAACAATGCAGTAACACAGGCCAGGCACTAGAAGAATCTGATGCAAACAATGCAATAACACAGGTCAGGCACTAGAAGAATCTGATGCAAACAATGCAGTAACACAGGCCAGGCACTAGAAGAATCTGATGCAAATAATGCAATAACACAGGTTAGGCACTAGGAGAATCTGATGCTAACAATGCAATAACACAGGCCAGGCACTAGAAGAATCTGATTCAAACAATGCAATAACACAGGTCAGGCACTGGGAGAATCTGATGCAAACAATGCAATAACACAGGTCAGGCACTAGAAGAATCTGATGCAAACAATGCAATAACACAGGTCAGGCACTAGAAGAATCTGATGCAAACAATGCAGTAACACAGGCCAGGCACTAGAAGAATCTGATGCAAACACAGCAATAACACAGATCAGGCACTAGGAGAATCTGATGCGAACAATGCAATAACACAGGCCAGGCACTAGAAGAATCTGATGCAAACAATGCAATAACACAGGTCAGGCACTAGAAGAATCTGATTCAAACAATGCAATAACACAGGTCAGGCACTGGGAGAATCTGATGCAAACAATGCAATAACACAGGTCAGGCACTAGAAGAATCTGATGCAAACAATGCAATAACACAGGCCAGGCACTGGGAGAATCTGACGCAAACAATGCAATAACACAGGCCAGGCACTATAAGAATCTGATGCAAACAATGCAATAACACAGAACAGTCACTAGAAGAATCTGATGCAAACAATGCAATAACACAGGCCAGGCACTAGAAGAATCTGATGCAAACAATGCAATAACACAGAACAGGCACTATGAGAATCTGATGCAAACAATGCAATAACACATGTCAGGCACTAGGATAATCTGATGCAAACAATGCAATAACACAGGTCAGGCACTAGGAGAATCTGATGCAAACAATGCAATAACACAGGTCAGGCACTAGGAGAATCTGACACAAACAATGGAATAACACGAGCCAGGGACTAGGAGAATCTGACAAAAACAATGCAATAAAATGGGCCAGGCACCAGCGTTGAAGCAAACAATGCAATAACACAGGCCAGGCGTTGTGACAACCTGACGCAAACAATGCAATAACACAGACAAGGCCTTAGAAGAATCTAATGCAAACAATGCAATAACACAGGCCGTGCACTAGATGCAAACAACGCAATAACATGGGCCAGGCACCAAGAGAATCTGATGCAAACAATGCAATAACCCTGGCCAATCACTATGAAATCTGATGCAAACAATGCAATAACACAGGCCAGGCACTAGAAGAATCTGATGCAAACAATGCAATAACACAGGCCAGGCACTGGGAGAATCTGATGCAAACAATGCAATAACACAGAACAGTCACTAGAAGAATCTGATGCAAACAATGCAATAACACAGGTCAGGCACTAGGAGAATCTGATGCAAACAATGCAATAACACAGGTCAGGCACTAGAAGAATCTGATTCAAACAATGCAAGAACACAGGCCAGGCACTAGAAGAATCTGATTTTTTTTTTTGTAAATATATTTTTATTGCAGCAAATTAGGTGGTACAAACAAGGCATTAGCATCAATCCCCTCGGTGCCCGATATATCCATTAGTTTTCTGCACTTGTTCCACACAGCCGTTTAGCTCACACCCCGGAGGTCGAGCGGCGCAACCGGTAATGAAAACTCGTGTAAGGAGATATAGTATGCCTCCGTAGAATCTGGGTGACCTTGAAATGGCAATGCTACTTTCCAGCTCACCTTGTCCTGCCCCCACGCACAGTTCCTAGTGGGATCAGTAAATATACTTCTGCATTGCTGTCCAACAATCTTCTCCCGTTCAATCTGCTAAACATCGCCTTACCCTCTCCCCCCCCCTGAAACTACCCCTCCCACCCTTAACTCTGCCCCCCTCCCCCCCAAACGTGCCAGCGGAACATCAGTGCGCATCCACACCCATCTCGATCAATCCAGACCCGAAGCAGACTATCAGGAGCAATCAACTAACATCATTCAGTCAACACCTAGGAAATATGGGAATTAGGAAGGGGGACTAGGAGGCACTAGAAGAATCTGATGCAAACAATGCAATAACACAGGTCAGGCACTAGGAGAATCTGATGCAAACAATGCAAGAACACAGGCCAGGCACTAGAAGAATCTGATGCAAACAATGCAATAACACAGGTCAGGCACTAGGAGAATCTGATGCAAACAATGCAAGAACACAGGCCAGGCACTAGAAGAATCTGATGCAAACAATGCAATAACACAGGTCAGGCACTAGGAGAATCTGATGCAAACAATGCAAGAACACAGGTCAGGCACTAGGAGAATCTGATGCAAACAATGCAATAACACAGGTCAGGCACTAGAAGAATCTGATTCAAACAATGCAAGAACACAGGCCAGGCACTAGAAGAATCTGATTTTTTTTTTTGTAAATATATTTTTATTGCAGCAAATTAGGTGGTACAAACAAGGCATTAGCATCAATCCCCTCGGTGCCCGATATATCCATTAGTTTTCTGCACTTGTTCCACACAGCCGTTTAGCTCACACCCCGGAGGTCGAGCGGCGCAACCGGTAATGAAAACTCGTGTAAGGAGATATAGTATGCCTCCGTAGAATCTGGGTGACCTTGAAATGGCAATGCTACTTTCCAGCTCACCTTGTCCTGCCCCCACGCACAGTTCCTAGTGGGATCAGTAAATATACTTCTGCATTGCTGTCCAACAATCTTCTCCCGTTCAATCTGCTAAACATCGCCTTACCCTCTCCCCCCCCCTGAAACTACCCCTCCCACCCTTAACTCTGCCCCCCTCCCCCCCAAACGTGCCAGCGGAACATCAGTGCGCATCCACACCCATCTCGATCAATCCAGACCCGAAGCAGACTATCAGGAGCAATCAACTAACATCATTCAGTCAACACCTAGGAAATATGGGAATTAGGAAGGGGGACTAGGAGGCACTAGAAGAATCTGATGCAAACAATGCAATAACACAGGTCAGGCACTAGGAGAATCTGATGCAAACAATGCAAGAACACAGGCCAGGCACTAGAAGAATCTGATGCAAACAATGCAATAACACAGGTCAGGCACTAGGAGAATCTGATGCAAACAATGCAAGAACACAGGCCAGGCACTAGAAGAATCTGATGCAAACAATGCAATAACACAGGCCAGGCACTAGAAGAATCTGATGCAAACAATGCAATAACACAGGCCAGGCACTGGGAGAATCTGATGCAAACAATGCAATAACACAGGTCAGGCACTAGGAGAATCTGATGCAAACAATGCAAGAACACAGGCCAGGCACTAGAAGAATCTGATGCAAACAATGTAATAACAAAGGCCAGGCACTAGGAGAATCTGATGCATATGTCGCAATAACACAGGCCAGGCACGAGGAGAATCTGATGCAAACAATGCAATAACACAGGTCAGGCACTAGGAGAATCTGATGCAAACAATGCAATAACACAGACCAGGCACTAGAAGAATCTGATGCAAACAATGCAATAACACAGGTCAGGCACTAGGAGAATCTGATGCAAACAATGCAATAACACAGACCAGGCACTAGAAGAATCTGATGCAAACAATGCAATAACACAGGTCAGGCACTAGGAGAATCTGATGCAAATAATGCAAGAACACAGGCCAGGCACTAGAAGAATCTGATGCAAACAATGCAATAACACAGGTCAGGCACTAGGAGAATCTGATGCAAACAATGCAATAACACAGACCAGGCACTAGAAGAATCTGATGCAAACAATGCAATAATACCAGTCCAGGCACTAGGAGAATCTGATGCAAACAATGCAATAACACAGACCAGGCACTAGAAGAATCTGATGCAAACAATGCAATAACACATGTCAGGCACTAGGAGAATCTGATGCAAACAATGCAAGAACACAGGCCAGGCACTAGAAGAATCTGATGCAAACAATGCAATAACACAGGTCAGGCACTAGGAGAATCTGATGCAAACAATGCAATAACACAGACCAGGCACTAGGAGAATCTGATGCAAA
The DNA here is from genome assembly GCF_964261635.1 of Lissotriton helveticus. Taxonomy (NCBI): domain Eukaryota; kingdom Metazoa; phylum Chordata; class Amphibia; order Caudata; family Salamandridae; genus Lissotriton; species Lissotriton helveticus. Next base: position 705,882 of record NW_027611726.1, on the reverse strand, counting down.
CAATGCAATATCACAGGTCAGGCACTGGGAGAATCTGATGTAAACAATGCAATAACACAGGCCAGGCACTGGGAGAATCTGATGTAAACAATGCAATAACACAGGTCAGGCACTAGAAGAATCTGATGCAAACAATGCAATAACACAGGTCAGGCACAAGGAGAATCTGATGCAAACAATGCAATAACTCAGACCAGGAACTAGAAGAATCTGATGCAAACAATGCAATAACACAGGCCAGACACTAGGAGAATCTGATGCAAACAATGCAATAACACAGGCCAGGCACTGGGAGAATCTGACGCAAACAATGCAATAACACAGGTCAGGCACTAGGAGAATCTGATGCAAACAATGCAATAACAAAGGCCAGGCACTAGAAGAATCTGATGCAAACAATGCAATAACACAGGCCAGGCACGAGGAGAATCTGATGCAAACAATGCAATAACACAGGTCAGGCACTAGGAGAATCTGATGCAAACAATGCAATAACACAGGTCAGGCACTAGGAGAATCTGATGCAAACAATGCAATAACACAGGCCAGTCACTAGAAGAATCTGATGCGAACAACGCAATAACACAGGCCAGGCACTAGGAGAATCTGATGCAAACAATGCAATAACACAGGCCAGGCACTAGAATAATCTGATGCAAACAATGCAATAACACAGGTCAGGCACTAGGAGAATCTGATGCGAACAATGCAATAACACAGGCCAGGCACTAGAAGAATCTGATTCAAACAATGCAATAACACAGGCCAGGCACTAGAAGAATCTGATTCAAACAATGCAATAACACAGGTCAGGCACTAGAAGAATCTGATTCAAACAATGCAATAACACAGGTCAGGCACTAGAAGAATCTGATTCAAACAATGCAATAACACAGGTCAGGCACTAGAAGAATCTGATGCAAACAATGCAATAACACAGGTCAGGCACTGGGAGAATCTGACGCAAACAATGCAATAACACAGGCCAGGCACTGGGAGAATCTGATGTAAACAGTGCAATAACACAGGCCAGGCACTGGGAGAATCTGATGTAAACAATGCAATAACACAGGCCAGGCACTATGAGCATCTGACGCAAATAATGCAATAACACAGGCCAGGCACTAGGAGAATCTGACTCAAACAATGCAATAACACAGGCCGGGCAGGAGAATCTGACGCAAACAATGCAATAACACAGGCCAGGCACTGGGAGAATCTGATGTAAACAATGCAATAACACAGGCCAGGCACTGGGAGAATCTGATGTAAACAATGCAATAACACAGGCCAGGCACTGGGAGAATCTGATGTAAACAATGCAATAACACAGGCCAGGCACTAGGAGGATCTGAGGCAAACAATGCAATAACACAGGCCAGGCACTGGGAGAATCTGATGTAAACAATGCAATAACACAGGCCAGGCACTGGGAGAATCTGATGTAAACAATGCAATAACACAGGCCAGGCACTAGGAGAATCTGACGCAAGCAATGCAATAACACAGGCAAGGCACTAGAAGAATCTGATGCAAACAATGCAATAACACAGGCCAGGCACTGGGAGAATCTGACGCAAACAATGCAATAACACAGGCCAGGCACTGGGAGAATCTGATGTAAACAATGCAATAACACAGGCCAGGCACTAGAAGAATCTCATGCAAACAATGCAATACTACAGGTCAGGCACAAGGAGAATCTGATGCAAACAATGCAATAACACAGGTCAGGCACTAGAAGAATCTGATGTAAACAATGCAATAACACAGGCCAGGCACTAGAAGAATCTGATTCAAACAATGCAATAACACAGGTCAGGCACTAGAAGAATCTGATGCATACAATGCAATAACACAGGCAAGGCACTAGAAGAATCTGATGCAAACAATGCAATAACACAGGCCAGGCACTGGGAGAATCTGACGCAAACAATGCAATAACACAGGCCAGGCACTAGAAGAATCTGATGCAAACAATGCAATACTACAGGTCAGGCACAAGGAGAATCTGATGCAAACAATGCAATAACACAGGTCAGGCACTAGAAGAATCTGATGCATACAATGCAATAACACAGGCCAGGCACTAGAAGAATCTGATGCAAACAATGCAATAACACAGGCCAGGCACTAGAAGAATCGGATTCAAACAATGCAATAACACAGGTCAGGCACTAGAAGAATCTGATGCATACAATGCAATAACACAGGCCAGGCACTGGGAGAATCTGATGTAAACAATGCAATAACACAGGCCAGGCACTGGGAGAATCTGATGTAAACAATGCAATAACACAGGCCAGGCACTAGAAGAATCTGATGCAAACAATGCAATAACACAGGTCAGGCACTAGAAGAATCTGATGCAAACAATGCAATAACACAGGCCAGGCACGAGGAGAATCTGATGCAAACAATGCAATAACACAGGCTAGGCACTGGGAGAATCTGATGAAAACAATGCAATAACTCAGACCAGGCACTAGAAGAATCTGATGCAAACAATGCAATAACACAGGTCAGGCACTAGGAGAATCTGATGAAAACAATGCAATAACACAGGCCAGGCACGAGGAGAATCTGATGCAAACAATGCAATAACACAGGCTAGGCACTAGAAGAATCTGATGCAAACAATGCAATAACACAGGTCAGGCACTAGAAGAATCTGATGCAAACAATGCAGTAACACAGGCCAGGCACTAGGAGAATCTGATGAAAATAATGCAATAACACAGGCCAGGCACTAGAAGAATCTGATGCAAACAATGCAGTAACACAGGCCAGGCACTAGAAGAATCTGATGCAAACAATGCAATAACACAGGTCAGGCACTAGAAGAATCTGATGCAAACAATGCAGTAACACAGGCCAGGCACTAGAAGAATCTGATGCAAATAATGCAATAACACAGGTTAGGCACTAGGAGAATCTGATGCTAACAATGCAATAACACAGGCCAGGCACTAGAAGAATCTGATTCAAACAATGCAATAACACAGGTCAGGCACTGGGAGAATCTGATGCAAACAATGCAATAACACAGGTCAGGCACTAGAAGAATCTGATGCAAACAATGCAATAACACAGGTCAGGCACTAGAAGAATCTGATGCAAACAATGCAGTAACACAGGCCAGGCACTAGAAGAATCTGATGCAAACACAGCAATAACACAGATCAGGCACTAGGAGAATCTGATGCGAACAATGCAATAACACAGGCCAGGCACTAGAAGAATCTGATGCAAACAATGCAATAACACAGGTCAGGCACTAGAAGAATCTGATTCAAACAATGCAATAACACAGGTCAGGCACTGGGAGAATCTGATGCAAACAATGCAATAACACAGGTCAGGCACTAGAAGAATCTGATGCAAACAATGCAATAACACAGGCCAGGCACTGGGAGAATCTGACGCAAACAATGCAATAACACAGGCCAGGCACTATAAGAATCTGATGCAAACAATGTAATAACACAGAACAGTCACTAGAAGAATCTGATGCAAACAATGCAATAACACAGGCCAGGCACTAGAAGAATCTGATGCAAACAATGCAATAACACAGAACAGGCACTATGAGAATCTGATGCAAACAATGCAATAACACATGTCAGGCACTAGGATAATCTGATGCAAACAATGCAATAACACAGGTCAGGCACTAGGAGAATCTGATGCAAACAATGCAATAACACAGGTCAGGCACTAGGAGAATCTGACACAAACAATGGAATAACACGAGCCAGGGACTAGGAGAATCTGACAAAAACAATGCAATAAAATGGGCCAGGCACCAGCGTTGAAGCAAACAATGCAATAACACAGGCCAGGCGTTGTGACAACCTGACGCAAACAATGCAATAACACAGACAAGGCCTTAGAAGAATCTAATGCAAACAATGCAATAACACAGGCCGTGCACTAGATGCAAACAACGCAATAACATGGGCCAGGCACCAAGAGAATCTGATGCAAACAATGCAATAACCCTGGCCAATCACTATGAAATCTGATGCGAACAATGCAATAACACAGGCCAGGCACTAGAAGAATCTGATGCAAACAATGCATTAACACAGGCCAGGCACTGGGAGAATCTGATGCAAACAATGCAATAACACAGGTCAGGCACTAGGAGAATCTGATGCAAACAATGCAAGAACACAGGCCAGGCACTAGAAGAATCTGATGCAAACAATGTAATAACAAAGGCCAGGCACTAGGAGAATCTGATGCATATGTCGCAATAACACAGGCCAGGCACGAGGAGAATCTGATGCAAACAATGCAATAACACAGGTCAGGCACTAGGAGAATCTGATGCAAACAATGCAATAACACAGACCAGGCACTAGAAGAATCTGATGCAAACAATGCAATAACACAGGTCAGGCACTAGAAGAATCTGATGCAAACAATGCAATAACACAGGTCAGGCACTAGGAGAATCTGATGCAAACAATGCAATAACACAGACCAGGCACTAGAAGAATCTGATGCAAACAATGCAATAATACCAGTCCAGGCACTAGGAGAATCTGATGCAAACAATGCAATAACAAAGACCAGGCACTAGAAGAATCTGATGCAAACAATGCAATAACACAGGTCAGGCACTAGGAGAATCTGATGCAAACAATGCAAGAACACAGGCCAGGCACTAGAAGAATCTGATGCAAACAATGCAATAACACAGGTCAGGCACTAGGAGAATCTGATGCAAACAATGCAATAACACAGACCAGGCACTAGAAGAATCTGATGCAAACACAGCAATAACACAGGCCAGGCACTAGAAGAATCTGATGCAAACAATGCAATAACACAGGCCAGGCACTGGGAGAATCTGATGCAAACAATGCAATATCACAGGTCAGGCACTAGGAGAATCTGATGCAAACAATGCAATATCACAGGTCAGGCACTGGGAGAATCTGATGTAAACAATGCAATAACACAGGCCAGGCACTGGGAGAATCTGATGTAAACAATGCAATAACACAGGTCAGGCACTAGAAGAATCTGATGCAAACAATGCAATAACACAGGTCAGGCACAAGGAGAATCTGATGCAAACAATGCAATAACTCAGACCAGGAACTAGAAGAATCTGATGCAAACAATGCAATAACACAGGCCAGACACTAGGAGAATCTGATGCAAACAATGCAATAACACAGGCCAGGCACTGGGAGAATCTGACGCAACCAATGCAATAACACAGGTCAGGCACTAGGAGAATCTGATGCAAACAATGCAATAACAAAGGCCAGGCACTAGAAGAATATGATGCAAACAATGCAATAACACAGGCCAGGCACGAGGAGAATCTGATGCAAACAATGCAATAACACAGGTCAGGCACTAGGAGAATCTGATGCAAACAATGCAATAACACAGGTCAGGCACTAGGAGAATCTGATGCAAACAATGCAATAACACAGGCCAGTCACTAGAAGAATCTGATGCGAACAACGCAATAACACAGGCCAGGCACTAGGAGAATCTGATGCAAACAATGCAATAACACAGGCCAGGCACTAGAATAATCTGATGCAAACAATGCAATAACACAGGTCAGGCACTAGGAGAATCTGATGCGAACAATGCAATAACACAGGCCAGGCACTAGAAGAATCTGATTCAAACAATGCAATAACACAGGCCAGGCACTAGAAGAATCTGATTCAAACAATGCAATAACACAGGTCAGGCACTAGAAGAATCTGATTCAAACAATGCAATAACACAGGTCAGGCACTAGAAGAATCTGATTCAAACAATGCAATAACACAGGTCAGGCACTAGAAGAATCTGATGCAAACAATGCAATAACACAGGTCAGGCACTGGGAGAATCTGACGCAAACAATGCAATAACACAGGCCAGGCACTGGGAGAATCTGATGTAAACAGTGCAATAACACAGGCCAGGCACTGGGAGAATCTGATGTAAACAATGCAATAACACAGGCCAGGCACTATGAGCATCTGACGCAAATAATGCAATAACACAGGCCAGGCACTAGGAGAATCTGACTCAAACAATGCAATAACACAGGCCGGGCAGGAGAATCTGACGCAAACAATGCAATAACACAGGCGAGGCACTGGGAGAATCTGATGTAAACAATGCAATAACACAGGCCAGGCACTGGGAGAATCTGATGTAAACAATGCAATAACACAGGCCAGGCACTGGGAGAATCTGATGTAAACAATGCAATAACACAGGCCAGGCACTAGGAGGATCTGAGGCAAACAATGCAATAACACAGGCCAGGCACTGGGAGAATCTGATGTAAACAATGCAATAACACAGGCCAGGCACTGGGAGAATCTGATGTAAACAATGCAATAACACAGGCCAGGCACTAGGAGAATCTGACGCAAGCAATGCAATAACACAGGCAAGGCACTAGAAGAATCTGATGCAAACAATGCAATAACACAGGCCAGGCACTGGGAGAATCTGACGCAAACAATGCAATAACACAGGCCAGGCACTGGGAGAATCTGATGTAAACAATGCAATAACACAGGCCAGGCACTAGAAGAATCTCATGCAAACAATGCAATACTACAGGTCAGGCACAAGGAGAATCTGATGCAAACAATGCAATAACACAGGTCAGGCACTAGAAGAATCTGATGTAAACAATGCAATAACACAGGCCAGGCACTAGAAGAATCTGATTCAAACAATGCAATAACACAGGTCAGGCACTAGAAGAATCTGATGCATACAATGCAATAACACAGGCAAGGCACTAGAAGAATCTGATGCAAACAATGCAATAACACAGGCCAGGCACTGGGAGAATCTGACGCAAACAATGCAATAACACAGGCCAGGCACTAGAAGAATCTGATGCAAACAATGCAATACTACAGGTCAGGCACAAGGAGAATCTGATGCAAACAATGCAATAACACAGGTCAGGCACTAGAAGAATCTGATGCATACAATGCAATAACACAGGCCAGGCACTAGAAGAATCTGATGCAAACAATGCAATAACACAGGCCAGGCACTAGAAGAATCGGATTCAAACAATGCAATAACACAGGTCAGGCACTAGAAGAATCTGATGCATACAATGCAATAACACAGGCCAGGCACTGGGAGAATCTGATGTAAACAATGCAATAACACAGGCCAGGCACTGGGAGAATCTGATGTAAACAATGCAATAACACAGGCCAGGCACTAGAAGAATCTGATGCAAACAATGCAATAACACAGGTCAGGCACTAGAAGAATCTGATGCAAACAATGCAATAACACAGGCCAGGCACGAGGAGAATCTGATGCAAACAATGCAATAACACAGGCTAGGCACAGGGAGAATCTGATGAAAACAATGCAATAACTCAGACCAGGCACTAGAAGAATCTGATGCAAACAATGCAATAACACAGGTCAGGCACTAGGAGAATCTGATGAAAACAATGCAATAACACAGGCCAGGCACGAGGAGAATCTGATGCAAACAATGCAATAACACAGGCTAGGCACTAGAAGAATCTGATGCAAACAATGCAATAACACAGGTCAGGCACTAGAAGAATCTGATGCAAACAATGCAGTAACACAGGCCAGGCACTAGGAGAATCTGATGAAAATAATGCAATAACACAGGCCAGGCACTAGAAGAATCTGATGCAAACAATGCAGTAACACAGGCCAGGCACTAGAAGAATCTGATGCAAACAATGCAATAACACAGGTCAGGCACTAGAAGAATCTGATGCAAACAATGCAGTAACACAGGCCAGGCACTAGAAGAATCTGATGCAAATAATGCAATAACACAGGTTAGGCACTAGGAGAATCTGATGCTAACAATGCAATAACACAGGCCAGGCACTAGAAGAATCTGATTCAAACAATGCAATAACACAGGTCAGGCACTGGGAGAATCTGATGCAAACAATGCAATAACACAGGTCAGGCACTAGAAGAATCTGATGTAAACAATGCAATAACACAGGTCAGGCACTAGACGAATCTGATGCAAACAATGCAGTAACACAGGCCAGGCACTAGAAGAATCTGATGCAAACACAGCAATAACACAGATCAGGCACTAGGAGAATCTGATGCGAACAATGCAATAACACAGGCCAGGCACTAGAAGAATCTGATGCAAACAATGCAATAACACAGGTCAGGCACTAGAAGAATCTGATTCAAACAATGCAATAACACAGGTCAGGCACTGGGAGAATCTTATGCAAACAATGCAATAACACAGGTCAGGCACTAGAAGAATGTGATGCAAACAATGCAATAACACAGGCCAGGCACTGGGAGAATCTGACGCAAACAATGCAATAACACAGGCCAGGCACTATAAGAATCTGATGCAAACAATGCAATAACACAGAACAGTCACTAGAAGAATCTGATGCAAACAATGCAATAACACAGGCCAGGCACTAGAAGAATCTGATGCAAACAATGCAATAACACATGTCAGGCACTAGGATAATCTGATGCAAACAATGCAATAACACAGGTCAGGCACTAGGAGAATCTGATGCAAACAATGCAATAACACAGGTCAGGCACTAGGAGAATCTGACACAAACAATGGAATAACACGAGCCAGGGACTAGGAGAATCTGACAAAAACAATGCAATAAAATGGGCCAGGCACCAGCGTTGAAGCAAACAATGCAATAACAAGGGCCAGGCACCAAGAGAATCTGATGCAAACAATGCAATAACACAGGCCAGGCATGGGGAGATTCTGATGCAAACAATGCAATAACACAGGCCAGGCACTAGAAGAATCTAATGCAAACAATGCAATAACACAAGCCAGGTACGAGGAGAATCTGATACAAACAATGCAATAACACAGGCCAGGCACGAAGAGAATCTGATGCAAACAATGCAATAATACAGATCAGGCACTAGAAGAATCTAATGCAAACAATGCAATAACACAGGCCAGGCACGAGGAGAATCTGATACAAACAATGCAATAACACAGGCCAGGCACTAGGAGAATCTGATGCGAACAATGCAATAACACAGGCCAGGCACTAGAAGAATCTGATGCAAACAATGCAATAACACAGGTCAGGCACTAGAAGAATCTGATTCAAACAATGCAATAACACAGGTCAGGCACTGGGAGAATCTGATGCAAACAATGCAATAATACAGGTCAGGCACTAGAAGAATCTGATGCAAACAATGCAATAACACAGGCCAGGCACTGGGAGAATCTGACGCAAACAATGCAATAACACAGGCCAGGCACTATAAGAATCTGATGCAAACAATGCAATAACACAGAACAGTCACTAGAAGAATCTGATGCAAACAATGCAATAACACAGGCCAGGCACTAGAAGAATCTGATGCAAACAATGCAATAACACAGAACAGGCACTATGAGAATCTGATGCAAACAATGCAATAACACATGTCAGGCACTAGGATAATCTGATGCAAACAATGCAATAACACAGGTCAGGCACTAGGAGAATCTGATGCAAACAATGCAATAACACAGGTCAGGCACTAGGAGAATCTGACACAAACAATGGAATAACACGAGCCAGGGACTAGGAGAATCTGACAAAAACAATGCAATAAAATGGGCCAGGCACCAGCGTTGAAGCAAACAATGCAATAACAAGGGCCAGGCACCAAGAGAATCTGATGCAAACAATGCAATAACACAGGCCAGGCACGGGGAGATTCTGATGCAAACAATGCAATAACACAGGCCAGGCACTAGAAGAATCTAATGCAAACAATGCAATAACACAAGCCAGGTACGAGGAGAATCTGATACAAACAATGCAATAACACAGGCCAGGCACGAAGAGAATCTGATGCAAACAATGCAATAATACAGATCAGGCACTAGAAGAATCTAATGCAAACAATGCAATAACACAGGCCAGGCACGAGGAGAATCTGATACAAACAATGCAATAACACAGGCCAGGCACTAGGAGAATCTGATGCAAACAATGCAATAACACAGGCCAGGCACTAGAAGTATCTGATACAAACAATGCAATAACACTTGCCAGGCGCTAGGAGAATCTGATGCAGGTGAGCATGTAATACCTGGCGTGATCTAGTGTACTGTGTGGACAAGAGGGTGGAAGGGCAAAGACTAGTTTCATATGGGCTGAAGCATGAGCAAAATTAGCAATATTTTAAGGAAGTATTTACCATATAGTAAATAACGCAGAGTCCGTTTTTTTTGGGGCCGGTACGGGATATTACGTACCAAGGGGTGTCAGAGATATTATAAATTTTCCTACAAGGGTCATCTGCTTTACAAAGAATTTCAAAACGAGGAGTGACTCTAAAAAGCAGCGACGGGGCATGCAGTGAGAGGAGAGAATGCAGAGTATCACTAACGTTATGGAACAGCACACAACTTTAGAGGCTACTTAGATACAGGGAGACACCTGAAATGGGCTCTGCACCTCACATGAATCCAGAACACGAAAGCGCCTTTACACACAGACCAAACATCCTAGGAGGGGCCGGGGGGAGACATAACATCTAATCCCGGCTTTACCACTTCACCTAGAGATGCTGGAAATAGACACCAAATGTTACTTCTCGACAGGGCTACTATACAGGCCCTTATCCTGGGATTGTAGTCCCTCGGCCTCTCCCTCACGATCTCCACCATCCCACGTGTGGTTTACTGCACTAGGAAACTGTGCAACCAGGAGACTCTGTGTTTAACCCTGACCTACAATTTGTGAAATAGTACGCTACGGAAATCACTAAGTAAATTTATGCCTCTCCACCCATTTATGTCCAAGATCGGGGTATTTACTACCATCCTAAAGTTGTAAGTAAAACTGTGCTTTTAAAAATGGGCCCAGACTGTGGTGATGCGTCTTTAACTTAAGATTCCTTCCAGCGGCCCTGGAATGTTGTTGTTGATGCGTTGCCAGCAGTGTTGTTGATGCGTTGCCAGGAGTGCTGTTGATGCGTCGCCGGGAGTGTTCCCGGCAGGTACGTTCCTGGTGCAGTTGGATGCGTGGTGAATAAATCTTACCCTTAGCCTACCGATGACACGAGAGTTTGATTACCACATAAACATTACCGCTGGTGGGGGGGAGGGTTACACAGCGCCCACTCTCATGGACTATTTACCAGAATGTAACGAGGCCAAGTAATAACCTTTGGAAAAAGTAGTTCTGCGTTCATCAGACTTAAACTGTTTAGTACTAGGCAAATCCTACTCTTTCTGTGCCTCTGTCCCCTTATCTGACAATGTATGTACCTCGAAGGAGTCAGGATGGAAGAAATAAACATGAAAGGACGGATCCCAGCTCAAACCACCAGCATGGATTTTATTCACTTGTTCAGAGCTGCTTAACTGCAGGTCTCCGAACTCCATATCAGCATCTCTAAAGGCAAACACTGTCGAAGCAAAGGGAGGGGGAGAGCCCTATGACCCTTTAGAGCCTAGGCCGCTCACTAGAAAACGACGACGAAGGACAGGACAGGACAGGACTCTAACAGGATAAACTGATCCAACTCAAATATGAGGTCAACGTATTATTTATCGCCTTAATGGTGCAAAAGTCACTCTGGAATGAAATCAATACTATTCGAATAATCAATGTTCGATTTATAATAGAGGCATTGCTGTGCTGCAAAAAAATAAATCGGCGGCAACAATAGCTATTCTCACAACAAAGTGTATTTATTTCAAGTTTGGCCTGCATATTTTACAAGAAGGGGATAAAGCGACAACTGATAGACAACATTATAAAGCTTACCGACTTGCCTTATAAAGGTTGGTGGTACTTTTAGAATCAATAATTTTTATTGAACAGTATTACCTCCCATAACACAGCTCTGCTGCCTACATCCGCTGGGCGGCAGAGCAAATTCTACTAGCTTTAAACACAGCATTCGGGCCTACACCCCGGAGGGCGACCCCGCGAAGAAGAATGCAGAGCCATGATGAGCAGCCAGAACCATTACCAATCTACAGGAACAGAAACAACAAAGACAAAAGAAACCCCCCTCCCCCACGCCCACCCCCACACCTCTCCCCCACCACCCTCCTCCGCATCAGTCTTATCTACCTCCACATACTCCGCGCCACCACCACGCGCTCCCCCCAGCACCGCTCAGACCACTCAAATCCCCTTGGCAGGACCCCGAGGCTCCAAAGAAATAAGTTGAAGAATCTGCAAATACTTCGGACACGTTACCTCCCGCAAATCCCTGGATAGGAGATGCAGGAATGGGTCCCACAATTCCGCATATTCTGCCCCCCTTCCATCCATACACAGTGATAGCTGCTCCTAGCTAGAAGATGCCACAGCCGTCGGACCCAGTCCCTCGGGTCAGGAGAATCAGGAGAACCCCAATGCGCAAGGATGACTAAGCGCACCGCCAGCAAGGCCAAAGCAATCGGTCTACCTCTCAGCGAGCGCAAGGAATACGATTTCACATGTGCGAGCCCTAGTAGCACATGTTTAGGAGCTCGAGGGAACGTGATACGAAATGCATCATTCAGGTCGTCAAGGACGGCCTTCCAATACCGCTCTAGTTTGGGGCAGTGCCACAAAAGGTGTGTCAAGGTGCCCGGGGAACCACACCCCCTCCAACACAGGCCTGAGTGTTTCTGATCCCAAATCTTAATGCGAGCTGGAGCATAATACCAATAGGTAACTGCCTTATAGGCTGACTCTGTACCTGCTACATTGGCGGTGATGTGGTGCGCGCGGTAGAACACCTGCTCCCACTCCTTAAGTGTCAGCGGACGCCCCAGCTCCGTCTCCCAACGAACCTGCGCTTTTGTACGTGAAGCTTTGGGTTGCGCTATGATCATAGCATACAAATCAGATATAAGTTTGCGATCATCTTTCTTGCAGACCATCCACCTTTCGAAGGCTGTCAGAGGACGGGACATAGCAGCAATTCTAGGAGGCTGAGTAACCCAATGCGCTAGCTGCGTATAAGGAAATGCATCGGACTCTAAAAGAGAGAAATAGTCTCAGCGAAGCAGGGGGAACGGGATTAGGCCATCAAGATCAAAGAGGGAGCCCACTCTCTTGCAACCCTCCTCCCTCCAGCGCTGGAAGATCGGGGACGCACAGCTCGGTGGGAAGTCTAGATTATCTACGATGGGCGTCATAGGGGATGGGAAAGTAGTCCAACGCTTACAGTGCGCCAGTTGGTCCCACACCTTCAAAGTCGGCGACGTCACAGGGGAAGAGTAGAGACCCCACGTTCTATGTTTCCAAGGAAGCCACAGCTCGCGCCAAATATTGCACCCCGCCACCGTCTGGTCCATGAAGTTCCAGTGTTTACTGGACCATGGCCTATTCCATTCAAGAATGTACCGCAGGCAGGCTGCCTGAAAGTACGCCTTCAGCTAGGGGAAACCCATCCCACCACTGGCCTTAGCGGCTGTAATCAGAGATAAAGGAAGCCATCGGCGTTTATGATTCAACAAAAACGTATTAATATGCCCTTGTAGCTTCTGGATGGAACCAGGCAGGGGACTCAGTGGGAGCATCTGAAAGAGGTATAAGATGCGCGGGAGTACTATCATTTTAACTGCCGCCAGTCTACGGAACCAAGCCAGGTGAAGACGGGACCAGTCGGACAGCGATTTAGCTGTCTGGTCCACTAACAGCTTGTAGTTAATGGAAGGTGTCTGTGCTATTGGAGGGGCAAGGCGGATTCCCAGGTACGGGATGTCCGAGTGGACCCACTGGAAGGCAAAGTCCTTCTGCAGTTCCAGTACATCAGCTGCCGGGACCGACACATTAAGTATCTGCGCTTTGGAGAAATTAACTTTAAATCCCGCTACTCTACAAAATTCGTGCAGTTCTGCCGACAGGTGCCGCAAGGAAGAGTGGGATTGCGTAAGCGAAAGAATCACGTCATCCGCGTACAAACTGATTTTATGTATATCTGCACCAAACTGAATCCCTGCAACGCCCCCGTTGAACAGCACCCGCTAAGCAAAGGGCTCCATATAGAGCGCAAAAAGCAGCCGGGACAAGGGGTTCCCCTAGCCTCATCCCTCTATTGATAGGGAAAAGAGCAGACTTGCACCCATTTACTCGAACCGCCGCCTTTGGAGCCGCATACAGGCAACGAACCCATTGCACGAAGGCTTTCAATACAGCAAACAGATATGTCCAATCGACGCGATCGAAGGCCTTCTCCGCGTCTATGGATAAAAAGAGGGCCTGCGCACGAGAATGTTGAATTAAATCCATGAGTTGCAGAAGTCTCTTAGTGTTGCCCCCCCCCCGTCGCGTCGGAATAAAACCCGCTTGGTCCGGATCTATGATGCCGTCCATCAACGGGCTGAGGTGTGCGGCTAAGATGCTGGCGAAGAGCATGGCGTCAATGTTAAGGAGCGAGATCGGACGATATGATCCACACTCTGCGGGGTCCTTTCCGGGGTTGGGAATGACTGTGATAGCAGCCTCTGCCATGGAGGGGGTCACTTCCCCCACCTCTAGAAAGGAATTAAAAAGGCGTGTTAAAAAGGGAGCCCGCTCCACACAAAACGTCTTATAAAAAACAGCTGAATAGCCATCCGGCCCCGGGGATTTGGCCAACTTCAGCCGCGCAATTGCAGAGATGACTTCCTCGTTACGTATCTCAGCATCCAAAGCCTCTGCCGAGACCTGAAGGAGAGGCGTAACGCTGCTAGATGCCAAATAGGCCGCTACTCGCTCGGGGTCCGAGGGCTCTCCTTGATATAAGGATTGGTAAAACCGCTGGAAGGAGTCCACAATGAGGGAGTCGGTAGTCTGCTCCACTGATTGAGAGTCCCTGATGGGTTGGATGGCTGACTGCTGCGCCCGAGCCCTCAACCTGTGCACCAACATCCGACCCCCCTTGTCCCCCGTAAGATAAAACTTGTGACGAAAGTGCAAAAGGGCATACTCCGCTCGATTTAGGTCAAGGTGTTTTAGCATGCGTCTCTTCGTCTCTAACTCCCTCCATACGCATGGAGCCCCTGTCCTCTTATGTATCGCCTCCAGTTCACCCACCTCCTTCTCCAGTGCAGTGCATTTCTTCCTACGCATCCGAGCATAAGTCGCAGACAGCGCAAGAAACTCTCCCCGGACCACTAGCTTGAGAGCTTCTCAAACGGACTCCAGGGCCATACCATCTGCATCATTGGTGGCGAAGTACTGGGTGATAACTTCCCTAATGCGAGTGACTGCCAACTCCGAATGGAAGAGAGAATCTCGGAGACGCCAGCCAGTAAATGGCGGCCGCTGCCCACTACCGGTAAGCTGAACAGAAATAAGGGCGTGGTCTGACAAAGAGCGCGGGGTGATAGTTGCCGCGGACATGTGGGGGAAGAGAGAGGTCGTAGCCAAAAAGTGATCTAAGCGCGCATAAGGTTTATGAGCTGAGGAGTAATATGTATAATCGCGTTCTAGGGGGTGGTGAGCGCGCCACACATCATGCAGCCCCCCGTCGTGCAACCATTGTCAAAGGGCCCCGCTTGGTGCAAGCGCACAGGTCCAGATTTTGTTCCGTCAGGCGGTGAACGTCTTGTTGGAGCTGGTGGATCTCCTCAGCAGCCCCAAGTCGTGTTCCTCCAGAGTCACCACTCTCTCCCCTATAGCACTGACGTCTCAGCGCATCTCCCGGACATCTGAGGAGAGCTGGAAGCGGAGGCCCAAGATGTCCTCCTTAATGGCGGCAAAGAGCTCCATCATGAAGGCCTTGGTCGCCGGCGCGTCTGCATCAGCAGGCTGCGCAGCTTGGTGTTAGGGCTGCGAGGCGGTCGGACCCACCATCTTCTGCTGTAGATCTTTCGGGCGTTTATCCTTCTTGCCCCTAACCGTCGACATAGCGATGTTGATGAGGGCCCCATGAGGCACCAACAGGCTCCCGCTACAAGAGCACCTCTCCGCTCAGTCCGGGCCCAGGTCACCACCGGAAAGCGCCGCCCGCCGCCGCACGGGCCGATGGCGCACTTTCCTCTCACCAGCAATCTCCTCTCCTAGGCAGCAACCACGGGGGAGTGGGCCCCTACACCACCAACTGCAGAGGACTAGATACCATCAGGGCCGCCGCCTGCACACGTCCCGGCCGCTCCAGCCATCACGGCACTCCACCACCAACAGCCCCACGTGCTCCCCAAAGTCCTCGCAGGCAGTAGCAGTCAGGCCAAGACACCCCAAAGTCCTCCTAGGCACCACTCCAGGTAGGCCGCCGTCTCTCCCGGGCTCTCCACACCCAGGCTCTCACGTCAGTATCTGGGTGTCCACTAAGTCTCTCCCCCTCACTGTGCCTGGCCGCCATCTCACCCCATCTACTACCCCTGAGAGTGGCCCCTCAATGAAGCGCCAGTGCCAGGGGACGTCAGGGAATGCCAGAGTGGGCCGCCTGCCAAAATGCTGGCCGAAAGGAGGCCGCACACCAGCCCAGGCGGTCACGCTCTTCAGATTACAAGGGGGAAGGGCCCCCCCACTGAGCCACCCTCCGATCCGCGGGTCAGGATGAAGCGCCGCTGGTCTACTCAGCAACAGGCCCCATGAGGTCTGGAGAGCCGCCAAGACTTGGGGGGCGGCACTATCTCGCTGCCAATGCCGGGGCCCACCACCCGGAGCCCCAGCGGGGGCCCCACACAATCCAACGACCCGCAGACCGAGTCCCGGGCCTCAGGCCGACCGCCCACTCGCTCCTCACCTCTGGGCCGCAACCAGGGAGCTCGACCGCTGCCTGTATCGCGGGAGCTCCCCGCCTCTTCAATCACCTCTGGGCCGACCACCGCTCCGCCGGGAGACGCCGCCCCGAGCTCCGCAGCAGTCACTGCTTCCCCTGCACCTCTCTAAAAGCCCCGGATCCAGGGGCAGCCGCTCTCCATTCACCATGCGCCGCCCCGCGGCACGCCAGACTTCGTAGCGCAGAACACGAGGCGAGCTGGGTCCAGGGGGAGTCTGGGCTGCTCCACGCCGATCGGCGAAATGCCCTCACCAGGAGCAAAAAGGGGGTTACCACCGGGATCGGGACTGCACCGAGGCCCTGATGCGCCCCTTCAATGGCATGGATGGGCACTAGGTAGGGCGCTGCACAACGCTGAAAGTTGGGCGGCGGCGGAAGGCCTGGGAAAGACGTCGTAGTCCGCCGCCATCTTAGCCACGCCCCCCTATTGGTACTTTTAGAACAACACAAAGTTTAAGGAAAAGCAGAAGTATCAAGTTAGACAGTGTATCCGCAATGACGGACATTAACCCCTTATTAATAGTGACCACATAACCACCGTCTCCAAGTAGGAGCGCCTAATTACAAAAGACCTACTAATACGGTGAACGACTACTGTGACTATGAAATATGTCTTTCAAAACATTTGAATTCTGTGTTTGCTCTTCTTGTTAGGTCTTGATTCCAGGAAGATATAGGCTAATGGGTTTCAGGCTTGTGCTTTATGCACGCTTCAGGAATTTGCAGAATGAATGTCACCCAAACGTCGCACCTTGTTGAGGAGGCCATTGGGGTGAGAGTTGGTCACTTAAAATGGAGCGCCACGATAAATGAACTGTTCGAAGAAGCACAGGGGTTACCAGCTTCTCAAAAGGGCATGTCCTCTGTTTAGATAGCTGTCCAGAGGGCCAGAGACCTGGGTGGGGCCATCAATGTAAGCAATGGCCCGGAGCCGCCATGGCTAACTTGGAACTCCTGAGTCACTTTGCTTGTGTGGTGGCGGCAAAGAATCGTAGCATGCTGATATGGCTGGGTGGGGTTGTGAACACGATCCACAAACTGGCATGGGGACACTCACTTCAGGATCCTTGCTGCCTGGAAGCTCCTGCCACCCAACGAACAGGACTTTTATAGCAGAGATGTGTGTGCCCTGCCAGGCTGTTCCAGTTGTGCTGGCATCACCGAGCTGCACTAGATCAGTGCGGGCAACGGAGCAGACCACCCGAGGGCCTGACAAACCTGGAGGTTCATGGTGACAAAGAGTAATTCTTTTTAAGATTACTGTGAGGGTGTTACCAGTACTTCTTTAATGCAGTATTTTCATGGAAACCTTAAAAAAAGGTTAACACTAGCTACAGTATGATTGCGGTTACTAAAAAAGTAACATCTGATAGCACAGTAAGAATTTACACGTTTTTTCTTTTTGCAAATTATGCTAGACTAATCTTATACTCTATACCGCCCATCCTATAATTTGTGTAGCCTATTTTATATTTTGTTTAATTCTTTCTTTAAACTATTGGCTCTCTTATTCAAAGTGCTGTCTCTCACGGGCAGACGTCACAGCACTGTAAAAATATATAAGTCACCATTCCCTAGTGCACCAACCAGGATTCAAATTAGCGACCCTCCAGTTTGAGACAAAGACATCAGAAATTATGACACTAACCTTAGTGCCCCAGGCGATCTGAATGTCGTCTGAGTTGAGCCCATTTACGTAAAAGCAGGCCATAGGCTGTGTGTCCAGCAGCTTCATACGTGATCTCAATCTCCCAGACATACCAAGCCGCCTAAACGTCTCGATCAGAAAAGGCTACTCCAGGGAGTCAAACGTCTTATCGGCATCAGCTGACTTCGTGTTTGGGTTTACCTGATGCAGCACTGCGAATACTGCGAATACCGTCCATAGATCAACTGCTGTGGATTTATGAGGGACAAATCCCAACTCTACAGGGGAGACTATTTTCTCTAGGAGGACGGATAGCCGAGTGGCATCACCTCAGGCAAGAATTTATTATCACTGTTACGCAGTGGCAGAGGGCGATAAGATATACACTTACAGGGTCTTTCCCAGGCTTAGGGGGCACTGATATGACTGCATCACTTATAGACGCCAGCGACACACCGCCCTTCAATGCCTCGGTATAGACCTCTGGATAGGCCGCACCTCCACTGCACCCCCGTCCCAGGACAGGCCTCAACTCCTCTGCACCCCTTGAACAGGTCTCACCTCCTCAGCACAGTACAGGCCTCACCTCTTCTGCACCCCCTGGACAGGTGTCAGGGTGCAGGAAAAAGGAATCAAAGCTCGTCTTTGACTCGAAGTATCTGCCTTTGAACCGGCATTACAAAGATCACCCGCTCGCAAAAAGGTCGCGGGTGATTATAGCGCCAAACTGGGCATTTTCCCCTGTACTACCAACAGGGAGGACCGCGGTGGAAGTTGCCGGTCTAGTCCTGAGTTCCTGGACACGGGCGCAAGGTCTAGACCAGCTGTGAAGTGCGCCAGTTGATTTTAGAACCAAAGCACTTCACCAACGAATTTTCAGAGATTAGTCACGGTCTTTCTGTAGTCTAGTTAGATAGAAATAGTGCAATTTTGTGCCAGGCTTAGGTGCAGGTTAGAGCTCTTCGGTGCGTCGGTTAGTTAGTTCGGTAATTTAGAACTAGAGAGAAATACCAATTTAAAGTAAATAGGAAAACAGAAATATAAAGAGAAGAAGTAATACTTACCCATTGAATACTTCAGTTTGTGATTTCTTCGTTGCTTGGTTGACGGCGGAGGCTCCAGAAGGTTTCTAAGGGAGAAGAAAGAAGAATTCAGAAGATAAGAAAGTAAGGCAGAGAGTGAATGAACGAATGAGTGAAAAAGAATAAATTAACTCACAGAGTTAAAGGGTGCTAAAATGTTTTTATAATGCAGGTTACCAAAGAATAAAATACTTATATTGAAGAATAGATGAGGAGCAAAAGCCATAGGCACTCTGGGTAAGGAAATAGAGAGAGAGAGAGAGAGAGAGAGAGAGAGTAAGAAAGTGGAGAAGGAATTGAAGGACATCAGTAATGGTGTGCTTTTCTGTTACATCGATTTCCACTCATGCTTGCAGAGAGAGAGAGGGAGTAAGAAAGGAATAAAACAGAGTACAGCAGAAAGGAAGAAGTAAATTTGAAGAGCCAGAAGGTCAGGCAGTCTCTTCTCTGTCCCATTCCCCTTTCCCCCAGGTGGGTTCGCAAGGCCACTAGTTAACTCTTCAGTTGGTGGCTGGGCTGTGGGAAAACCAGTGGTGGAATTTGGAAAATCTCATTGTTCTGCTCCTTGGACTGTCGGCACTGTGAGTAACCACGCCCCTTGACAGAGTGAAGTGCCCACGTCAATACTCACCCGAGCAGAATGGCTAAAGGGTTCAATTTAAAAAATGTAGGAAATATTCTTAAGGAGATTCAACAAGAGTTGATTGGAGTCAGGGGGAAAACTAAGGTAATCAAATTTGAAATGAAGGCCCAAATTTTCTTAACTCAGTGCTCATTGTACTTCATGTGTCGGTCCACTGTCTTCCAGATGCACAATATCGTATAGCTTTCATTTTGTCGTATCTTGATTGTCGGAAGGAGGCACAGGCTACGAATAATAAATTACTGGAGTTGAGACAAGGGAATCGAGAGCTTGTCACTTACCTGGCCCACTTTAACAAACTTGTTGTAGAAACTGAATGGCCGAAGGCCAAAAGGGCAGCCTTGTTCTATCGGTGTTTGAAAGATGACTTAAAGGATGCTTTGTCACAGATCCCAAATCGCCCTACAGAAGTTTCAGCTTCGATTGATCTCGTTTTAGAGATAGACTATCGACAAAAGGAAAGAAGGGGTTAAAGACGGCGCGAATTTCGGCCCAGTGCACCACGTTTTGACCGGGTCAGAGCAGAGGTTGTCAAATCTAGTGATAAAGAACATGGAGTCGAACCTATGCAAATTGGAACTATTAGAGGCCCCCTTTCCAAAGATGAGAAAGAAAAGCGTAGACAGAATAATCTATGGCTTTATTGTGGTATCAGTGGACATTTTGTAAAAAAGGAATGTCCCAAGAAGCCAAAAACCTTCAAGAAGGAAAACTCTCTGCACCACCAGTAGAAGGAGATGGGCTGGTGGTTGCTAACAAGGATACAACTCCAATTTCTCATCAAGTGGCTAATACTCTACAAACTTCCGCTCCACACCTCATTCTGACGATGACCCTAAGATTTCGAGACAGAGTTCTTTCAGGAGTAGCTGTGATGCTGGACTCCGGTGCTACGGGGAACTTTTGTCACCTTAAATATGCCTCGAAAATTGGTCTGAGGCCTAAAAAGAGAAGTGAGGCAGTTAGGGCTGTTGAGGGTACAAATGTATCTTCCGGCCCAATAACCAGTCAGAGGCAAGTTGTGGAACTTGTCTCTGTCGAAGGTCAAAAGGAAGAGATTCAATTTAATTTGATCGATGCTCCGCAGTTTGGAATAATCCTGGGTTTCCCTTGCTTAACTGAACACAACCCAACAATTAACTGGAGTGATCGAACTGTGAAGTTTAACTCAAGTTATTGTTTAGAGAATTGCTTCGGAGAAAAGGAAAAAGAGCAATATGGAAATCCAGCAGCTTTATTATGCGAGCAAAAGATGATGGTGTGTGAGGTAAACTGTGAGTCTTCCGGTAGAATATCAAGAGTTTGCTGAAGTTTTCAGTGAATTGGAATCAAAGAAGTTGCCCTCACATCGGTCGTATGACTGCAAAATACGATTTGGAACCTGGATCTAACCTTCTTTGTAGCCAAATGTATGCGCTTACTGAAGCTGAAAACCGGCATCTTAAAGATTACATTCTAAAATACTTAGAAAACGGGTTCATACGACCATCACAGTCCCCCGTTTCTTCGCCGTTATTTTTCGTTCCGAAACGTGACCGAGATCTGAAAATGTGTATATATTATTGTGCCTTGAACTAGATTACAATAAAGAATCGTTATCCTCTTCCCCTGATTTCAGTTCTTCTAGATCAACTAAAAGATGCAAAAATCTGAAGTTAGATTTACAGGGGGTGTGCCATTTAATTTGAATGAGAAGTGGAGACGAATGGGAAAAAACAACTTTCAGAACAAAGTATGGATTATATGAGTACCAAGTGATGCCCTACAGTTTGAGCAACGCTCTGGCAGCGTTCCAGTACTTCATTAATGATGTTCTGAAGGAGTTCATTGATCAATGCGCGATTGTTTACATCAAAAACATTTTGATTTATTCTTCATCAGAAGATCAGCAACAGGTCAAAAGAGTTTTACATTGCCTGAAGGAAAGCGAGCTTTACGTAAAACTTGAAAATTGCGCTTTTGGAGTGAAACCTGTGGATTTCTTGGGATTTGTAATTGCTCCAGAAGGTCTTACCATGGATGCTAAAAAGAATGAGGGGTTCTTAAATCGGCCTACTCCAACCTCTGTGAATGAAATACAGAGCTTCATCGGGTTTGCAAATTTCTATCGCAGATTCTTCGAGAATTTTCCCTGAAGGTACCTCCAATTACTAAATTGCTACAGAAAGGAGTACCATAAAGTTTGATGGTCTGCCGAGGCAGAAGATGCTTTCCAGTAATGAAAGAAGAGTTTTTCCGCCGCGCCAATTCTGTTGCTTGCGGATCCTAAGCAACCGTTTTAGCTGGAGACTGATGCTTCTGAAAAGGCCGTCGGAGGGGTACTTTCACAGAGACACTAAGAGACCGAACAGTTGCATCCGGTGGCATATTACTCTAGAAAATTGCAACTGATACTATTTCAGAAAAAGAACTACTCGCTTTCAAAGATGCCTTCCAAGAATGGCGACATTACCTTCTCAGAGCAAAACATGTGGTGACGGTATTCACCGATCACCGGATTCTTCAGTTTCTGAAGTCTGCCAGAACGACCACAGCATGCCAACTTAGGGGGTCCCTGTATTTCTCCGATTACGACTTTGTAATAATTATCGGCCGGGCAGAAATAACGGAAAGGTAGATGCCTTGTCTCGCATTGACACGGATGGAAGAAAGAGTCCCATTAGAGATTGTTGGACTTGGCCCTTTTTGCAGGGTCATCCCTGAACTTTTTACCTTCCTCCTGTATTTTGTCTGACCTATTTTTATTGGTTTAATGACTCTGTGCACTTTACCACTGCTGATCAGTGCTAAAGTGCATATGCTCTCCATATTATAAATTAATGTATTAATCAGTGGTTCCATGTTTGGCTATTTGGTTTACTTGTCAGACCCTAGTCTAGTGCACTGAGTGTGCCCAGGGCTTGTAAATCCAAATGCTGCTGGTGGGCTTGCAGCACTGGTTGTGCCACCCACGGAAGCAGCCTTGTAAAACGTGTCTAAGGTCTGCCATTGCAGAGCCTGTGTGCAGTCTGGTACTGTCATGCTGACTAGGCCAGTGCACCCACTTGCCAGTCCCTAAACCTTCCCTTTTCTTCAGATCAGACACCCCTATGGTCGGCCCAAGGGCAGGGTGCATTGTAAGTATAAGGTAGGGCAAGCCCTGATGTGTGTGGCATGTCCTAATAGTGAATTACAGCCATTTTCGTTTTTCACTATTGCAAGGCTACCTGTTCTCCATAGGCCAGAATGGGCTGTTAGAATTGTTACATTTTATAATCCTAACTGACTCATGGTAGAAAATCGAGTTTAGTAATAGTATGCCTGAACTCAGAATAATAAAATACATCTTTTAGTGAAGCTGGTTTTAATATTCTGTGTTTGCAAATACCACTTTTAAAAAGTAGGTATTTGCTTGCCTAACCTTTCAAGCCTGCCTCTGCTAGTTTGTGTACTCCTTTGTCTGGTTTTGTGAGTGACAGGGCTGGGGGATTCCAAGAGACAAGATGAGTCACCCAGTGGTGAATAGAGAGATCTGCATCTAGATGGGAGGGAGGAATTGCACCTGAAATCTTAATAGGGCTGTGCCTGCCTTCCACAATACTTGCTCTACCTCTCGGGGAGAGGCTGATGTCTCTGCCCTGCACACTGAAAGAAGAGAAGGAGTCCTGTAAACAAAGTGCTCCAGGACTGTGCTTGCCTTCCACAATGCTGGCTCCCCCTCCTGTGGGGTCTCTGATGTGCCTGCCCTGCACTGTGAAAGGAAAGGAGAAGTCTGGTAAACAGAGTGCTTCAAACTGGTTTGGACTGGGCAGAGGCCTCTCTCCTCTCAGAGATCAAAGGATTTTGGGGTAAAAATATTGGGACCCTGATCCCATGAAATTAGATCACCTGGACTACAAGAAGAAACCTTTACTGAGGAGAGAAACCTGAAGAAACTGAGGAGAGACTATTCCCAAGCTGAAGTGCTGCTTGGGGGATTGGCCTGCAGTGGTTGCCTTACTGCCAAAGGAAGGAGAATGGACCTTTGTGTACTTTGCTTTCAACTTGTGAAGAATCTCGAAGGGCTTGGAAAAGAGCTTGCCTCCTGCTGAAGTCTTAGGGACAACTGACTTCAACCCCCAGCTCCCCAGAGTTTTTGTGGAAGTGCCTGCTGCTGTTTTGGGCCTTCTGAGGAACTGGGTGTCGCAAGGAGCTGGAAGCGCGACTCAACGAGAAGAAGCGTGTCGCCATCGCTGTGCCTGCCATCGCAACTCCGAAGGAGGGTGTCGCCGCTGGATCTGTCACACTGCACCGCATCAGGAGAAGAATCTCACAACGAGGTCGGAGTGTGTTGCCGTCGCTGTGCCTGCCATCGCAACTCTGAAGGAGGGTGTCGCCACTGGAACTGTTGCATTGTACCGCATCGACAAAGAGCACCTCGCACCCCCCGAGAAGCGCGCCGCCGTCGGAGCAGCTGCCGTCACATCTTGAATGTCGCTGCTGTAGTTGTCGCATCGTGTGGAAGCTCCACGCATCGTGGGAGAAGAGCATCCCAGCTGGAGCTGCTGCCGTCGCATGTTGGATGTCGCCGCTGTAGTCCACGCATCAAACGAAAACTTTTCCCATCCCTGAGAAGCGTGCCGCATCTGGAAGATCTTCACGTCTTTCTTTCTTTGCACCTGAACTTTGCCACATTTCCCATCACTGCGACATTGCTTGTCGTGGAAGCGCAACGCATTCCTAACGTACATTGCCGCAGAGTGTCGCATCTAAGAACTGAACTGAACTAAGCTTAAATCTACCATCTTAAAGTAATCATAGTGTGTATTTTTGTCATTTATGGTCTTGTGGTAACTCTATATAAAGTCTACTTATTTTTTATATAAAACCTGCGTGGTGTCCATTTGTAGTGTTGTCACTGAGTTACTGTTGGACTTGGCCCTTTTGGCAGGTTCACCCCGAAACTTTTTGCTATTGCCTAGCCTGTTTCTGTAACCTGGTGTTGGTGATTTTAGGCCTCTGTGCACTTTTTCACTGTAGTCCAGTGTAAAGTGCGTGCACTCTCTGTGTATGTGTGGTGAGCAGCCTGCCCTCCCATAGGAATGCATGGGGAATATGTGTGACCATGGTAGTTCCTGATGTGTGGGGAGTGCAGGGTCGAGTTTGGTATGTGCGAACTTGTGTGATTAAATGCTACATGATGATGTGCGTGGATTTATTGTGTCTAGTGTGCAAGTGCCACTTTTAGAAGTTGGCATGTCTGTTCAGTGAATGTGAATTGACTGTCTGGCTTGTGATTGGCTGGAGCTGGCTGGTGTGCCTGGCTCCAGGAGTCAGGATGTGTCTGCCCCGGTGGTGAATGGAGAGATCTGCATGTTGATGGGAGGGAGGAATGTACCTGGGACCTGAATAGGGCTGGGCCTTCCCTCCACAATGCTGGCTCCGCCCCCTGTGATGCGGCTGATGTCCCTAGTCTGTCCTCTGAATAGGGAGAGGGGATGAGCCAAACAAAGTGCTACAGGGCTGTGCTTTCCTGTCACAATGCTGGCTCCACCTCCTGTGGAGTGTCTGACGTCTCTGCCCTGCACCTGTGTCACAAAGGGATTAGGTGTATAAAAGAGGGGCTGTGACCCCATGATTTGGTTCTTGTTTCCGGACTTGAAATTTCCAGGGGCGTGCTGCTGCTGGGGCCCAGGGGAAGCCTTGCCTCCCTGGGCCCTGCCCAGCCCCTGGATTGCTGGAGGACTTCTTTCTGGACACCCTCCTGCCCTCTTCACCTAGGAGGACTTTGCTGCTGGGACCCTCCTTGTTGTGTGGGTCATTTCCTGGGGCCCTTGGTGATTTCTGGGCCCGCAGCGCCTTGTGGGTGCTTTATCATGGTTGCTGGGCAGAGCGCTGTCGTTTTCCCTCAGGGGGAAGCGCTCCTGCCCTTTTGCCGGCAGCGCAGGTGCCACCCCGCTTAGTTTAATGCCCCCAGAGTGCGCAGGCACCCACCCTGCATCTTCGTTTTCTTGTGGAAATTATTAAGCATGCCAACCCTTTTTATATGCGCCTTAACGGGTGCCCACCCTATTTCTACTTTTATTTTGTACTTCGAGGGTGCCTACCCCTTGTTATCCCCCAAAAAGTGCTGCCGCCACAGCTGCGGCATAGCAGGAAGTCAGGCAGTCGATGCCTGGAGCGGGGCGGGACTTCTGATGGAAGACAGGAAGTCCCCGCCACCCGAGATCTGCCCGGAGCCTCGCCGGCTCCATTTAGTAGTGAAGTGAGGAGGTGGCAGCGGCCGCCATAGGCAGCGGGGGGCTCCCGAGAGGAACAGGGAAGCCCCGCACCACAAGCGAAGTATGGCCGCCGCTCCAGGGAGCGAGCAGAGCCCGCCCGAAGTCCTGCCTGAGGTCCGGTGAGTGAGGGAGCCTTGATTGATGTCAGAAGCCCCCGTGGGGGCAGGGGGGCAAAAGGTGCTCGCTGCACCAATCGTGATGCCGTGCAGGCACAGCGCTGGATCCCTCCTTTTTTGTCGAGCAGCTCCAGCCTGATAGTGGGGCTGCTCCAACGATGGGGCTAATTTGATTTAAAAGCCCCCAGTGCCTGACTGAGGCACCACGGCCAGGGTGCATTTAGGGCAGCCCCGGATGGCAGTGGGCCACCCCAACATTATTCCTAGAGCCAGAGGGCTCCCCCATTGGGGGCATTTCTTCTTTAAGGAGCCAGAGTGCTCCAATGCACACAGTTGTTTCAGAGCCAGAGGGCTCCAACGCGGTGCACTGTTTCTTCCAGAGCCTAGAAGGCTCCAAAAGTGCGCAATTTGTATTTCTAGAGACTGAGGGCTCCAGCATTTGGCGCAGTTTTGCTCCTAAGGGCCAGTGAGGGCCCATGTTGCAGTTTGCTTCACAGCTGCCCAGCAAGTAGTGGGCAGCTGCACCGTTTAGGTTTTTCTTTCTAGGGACCTGTCTCTGGACTCAGGAGTGAGTCGCACTCCTTCGCCCCTACCTTGGCCTTCCACAGCTGCGAAGCACTTAGTGCCAGCTGCAGCGTTTAGGCCCTGTTCTTGTCCTCAGCTGCCCAGCAAGTAGTGGTCAGCTGCCACGTTTACGTTTTGGTGCAGTGGCGCAACCGGGACCTTGATGTGAATTATGTGCTAATGCTTTGGGTGTTAGGAAATGTACTGTGTGTAGTATGTTTTGCGCACCCTGTGTTGGAAGCCTCTAAATATGATGTATGTATAGGAGGCTGTTTTACCTGTTTAGGTATGTTAGGGAGATTGTACCTCCCTGTGTGATTTACCCCCCTAGTGTAAGGTTTTACTTAGGTGGTGAGGGTCTAATGTAGTTAGACTGGTGGGAAACTGTGTATGATGGATTTCACGGCACAGACTGTTGCAAGTGCAGTGATTATCAGTGTTTACTGACTGTACGTTCTATGACCTATTTTTACTTGTACGTTTTAGTTCACCTTTACCAAGTTCACTTTGTGATAATCCTGACAGTGGTCCATGTGGCCCTGTCAGGTGTACATAATCCTTTGTAAATATTGCCCTTGCCAGTTGGTACAATGTACATCCTGTGATTATTATTCTGATGTGTTTTGATCATACAAAAGGCTATTTTTGATATAACCTTGTGTGGAGTTCCTTTTGTGGGGGGCCTGGGATGTTGTTGCTTGTGGGTGCTTGCGCAAATGCTTTACAAATTGCCTCCGGGATAAGCCTGACTGCTCGTGCCAAGCTACCAAGGGGGTGAGCAGGGGTTATCTTTGGCGTGTAACTCCCTTGCCCTGACTAGAGTGGTGGTTTCTGCCTGGCTTTGGCGCAAGCCTCAGCCAACCAGAAACCCCATTTCTAACAGTTACTGTATGTGGTCACAGCTGCTTAACTTATAACGCCTCTGAAATAAGCCTTGACTGCTCGTGCCAAGCTACCTAGAGGGTGAGCAGGGGGTATTTTAGGAGTGTAATCCCCTTATCCTGATTAGAGGAGAGGGTCCCTGCTTGTCACAAGTGCCTACCTGTGCCAACCAGAGACCCCCAAATCTATCAGAGATCAAAAGATAATTCCTGAAACTAAGATCGTTGGAGCCACTAGTGAGAAAACTCTCGTAGACAAGGTGAATGAAGCCTTAACTTCTGAAGAAATGCGGACCTGGGCAGAGAAGGAGTCAACTTGAGAAATTGTCGATAGATTACCGTTTCATTCCAAGACCTTGTACTAACCAATCAAAGAACTTCAACAACAAGCATTGATCGACTGTCATGACAGTCCATTGGCTTGTCACCCTGGAATCCATCAAACGGAGGAGTTGTTAAGGAGACAGTTTTGGTGGCCAGGGTTGTCCAAAGATGTTCAAGTTCATGTGGAAGGCTGTGAGATTTGTGCAATGGGAAAGACAGATAAGCTGGCTCCTCAGGGTTTATTGAGACTGTTGCCTACCCCTCCATTTTCCTGGCACACTGTGACTATGGATTTGATTGTTGAATTGCCTTCGCGGAACGACACCTGACCAGGGCGCAGTGTATAGTGACAATACTGACCACAACAGATGATGACACGGAACGACCCCTGACCAGGGCGGAGTGTATAGTGACAATACTGACTACAACAGATGATGACGCGGAACGACACCTGACCAGGGCGGAGTGTATAGTAATAATACTGGCAGCAACAGATGATGACGCGGAATGACACCTGACCAGGGCGGAGTGTATAGTGACAATACTGACTACAACAGATGATGACGCGGAACGACACCTGACCAGGGGGGAGTGTATAGTGACAATACTGACTACAACAGATGATGACGCGGAACGACACCTGACCAGGGGGGAGTGTATAGTAATAATACTGGCAGCAACAGATGATGACGCAATGGCCTGCATATTTAAGTGGAGTTGATGTAACATTTGAGTATGATCTGACTCTCGGCATTCAAGAATTTATGCACTATACACAAAATATACCACAAACTCCCAACATCCTACCCACTGAGGACTAAAAGAGAGTCTTCTATACAGATGGCTCTGCACGTCATGTGGTTGTTATGTCTCAGGAATACTCAGTGACATGTGCTGCATGCAGGGAAATTGTGAAAACGCCAAATTCAAACCACTATACACTCACATTAAAAACTTTGGTGACCGCACTGCACAGCTCACAGATATTCACACCATGCTGCTCACATGACGGAAGGCTGATCCATCCATTCCCACACTGATAGTGTCAGATTCATCCTTCAGTGCAAGGGTACAATGTTGATTTAGCGCAATGGCATTTGAAAGGTACCAGAGGTTCAAAATGGAAACCCATTAAAAATAAGCAAGCACAAGGTAAGCGTTTTTATTTTTTTTAATTTTAATTTTCCCTCGTCGTCGTCTATTGACTCCCTCCCCACCCCACCCCGCCCCACCACCTTTACTTCACGGGCAGCCCTGTGCATAGATTCCTCATAGTGAAGTTAGATGAGTTGCAGCGCACAGTTCCCGGATAGGCCCCCGGATAGAAGGCCCAGCTCAGCCCTAGGGGCCCCCGGATAGAAGAGCCCAGCTCAGCCCCAGGGGCCCCCGGATAGAAGGCCCAGCTCAGCCCTAGGGGCCCCCGGATAGAAGAGCCCAGCTCAGCCCCAGGGCCCCTAAATAGAAGGGCCCAGCTCAGCCCCAGGGCCCCCAGATAGAAGAGCCCGGCTCAGCCCCTAGGGCCCCCGGATAGAAGGGCCCATAAGACTGGCTTCTCTGAGCCCACAGCAGGGCCCAGAGCTACACACTAGTGTGTGTGTGTGTGTGTCTGTCTGTCTGTATGTCTGTGTGTGTGAGAGACATGTATGTGTGTGAGATGTGTCAGTCTCTGTGTGTGTGTGTGTGTGTGTGTGTATGTATGTCTGTGTGTGTGAGAGAGATGTATGTGTGTGAGATGTGTCAGTCTGTGTGTGTGTGTCTGTTTGTCTGTATGTCTGTGTGTGTGAGAGAGATGTATGTGTGTGAGATGTGTCAGTCTGTGTGTGTGTGTGTGTCTGTCTGTCTGTCTGTATGTCTGTGTGAGAGAGATGTCTGTGTGTGAGATGTGTCAGTCTGTGTGTGTGTATGTTTGTGTCTGTCTGTATGTCTGTGTGAGAGAGATGTATGTGTGTGAGATGTGTCAGTCTGTGTGTGTCTGTCTGTCTGTATGTCTGTGTGTGTGAGAAAGATGTATGTGTGTGAGATGTGTCAGTCTGTGTGTGTGTGTGTCTGTCTGTCTGTATGTCTGTGTGAGAGAGATGTATGTGTGTGAGATGTGTCAGTCTCTGTGTGTGTGTCTGTCTGTATGTCTGTGTGTGTGAGAGAGATGTATGTGTGTGAGATGTGTCAGTCTGTGCGTGTGTGTGTGTGTGTGTGTCTATACATAAGACTGGCTTCTCTGAGCCCACAGCAGGTCCCAGAGCTGCACACCAGTGTGTGTGTGTTTGTGTCTGTCTGTCTGTCTGTATGTCTGTGTGTGTGAGAGAGATGTATGTGTGTGAGATGTGTCAGTGTGTGTGTGTGTGTGTGTGTGTGTGTGTGTGTCTGTCTGTCTGTGTGTGTGAGAGAGATGTATGTGTGTGAGATGTGTCAATCTGTGTGGGTGTATTTGTGTGTGTGTGTCTATGTGTTTCTGTCTGTATGTCTGTGTGTGTGTGTGAGAGAGATGTATGTGTGTGAGATGTGTCAGTCTGTGTATGTGTGTGTGTGTGTGTGTGCGTGTGTGTGTGTGTCTGTACATAAGACTGGCTTCTCTGAGCCCACAGCAGGGCCCAGAACTGCACACCAGTGTGTGTGTGTGTGTGTGTGTCTGTCTGTATGTCTGTGTGTGTGAGAGCGATGTATGTGTGTGAGATGTGTCAGTCTGTGTGTGTGTGTCTGTCTGTCTGTCTGTCTGTGTGTGTGAGAGAGATGTATGTGTGTGAGAAGTGTCAGTCTGTGTGTGTCTGTATGTCTGTGTGTGTGAGAGAGATGTATGTGTGTGAGATGTGTCAGTCTGTGTGTGTGTGTGTGTCTGTGTGTCTGTGTGTGTGAGAGAGATGTATGTGTGTGAGATGTGTCAGTCTGTGTGTGTGTGTGTGAGTCTGTCTGTCTGTATGTCTGTGTGTGTGAGAGAGATGTATGTGTGTGAGATGTGTCAGTCTGTGTGTGTGTGTGTGTGTGTGTGTCTGTACATAAGACTGGCTTCTCTGAGCCCACAGTAGGGCCCAGAGCTGCACACCAGTGTGTGTGTGTGTCTGTCTGTCTGTATGTCTGTGTGTGTGAGAGAGATGTATGTGTGTGAGATGTGTCAGTCTGTGTCAGTCTGTGTGTCTGTGTGTGTGTGTCTGTCTGTCTGTATGTGTGAGAGAGATGTATGTGTGTGAGATGTGTCAGTCTGTGTGTGTGTGTGTGTGTGTGTGTGTGTGTGTGTGTCTGTACATAAGACTGGCTTCTCTGAGCCCACAGCAGGGCCCAGAGCTGCACACTAGTGTGTGTGTGTGTGTGTGTCTGTACATAAGACTGGCTTCTCTGAGCCCACAGCAGGGCCCAGAGCTGCACACCAGTGTGTGTGTGTGTGTGTCTGTCTGTCTGTATGTCTGTGTGTGTGAGAGAGATGTATGTGTGTGAGATGTGTCAGTCTGTGTCAGTCTGTGTGTGTGTGTGTGTGTCTGTCTGTATGTCTGTGTGTGTGAGAGAGATGTATGTGTGTGAGATGTGTCAGTCTCTGTGTGTGTGTGTGTGTGTGTGTGTCTGTACATAAGACTGGCTTCTCTGAGCCCACAGCAGGGCCCAGAGCTGCACACCAGTGTGTGTGTGTGTGTGTGTGTGTGTGTGTCTGTACTTAAGACTGGCTTCTCTGAGCCCACAGCAGGGCCCAGAGCTCTCCAAGGAGCTTTGAGAGTCTCCACCATGAGGCTCCAAAAGTATTTGTGAGCCAGGCCTTCCTTGATTATAGCTGCACACGTGTAGTTGTGTTTCCTCCGTGAAGGACATGTTTTTCCCTCTGGAGAAGCACATTGACCGCCCCTCTATCAGTCTTAAGAGAGCTCCCTTCTCTTTACCTCTCTAGAAACAGACTTACTCCTGTCGGCCATGGCAGGAGTACATCTTTCATAATTTGAAGGGGCTGAGAAAAGATTTGTTTTTACCAAATATGTTTGTTGATGTGTCCGAACGGTCAGGGCCTCTCGTCCGGAACAGTTATCCCCCATAGAATTCACACATATAACAATTTATACAATACACAAATATATTAAAGGTGTAAAGCCTGCTTTTGTGAGCAGTAAAAGTGACGTTTATGCTGGTAAAGAAAGACTATCAGTGCTTTTATGTTGAAAGAAACATAGAAATCGCTTTGTGAATTGCACCTCATGTTTTGCAAGGATGTTTGAGTGACACAGACAAAGTCACCACATTTTCCTTTGTGTTGGAAAAGCTTTCAAGTTTGATCAAAAGAGGTAAGCTCAAGCTACGTAAATGCAGACTCGCACTATGTTGGAGGGAGATTCTGGTTTCTGTATTTTGCCTCTGTACCACTCGTTTTTTCGGTATTTCTGTGCCCTTGCCTTCTGTTCCACTCGGTGTTGTGCCCTTTTGCCTTCTGTGCCACTCATTTCACCCTCGATTTTGTGCCCCTTTTCTTTCTGTTACCTTCGTTGTCCCTCACCGCCCTCGCAGCTGTGTCCCCTGCGTCCCAGCCCCCCTGACTGCCCACTGCCCATTCGCTGCCCCCGCCTCCCAACTGATCCTCCCTCCCACCTCCCCATATATGCCAGCCGCTGCACGGCCGTGCCGCTGGCGCACAGAAGGCGTGCCCGTCTGCGCCTGGACCACGCCCAGTGCCAGAACCCCTGGGCCCCGCACCGGCCACGATGACCGCCGCCACTACGACGCCAGCACTCTGCACGCTCTCAACTCCGGACGGTGCCACACCTGCTTCAAGGCCACCCCGAAACGCACACACGGCCCCTTCACCTGCCGGAACTGCAGCTACACCAGCCTCAGAGCAGACAAACCACCGCCAAGAAAGACCCCAACCACCTCCGATGCATACTACTGAACACCCGCTCCGCACGCAAGCATGCCGTCGAGCTCAGGGACCTGCTCGACACAACATCCCCGGACGTCGCCTTCCTGACAGACACCTGGTTTAACGACTCCTCTGCACCCAACATCGCCATAGCCATCCCAGACAGCTACAAGATCACCCGCAGAGACTGCACCAACGGAGTCGGAGGAGGAATCACCATCGTCCACAAGAACAGCATCAGGGTCTCGATTAGCACCGACGACGCATTCAGCACTGCCGAACACATGCATTTCCAGATCCACACAGACCCTAATTCCACCCTCAGAGGCACCCTCGTCTATCAACCCCTCGGACCCCGCCCCCAGTTCAGCGACTCCATCGCCGACTTGATCAGCACGCTCACCCTGACCTCCGCTGACTACATCCTCCTCGGAGACCTGAACTTTCACCTTGAGAACAACAATGACAACAACTCCACAACCCTGATCGATAACATCACCAACCTCCGACTGAAGCAACTCGTTACAATGCCCACCCACTCCACTGGCAACACGCTTGACCCCGTCTCCTCCTCAAGCCCGTACGTCTCCATCAGCCACACCACCGAACTCCTCTGGACCGACCACTGCTGCATCCACTTCGCCTTCCAGAAACCCACCACACACCATCGCACCCACCAGATCCCCCGCCGCTGCTGGAGCAAACTCACTGAAGACCAATTACATGCAAACCTCACTGTCAGCCCACCCAGAGAACCCTCCAACACTGACGACGCTGCCCACAGCCTCAGACGCTGGATCGAGGACACAAGATCACAAGCCCTGTGCGACTCCCTCGCCACCTTCTTCCACCGTAAGATAGCAGACATACACGACAGCTTCAACACCCAGACAGCCCCAACAGGCAACAACACAACAGACCCTCCGTACACCATCGACCATGATCCGCTGCTAGCCTGGGCCAGCGTGAGCATCGATGACACCATCAAGACTATGTGCTAAATCCACTCCGGCTCTCCGGCTGACCCATTCCAACACCACGTCTTCAACAGAGCAAGCTCCATCGCACCCAACCTGCTCAACGTCATGTAAATGTAAATTGATACTTGTATAGCACCCTACTCACCCGCAAGGGTCTCAAGGCGCTTGTACGAATACCGCTGTGGAACCCATCCTGGCTTTCCCTCTGAGGTGTCCACTCCTGGGCACCCCCAAGGTGGAGGCCAGGCATCCTTAGCGTTGTGGGGGCCGTTGTGGAGATTAAGCAAGCTATTGCCCAGAGTTGCAGAGTGGGACTCCATGATTGGAATAGGCACCGAAGTAAGAATTATCAGGTCCGTGGAATTTTTGAGCCCAAGACCCTCCGAGGCGGTGAATTGAACCCTGGTCCCGGGCTAGACCTCTGCATCAGGGTCTGCCGCTCTAACCATGTACCGGGTCTCAGCTTCGATGAGGACACTATAGCCGAGGCATTAAGGTCAACGCCATCAATCCTGACCAACCCCCCGATCTCGACATCTGGAGGACCCTCCGATGAATGGATCACACTGACGGAGATGAAGAAGGAACTTATCAGAATCACCCTACATGGGATCATGATGACAGAATACTTGAGAAGTAATATAGCACCGCAAGGTCTAATTGTCAACATAATTCCAAGACTTTTTCTGGATGATAAACGGTTCAAAGTGGATTGGTGCCAAGTGTCTTGGAAGTGTACCAAGGACCTACTTTTTTTGATTAGCCAAACAGCGAAACGTCTTTCGGATGCGCTACAAGAAAAAATCTTAGCCCTGGAAGCCACCATGAAAAACGCAATATCTAAGAATAACAAGTCAGCATTTACGACAAAATTATCGGAGATTAACAAAGAAATGGCTGACCACCATGATTTTCTACTCAAACAAAAGACAACCAAACTTGAAAAGGACATTGCTAAATTCGCGAAAGAAAAAGTATATCCCTACCTAAAGGATGACTTCAAAGGGAAAAAGAATAACTATTCATCTG
Source organism: Lissotriton helveticus (assembly GCF_964261635.1). Lineage (NCBI taxonomy): Eukaryota > Metazoa > Chordata > Amphibia > Caudata > Salamandridae > Lissotriton > Lissotriton helveticus. The sequence continues at coordinate 670,811 of NW_027611726.1, read as the reverse complement.
ATGAGAACTCAGGGAGTGATAACAGACGCGGATCAACAAGCAGCGATTCAAGTGGCGGACACTCTTCGAAGAATCTCCGACCACCACGTACATGGCAACAAGGCTACCACCAAGGCCCAGCCTTCCACGGACCACCGCAGATGGTACCCCCATGGCAATACCCCTTCTACCCACAGGGCCGCCCGCAATTCTACCCCCTCAATCCGCCACCTTTTCAAGGCAGAGGTTGGGGCAGAGGAAGAGGGCGAAAGCGAGGCGGGCAGAAAGGAGTACAGTGGCAGGACCAAACACCAGCACCAACTGCGATAGAGACCAGGAGCACGACATCCAGAGGGAGACGAGTTTGATTGTCAATTTATCAGACAGAACTCTCTCACCAATAGAGAAAAAAGTCTTAGAGAAGGGACTTGGATTTGTCCCTACCCCAACCCCGGATACCTTCCAAGAGACGATTGAGCTCAAACAATTCTTCAGGAAGATACGCCTACGTGCCTTCTTCGAGAACCAACCTGAACTGCCGAGTCTAGACACAGGCCTAAAAAAGCCTTCCACTTTCACCCCCACTGATGGGATGGTACCGCCAGAAGTCCTAACCTTCGAGCGGGCAGTGTTGAGGAGCCTGCGGAACAAACCGGTGACCAAACCCTTCCACAACTTATCCACTGCAGAAAGACTAGCATCCAACAATCTGGGCAGAGATGAGTCCATCATCATCAAGCAGGCAGATAAAGGGGGAGCAACAGTCATACAAAGCCACGAGGACTACGATCGCGAATGCAGGAGACAACTGGCAAACATGACGCACTACAGACCACTCATAGAGGATCCCACCAAACGGCTCTCCAACACCATCATGGGTCTCGTCATTGAGGCTGAGACAAATGAGTGGATAAGTAAGAAGGAGGCAGAGTTCTTGGTTACACCGGACCCAGTAACACCTTACTTCTATACCCTTCCAAAAATACATAAGGGTATCTCTCCAGTCCCCGGGAGACCTATTGTCTCGGGCATCGGGTCATTATTAGAACCGCTATCGCAATTTTGCGATGCCTTTTTTCAACCGCTGGTGAAACAAATTCCATCGTATTTACAGGATACCAGAGACGTCCTCCGCCTGATCGCCGATATCGACGGGAGAGAAGACATCGACTTGCTTCTCACCCTTGACGTGGAGGCATTGTATACTAATATCCCTCAACAAGCTACACTTGAAGCAGTTGACTCATTGATGCGAGAAGAAGAATGGCTGTCCCCAACACCGATAGCCTTCATTATGGAACTAGCCCACATTGCCCTCACTGAAAATTTCTTCAGATATGAATCTCAGCTGTACCATCAGGTCCGTGGGACCTCTATGGGTTCGACATTTGCGCCGAGCCTGGCATGTATTTACATGGCCTCGTTCGAAAAGAATCACATTTACCCTCCAGATCACAACCCATACCGAGAGAATCTTACTCTCTGGCGTCGTTACATCGACGACATTCTGATCTTCTGGAAGGGGGACCGACCTAGCTGCGAAGCCTTCTGCGAGTGGATTAATCAACAAGACCCATTCCTGAAGTTCACGGGCACCATCTCCGAATCATCGATACCTTTTCTTGACTTAACTATCTGCTTGGAAACAGAAACAATTAGTACTTCCCTCTACAAAAAGGACACTGACAGAAACAGTTTACTCCTCTATCAAAGCCACCACACAAAAGCCTTGAGGGATAATTTGCCCTTCGGGCAATTCCTTCGCATACGGAGAAACTGTAGCTCTGTCCAGAATTACAAACATGAGGCTCGGATTCTGCAACACAAGCTCCAGGAGAGGGGTTACCCCACACGACTGTTGAAGAAATCATTTAAAAGAGCATTAAATAACGACAGAGAGGCCTTACTGGAGGTGCACACAAAAGAACAAGACGACACCATAACCTGCGTTACATCTTTCACCAGTCATTCAACTTTCATTAAAAAGGCTATTAACTCACACTGGGGGATCCTGAACTCCGCAGGGATGGAATTATCGCGGCCCCGATTTGCCTTCAAGAGGACAGCGAACCTGAAAGACACGCTGATTCACACCCGCCCGAAAAAATCGAGCACTCGACCAGTCAAGACCTTATGGGATCTCCCTCCAGTCACTGGACATTATAGATGTGGCTCATGTGTAGTATGCCCCCAAACCATCCAGGGGAAAACTATTGAACTACAAGGGGACTTCACTTGGACCATAAACAAACACACCAATTGTAATAGCTCGAGGTGTATCTATGTCCTGCTGTGCCCCTGTAATATGCTTTACATTGGGATGACGATGCGCCCTGTGAAAGAGCGCATCAGGGAGCACAATAGCAACATTCGCTGTGCAAAAACACATACAAGACTTTATGACCACTGTAAAGAATATAACCACTCCACTGAGAACATGCGTTGGACTGTCCTCGAGTGCCAACCTGGAATGAACCAACAAGCCCTCTTCAGATTGGAGCAGAGATGGGTGCATCGCCTTCGCACCGACGAACTCGGCCTCAATGATGCGGTGCCGTGGACAATGCTAGCTAGATAGTTCACTCTAGGGACTGATTGTCCTCCCCTAAGTTACTTCGAATTCTGGCTGAGACTTGTTGCCACCCGTTCTCGAAACGGGGTTAGAGAAGCTCTCTATACGAACCCATTGCCCCTTCACCAACATCGATTTTGAGCCATTGAGTAAACCACTTCCCCGTTCCAATATGGCTCCCGCGTTTCACCCCTTACTACAACCAGGGGGAATCATCACTGTCTATACCGGCGTCACGTTGCCTAGCAACAGGCTTAGGACACGCCCCTACGGCGCCCGCGCTTCATGGTCTTATCTGAGGCAGCGGCTGGTCGCGACTCCACCGGCTGACCTGCGGTAATACCGACGTGGGAGGGGTAGGTGACTAGACGCCCTCTGCCAGCGATAATCAGGTAAGGCGCACTGATTCATGCAAGGACCCCCGCGAGCGGTCCTTTCCGATCGCCGTGGCGGACCCTCTGCGGGACCACAGATGACGATGAGCCGTCCCGCTAAGCAACAACACCCTGACTTGGCGGCACTGTTGATTCGTTTCAGGTTCCGTAACCTATTTCTGGCCCCACCAGGTCAGCGCGTGAGAGCTGTCCGACCCTGGGATCACGGGTAAGGCTTGCATGGCGACCGTCCCCAGCGTGTTGAATATCTCACATTAAGGCTTGTTCACCACACAGGCGCCAACTTGCGGTGGCCATTGATTTGTTGAGCTAGAGTGTCGATGTGGTTCTCTTTCTTCTGATTGTCTGGAAATAATTTTAATTTGAATTTTACGTGTGTGAATGTGCACACTTTCAGTTGCTTGCTCAAATGAAATGTAGGCATGGCATGACACGATAGACGATATGAGTATAGACCACTGTGCGAGCCATTTTCAGTGCACACATATCACATGCCGGCTTAATGAGCACTGTTTACACATATAATGTGGTGATTCCTCTTCCACGAGGGATTTGGACCGTCTCTCTCACTCAAAAGTGTCTCCATGATGGGGTCTTCACAAACCCATCTACACCCCGATATGCATCACCAGCATGTTATTGGTTTTAATTTAACGATAGCTAGGGGAACATAGACACATTTCTAATTATATCTCTGATAACACTCTTTCTCCTTTTCCTTGCCTAGCTCGTGGGAGGGACTGGACGAAGGATTGTCCCTACGACACACTCCAGGTCGTATACTTGATTCCTCTGATTACTGAGGGATCTGTCAGCAATTATATGAGCTTCCTTTTTGGTCCTGATGAATTGCCTGAGCGGCAAGAAACATGTTGACCACACGTTCACTAAGGGTTGAATGAGGCACGATTACTTTAATTGTCCCGCCTCAATACCCCTTATCGTTCCTTTTAATAAAGCAGTGAGCCATACTATTAAATTCTTTTCCCCATGGACTCCACTGACTTTTTTTAGACCACACTCACGCTCACTATTGCACTTTTTTAGGCCCCTCACACTCACACACCCTTTGGCTAAGGAATAAAAGAACCCCGCCAAAGTGCAGCATCCGGTGCTGCCCGACAGGCATTGCACCGCCAGTCTGTCGCAGGGGCAGGATACCGATGATGACGCTGGACGATCTCCGGGTGGGATGACAATAGTCGTCCAACCGGTGACCTGTGTGAGGCATCCCCAAATTCCGTAAAGGGTTCACAACATTCACTTTTTTCTGTTGAACTCAATATGAGAGAGAGGTTCACGTTAGTCATTTAGTTGACTTTGTCCGGGGAACTCTGTAAACTCTTTGTTGTTGGCTCTAACCATTGAGCCACACTTCTCCACTATCTCATCAATCTCTCCCTCGAGATGGCGACCTTCCCAGAGATCTGGAAACACGCCGAGATCAACACCCTACTCAAAAAACCTAAGGCAGACCCAAGAGACCTCAAGAACTTCCGGCCCATCTCTCTGCTCCCCTTCCTGGCCAAGGTCAATGAGAAAACCGTCAACAGACAGCTAACTCGATACCTCGAAGGACGTCAGGACCCTGCTGGACAATGGCGAGACCGCAACACTCATCCTCCTAGACCTCTCTGCCACCTTTGACACCGTCTGCTACCGCACACTACACACACGCCTCCACACCACAGAGATCCACAACAAGGTTCTGGATTGGACCACCTCTTTCCTCTCCGGCAGAACCCAGAGCGTCTGCATCCCCCCATTCCATTCCAAAGCCTCCGAGATCATCTGCAGCGTACCCCAGGGATCCTCCCTCAGCCCAACGCTGTTCAATATTTACATGGCCCCGCTCACACACGTAGCCCTACAGCACGACCTCAACATAATCTCCAATGCCGATGACACTCGGCTGATCCTCTCCCTCACCAAGGACCCATCGCCACCAAAGCCAACCTCCACGAAGGAATGAAGGCCGTCGCCGACTGGATGAAGACCAACTGTCTGAAGCTGAACTCATACAAGACGGAGGTCCTCATCCTTGGCTCCAACCCTTCAGCCTGGGACGACTCCTGGTGGCCGATGGCACTGGGGGCAGCCCGACAACCACCGACCACACATGCAACATGGGAATCATCCTCAACTCAACACTTTCAATGACCAAGCAAGTTAACTCCGTCTCCTCCTTCTGCTTCAACACCCTCTGCATGCTCCGCAAGATCTACATATGGATCCCAACAGATACAAGAAAGACAGTCACCCAGGCCCTCGTCAGCAGCAGACTCGACTACAGAAACGCCCTCTACGCGGGAGCCCCGACGAAGCTCATCAAACGACTACAACGCATCCAAAATGCCTCGGCACGACTGATCCTCGACGTACCACACCACATCACCCCCCACCTGAGAAACCTGCACTGGCTCCCCGTCAACAATATGATATACTTCAAGCTCCTCACCCAAGCACACAAGGCACTCCACAAGACTGGCCCAGCCTACCTCAACAGATGGCTCTCCTTCTACATCCCCAACGGCCAACTACGCTCCGCTGACCTCTCACTTGCCACCGTCGCGCGCATCCGAAGAACAACCACCGGTGGGAGATCCTTTTCCCACCTCGCCGCCAAGACATGGAACACCCTCCCACTGAGCCTACAACAGACCCAAGACCTGCTGACCTTCAGGAGGATACTCAAGACCTGGCTGCTCGATCAGTAGCGCCCCCCCCCCCAGTGCCTTGAGACCCTCGCGGGTATGTAGTGTGCTTTACAAATGATTGATTGATTGATAGGGTCCTGGAGCAGAAATAGGGTTGCCACCCTTCCCAGAGAAAAATACCGGCCTCATGTTTACATTCAATTATAACATAATGGTGTAACCCAATAAATGTCCGTGCACCTGAGTGTCGAGTAGTACAAAAAACAGTTGGTCCTGGACTTGTTTGTCGAGCAATAAAGTCTAAAAACATTCAAGTTTTTTTCAATTTTATGCATACATCTAATCTGCAAGAATTATCAATCCAAACAAATTCCTCATAAGTGCACCAGATATAAAAGACATAGGCACCTGTTAAAAGTAATTTTGATTTACATTCATAGATATACTTCAAGAACTGGTAGAAGGCACTACCTTATTTAATGATAATCGGGAGGTTGCTCCAAGATAAGGGTGTGTATGCTAGTGGTATGGAGCCTGGCCAAGTTTTTGAGAACATCACAACGTTAATTGCATACAGGGGCAGATTGCATGAGAAGAGTGCTACTTCGGTATCTCAGTTTCCGATGTGAGAGGTTCATCTAATATATCACCCTGAAATACCAGAGTTAATGGACCAGCCCAGTACTTTTACTAGAGCGGGTGTAGCAGCCCATTTCCAAGAACAGTGGGTTTATATTCCGTGGAAAAGAAGTGAGGTTTTATCCCTTAAAGCTTGTAGGAGAGTAGGGTCTGCTTCGTATAGTTACCCCCACTTTTTGCTGTGATTCTCTGGTTTTTCGACTTTGGACTGGCTGTGGCCCTGCTAATCAGGACCACAGCCTAGCTGTTCTCTCTCTAAATTGTAACCATGTACTTTAGGTACATGCCAGATTGGGTTGCAGGTCACCTTTGTGATTCCCTGTATAGTGTGCCATAAGTACCCAGGGAATAGGTGCATCCAAGGCCTACCAGGGGCTGCAGCATGTATTATGCCACCATTGGCTGGCCCTCCAAACTTACACCACAGGTCTGTTCACACAGTCTGGGTAAGGTGTTGTAATCACCCCTTACTTAGACATAGTATCCCTATATCTACATATATATAGACACATATACACCTATAAGCCACTCCTATGGTAGGCCTCGACAATCCTGGAGGCATAGTGCTTGGTTTTCTGTGAAAGGGTGCCCTAGCATGAGCTGAGCTCCTCTGCAGCTTTAGGAACCATGTCCTTATAGCTGTTCTATGATATAGCCATACCATATACTCTTAAGTGCATTATAATCCTCGCAGTTAATGCTAACTTTGGTTTGGATTTATCAAAACATGTTGTGTCAAACACTTTGGAATACTACCCACCCGCCAGTCCTGGTGGCGGGGGTAGAATTCCACCCTTCTAGAGGGAGAAGACATGTAGTTACTGTGAAACCCGGTAAAAGTTAAACAGAGCCCCAACATCACAAAATGGATGCTGCTGCCACAGACACGAGTCTGACCTCCTGCTGCTGGACAAAACTCTGACAGGGGAGGCTTGGACAATAGGTTTCCTGTCCAGGGAGGTGCCAGCACCTCCCCAGACAGGCTTTAGTGTATTGGGCAGGGAGGGCTGCATTCAGTGAATGCTTTCCAGACACTGCCTGGGGCACACAAGGTGCTCCATGCATAGTGCAGTCCAAACCGGTTGCTGGGGCACTCAGCCCCAGCTCTGGCATGAAACTGGACAAAGGAAAGGGGGTGTAACCACCCCCTCTCCTCGTCCACACATAGGAGGGACCTTTCAGGTAGTCCAGCCCACAAACTTGGTATAAGTATAGGAGCTGTGTCCCCAGGACTTTAGATTACCCTGGATGACTCTTTGCAAGAAATATCCTGGACCTTCGACGTTCCATTCTGACTGGAAGATGGAAGATAGCTCCCTTGTGGTCAAAGAGTGACCACCCTGTGCAAACAGGCAACAACAGCAACTTTGCCGGTCTGCATTATTGAGGCTCCTGCCGGATCCCAAAGACTCTGCAACACAGGACCTGGACTTCCAGACATCACTGACCCCGACCCACATCCACCGCAAAGCTGAGACACGTGGTGGAAATGAGAGACGTGGCACTGAAACTACTGGACAGCCTGCATTTTGCTAATTGCATCGACTCCTGAGGTATCCTCGCAGTTGTGCATTGGGTACAAGAAGCTCCAGCCCTGAGCACCATTTGCACCGAAGCACAGGTTCCCACACTCCATGAGTGTCCCGTGGGCCCTGCTTTTGCATTGGTCCTCGATGCATCTTCCCGGTTCCTGGTCCATTGACTAGTGAGCCCCTTGAAGACTTTTCTTTACAACAAACTTGCTTTCCTGGTTGCTCCAGGATTGCTCCAGCTTCCTTGCAAAGGAGAAGCACCACAGACCTTGCTGGTCTGCAACAGAGCCAATCTTTACATCATGCATGGGTTGCCATTGCAAAGGCTTGTTGGGTCTAATCCTGATACTGAAACTGCAGTCAACTATATCCTTTGTGGGACAGCTCGAATCCAGCGCCTGGTCATCGTCAATGCCTCCTGGACCTCGTGGTTGAAGAGACAAGCTCAACTTCTTCTCCTGAAATCACCCAACATCGCCTGGTACCTTCCTGGAACCTTCCTGGTCACTGGCTAGTGACTCAGACTCTGTCCCTTCAGCATTTCTTTGCAGCTCTCCATTGAAAACGACGACGAAACCCGACCCGAAAAGGCACCTATGCACCCGGCTTCCCTGGCTGAGGTAACATGAGTACTCCGGTGCTCCAGTGGGTCTTGACTCTCAAAGTGTCCTAGTTTAAAAGGGTTCCATCCAAGTCTATCCGGAAGTGTCGTTAAATTGTACTTTTGTAACTTCTTCGTTTCCCATAGAAAGTCAATGGTAACCCGCAGCTGTGTTTAGACACTGCACGTGTCTCCCGTGGGCCTCCTACTTCCTAACCTTTGGTTGTTTACATTAGCCCCAGTGAGTCCACAGGCCCCAGGTCTGCTTTGTATTCCACACATGGTTCTTATACCACTATTTTAGACTATGGTTTGTGAGCCCCTAGGGCATAACTGTATTTGTGCAACTTATCGTATGCTAATTGAGATTCTTGTAATGTACTTTTACCTCTGACATCATAAAGAGTGCAGAGGGGCTGTGTTTAGATTAAATACATATATATTTGATATATACCTAATGTGGTGTCCTTTCCTTTTGTACTCAAGGGCTTATAATTAGGGTTTTATGGTATTTATTTTTTTGCCGTTTCCGTCTGTATTTATCCATATTTATTTTTGGGGTATTTTTTCTGTATTTATCCACATTTATTTTTCCCACAGGCAAAAGACGACGCTACAGCTGGTATTTTTCCACATTTATTTAAAGTGACAATGCGTGATTATTTTCAGTAATATATATAAATAAATGCTGCTGTGTTACAAAAATATTGAAAACACACCTCACTATCCCAGAATAATCGATGCAAACACATTTAGAATTTGAAGGAGTGTTCCTGTGCGCTCTAATGACCTGGCAATAAAGGGCACACAAAGCTGAAACACAAGCTGGTTCCATATTAAAAAGAAATTACATGAAAACTGTAGTTAAGCACTCTTTTAAAGACATATTCAAGGTCATTAGGGCAAGACTCCAGAACAGAGCTGGCTCTATCAGGGGGCCCACGAAAGATTAATGTAAGGCAGCATATCAAATTGCTGTTTGACTGCAGGGTAAGTAAGAGGCCACAGGGATGAATGGGCATGCAGAAGATTTCGTGTGGTCTTGAACTAGGGTGCTGACCACCAGCAATCGAGGTCAATGAAAATTATAGAATGGGGAAATACTGTGCCCAAGAAAATTAGTATAATGTTGATGTATAACGGTACCAGTGTTCTCTTTTAGTAGCATCTTTATTTTCCAATTTCTTTCGATACCACTATAGACAATGCCTCTAAAATCAACTCAGCAGTCAGAACATTAATGTCTCCCGTGGGGAGTTCCAGAGGCGCAACTAGAGTAAAATTTCAGGAGGGGGTAATCAAGATTTCGGGCGGTGGTGCGGATTGTTCCAGCTATTGGCGGAGGGAAGATGCAGGGGCTCTAAGAAGGGGTGAAAGAAAAAACAAAGCCTCATTAACATGTAGATGGTATTCTAAAGACCTACGAAGTACCCGGGTGCGGCTGTGTGTGAGCATGGGAAGCTGTCTCCGGCAGGCCGACACACACGACAGTGAAGGAGGGGGGGGATGAAGCCCTTTGAATCCAATGCTTGTTGCGCGCTTGAGGAGTTCTGTATGCAAACACCTTTTCCCCTCAGCTAAGTACTCCATGTATAGCACACTACCTTTGTAAATCAAATAGACATGCTCTGACGAACTGGGGACCCTTCTCGCTCTTTCCATGTTGACCCACTTCATGAGGATGGCATTCCCACACACTGCAACCGAGAGGCCAGAACAGACCAGACTCTGCGCCTGCCCCACCAGCGGTCGTCCGACTGATCCTGGCATGCGTACGCTCCCTCTAACATCAATTATGGCTGCTAGTGATGGAGGAAGCAGGCTGAATGGGGCCTCAGAGAAACCCACTAGACGCCCCCCCCTTCAGAACCTGTGGTCGGCCCCTTGCCCAGAGGACGCCCAGAGGATGAGTCTGGTGTGCAGGCAGCTCAGAAGGAGGGTTGGGACTGCTGCCTTACCTCATTGGCTAATTGGAAGGCAGCAGTCCCAACCTCTTCACAGAGTCAGGATGGAGTCGGTGAAACTTCTGACCCCACCCCATGCTGTGACTAGGTGCCACTGATGGACACTCTGCCCAGGGCACTTCAGGGCTTAAAATGGAAGCGCCCATGTCCGAGGCAATCAGTGGCGCTCTCCCTCATCACAAAGGGGGGGGCCTCAAGGCACTTTTGCCAGACTGAGGAGGTCACGCCCACAGGGCTGTGAAAACCTCAGCCTGGCAACATTCATATGAGGCAGCCCGAAGTCTTCACATTTAGTACATGTCCTTCGGGAAACATCCATTACAACGCACGACCTTTATAATGCAGCTGATACAACGTAACTGCCTTTACACGCATACCATTACAATGCAGCCATTACAACGCATGTCACTACAACACATGCCATTACAACGCATGCCATTACAACGCATGCCATTACATCGCATGCCATTACAACGCATGCCTTTACAAAGCATTATAAGATAAGTAATGGAGATTTTTAACTTTTAGGGTGGGTATGGGTTCTGGGGTGCATGGAAATAGTAATAGTACAGGAGGCCACTGTCTACTCCAAAATAAGATTTGTGTAACTTTGTTTTATAAAGGCATCCAGTTTTACTTTACGGAATGGGGCTGAGTTTCTTTTTTTAATGAAGAGATTGCTTTATTTAAAAGTACAATGTTAACACTAAGAGAGGAAGAAAATAAGGGATCTCGCTGAGATCCATGGCGTGTTGCAAATTCACATTCACTAAATTGTCGAGTCTAGTAAAACCGTACGTTTTCGGTTGTCATTTCACTACCAAGTGCACCGTCGCTTCATAGGTCGATTTGCAAACTACTAATGCATTTGCTATAATTGGTGAGCAGATTGCGACCCCGGTTACCAAATCTATTATTCATGCATAAGGTCCTAAGAGTAGTAAAAGCTGAGCAGTGCACAGAACGCTTCACTGTCAATGCCCCCCAAACTGTAGTAAAAACCAGTGCAGAGTACACAGATTTACTGCAGTGTAGAAAAAAGGAGGTGTGCACACATATTTATTAAAGAGTAGTGTTAGAAATGAGGGTCTTTAGTTGGCAAGGGTTTGCACCTTGTCCAAATAGGGACCCTTCTTCCAGGATAAGGGAATTACACTCCTAAAATATTCCCTGGTCACCCACTTGGTAGCTTGGCATGAGCAGTCAGGCTTATCTTATAGACAGTGTGTAAAGCATTTGCACATAACCAACAGTAATACAGTGTAAGCACTACAAAAGGACACCACACCAGTTTAGAAAAATATGCAATATTTTTATATACTTAAGACAAGACCAAAAACGATAAAAATCCACCATACAGTACTTCAAAGTCTTCACTTATCCAAATATGCTTTAAAAATAGTTCCTTGATGTCTATAGCCCCATCTGGGGCTATCACAGCGTCGTGACCCAACAAATCCAAACAGTTCTGGCTGACCACGGCGTAGCGGGCCAGCTTACGGTGTCGGGAACACCCGCAAACAGTACCTTTTAGAAATGTAGGGAGTCGATGACCTCTCGTTGCGCTTCTGAAAACACGGCGTCCACAGGCAACGGTTCCGGAGGTCGTGCAGGAGTCGTCAGGGACCTCGGAGTCACACACGTTGCGGGTCGATCTCCTCTCTGATGGAGTCAGGAGCACTAGCGTCGGCAGGCATCATGTGTTGCGGTGCGAAGTGCAGAGGTGCGGCATGCGATGCCCTCAGGTCGCAGTGCGAGCAGTGGCTCGGTTGTGGCATCAGATGGCGTCATGGGTGAGACCCAGGTCACGGTGCGAGATGAAGGCGGTGCTCGTCGCAATGCTGGCAGGTCATGGTGCAAGCAGCGTCGTTGCTGAAGCATTGTCGTCGGCTGACGAACTGGAGTCGATGGCGCTGGCATCGGTAGGCCAAGACTGAGGTGCGGGATGAGGGTGGTGCATCATGTAACTTTACGAGCGGTGCCCTCGAACAACGGTGCAAGCAGCTGCTTTGATTTCAGCGTGGAGCGTCGTCGTCGGGGATACCAAGGCATTGTTGTGAAGCGAAGCGGTGCAAAGGGCGGTGCCCACAGGTTGCGGTGCAAGCAGCGGCTCGGTGGTGGCGTCAACAGGCGTCAGAGGTGACGGTGCGGCGTTGCCCTCTGCGGTGCCAAGGCGTTGTCGTGAAGCGGAGCGGACTACGGTGCCCACAGGTCACGTGCGACCAGCGGCTCGGTGGTGGCTTCCACAGGCGTGGTCGGTAAGACCAAGGTCACGGCGTTACGGCGGCGCCTTCTGCAGTGCGGTCAGGACACTGAGTCGGCAGTGGCGTCATAGACATCGTCGAGTGGCTTTCCCTCTGTTGCAGCACAAAATGCACAGTCCCCAGTGCTGAAGGAAGAAGAGCTTAAAGTCTTTGCTGTTTTTGAGACTTTATGAACAGGGGGCAAGCTCTAACTCAAGCCCTTGGAGAAACTCAAAAAACAGATTACAGAAAGTTCAGTCCAGTCCTTTCACTGCCCAAGACAGAAGCAGCCACTGCAGGCCAACACAGCAAAGCACACAGCAAAGTGAGAGGTCCTCCTCACAGCTTCGCCTGCTCTTCTTCTTGGCAGTCTTCCTGGTCGAAAATAGTTCTAAAGTTCAGGGGTCTGGGCCCCAATATTTATGTCCCAAAGTCCTTTGATCTCTTAGGCAGAGAGTGTCTTTGCCCAGCCAGAACCAGTTCTGCCTTCTTTGGTGTGATTTCCTGGCAGGAGGTGGAGACTGCATTGTCAGAGGCAGACCAGGCCCTTTGAGGTGCAAGGAATTCTCCTCCCCCTTCCCCCATTGCAGCCCAGGTCTATTCAACGCTTTAGTGACCCTAACCAAACTATCTGGAGCCACTCCTACTCCCCAGCCTTCTGTCATCCAAAACCCAGACAGGCAATCCACATTCCAGCAGAGGCACAGGGGATGACTGAGCAAGAAAATACCAACTTTCTAAAAGTGGTATTTTCAAACACAGAATGTAAAAATCACCTTCACTAAAAGATGCATCTTTAGATTCTGAGTCCAGGCATACCACATTTCATTTCCCTAAATAGTTCCCAGGGCCAGTTATGTTTATAACATGTTATAAACAAACTTCCCATTGTGTCCTATGGGGAACAGGTAGTCTTAATGAAAAACGAAATGGGCTGCAATACACTATCAGGACATGCCACACACACCAGGGCATGTCCTACCTTTCACATACACTGCACCCTGCCCACAGGGGTACCTTGGAACGACCTATGGGGTGACTAACATGTAGAAAAGGGAAGGATTAGGGCCTGGCAAGTGTGTGCACTTGCCAGGTCGACACAGCAGTTACCAAATGCGCGCAGACTCTGCAATGGCAGGTCTGAGTTATCTTTTTAAGGCTATTCACGTGGGTGGCACAATCAGTGCTGCAGGCTCATTGGTAGCATTTGATTTATAGGCCCTGGCACACGCAGTGCACTTTACTAGGGACTAATAAGTAAATCAAATATCCAATCATGGAAACACCAATCCATAACACACTTTACCAGAGGAGCACTTCCACTGATCAGCAGTAAGAAAAGTGCGCAGAAACACTACGCCAGCAAAAACAGAGTCAAAACCGGGAGGGCAGAAAGCAAAAACTCAGGGGAAACACGCCAAAAGATCCCAAGTCTAACAAGTAGTGACAAGCATTTGCAATGCAATAGGTCTCGCATTAATTAAGTTTGAGCTCACCGACTGCCCCTGGACAGACACGCAGATATGGGCAGCACGAGTCGCCCATTCTCAGCTCCCATGGCACTGATCTGTTCTCGCCATAACGTACACCACACAACTCCAAGTTGGTTGTTCCCCCTCTTTCTTTCCCCCCCCTCTCGTTTTACTTTTCTCCAATTTTTATTCTTCACTACTCTTTTCTTTTTGATCTTTGCACCTCCTCCGTTTCTCCTACCACGGTCACAAATTCCCCTCTTATTTCCCCACTGATTTCCTGACTGAATAGCTTGCTTTAGGTCCCGAGAGCTGAGACGGACCCGCTGACACGCCAATAGACGCGCCAGCCTGATACTCAGGCTTCGGCACATGTATCCACATCGCGACCGTCTCCCTCGGCCGTGACCATACAAAGATGTGCAATCATTAGATTACCTAAGTGGGGGAGATACATGCCAACACAGCTGACATGACATTGGGAACACTGGGCAGCCTAGTATAATGCCAAGATATGGCGGCGACGGGCCTCCCTACCCGCCCGAGACACAAGAACAGTACATCAGTCCTACCGCCTGGCTCCGCAGCTACCGCTGCGTTGACACACTCTGCCACGGAGCCAGGGGCGAGTCACACTTCACGGGATAGGTCCCCCCCAGTGGATGCCATCTGGTGGCAGCCACTGAGAGCAGAGGCCACGGAGCTTCGCACACTACGAGAGCATTGTGACCACTCATGTAACACTACACCCAGCTAACATGGGGTATGACTCTGGTGGTGTCCTTAATATGATGTAACAATGTATGTTATGAATAGACTCGCAGAGAGAACATGTACTGTTATGGCATAAGTCAATGTAAGATGCAAAGTTTTTGTGAAAACAATAAAATATATTCAAACAAAAAAAAAATAATTACGTTTGAGCTATTGGCATTGATAAATATTGCAACACCAATTGCAACAAAAGTCTATAAATTGTAGGCCAAAAAATGTGTATTTATTTTTGTAGCAATGGTGCTATGCTGCACTTTAGATGAATATGTTTAAAAGTAAAGTGTGCCATACTGCGATTGCTACAATAGTTAATTGTGGATGTGTTAACAATTGATGTGTGCACTGATGGCTGGTGGTGTGTGTGCCTGGGGGAAGCGTGCACTGATGGCTGGTGGTGTGTGTGCCTGGTGAAAGTGTGCACTGACAGCTGGTGGTGTGCGCCTGGTGAAAGCGTGCACTGACGGATGGTGGTGTGTGTGTGTGGTTGTATGTGTGGTTGTGTGTGTGGTTGTGTGTGGTTGTGTGTGTGGTTGTAGTTGTGTGTGGAGTTGTGTGTGTGGTTGTGTGTGTTGTAGTTGTGTGTATGGTTGTGTGTGTGGTTGTGTGTGTGTGTTTGGATGCATGTATGTGGTGTGTGTGGTTGTGTGTGTGGTTGTATTTGGTTAGGTGTGTGGTTGTGTGTGTGGTTGTATGTGTGGTTGTGTGCGTGGTTGTGTGTGTGGTTGTGTGTGGTTGTGTGAGAGTGGTTGTGTGTGTGTGGTTGTGCGTGTAGTTGTGTGTGCGGTTGTGTGTGTGGTTGTGTGTGTAGTTGTGTGTGTGTGGTTGTGTGTGTGTGGTTGTGTGTGTGGTTGGGTGGTTGTGTGTGGTTGTGTGTGTGGTTGTGTGTGTGGTTGTGTGTGTGTGTGGTTGTGTGTGTGCATATGTGTGTGGTTGTATGTGTGGTTGTATATATGGTTGTGTGTGTGTGGTTGTGTAGCTGTGGTTTTGTGTGTGTGTGGTTGTGTGTGTGTGTGTGGTTGTGTGTGTGGTTATGTGTATGGTTATGTGTGTATGGTTGTGTGTGTGTGGTTGTGTGTGTGGTTGTGTGTGTGGTTGCATGTGTGGTTGTGTGTGTTGTTGTGTGTGTGGTTTTATGTGTGGTTGTGTGTGTGTGGTTGTGTGTGTGGTTGTGTGTGTGGGTGTGTGTGTTTGTGTGTGTGGTTGTGTGTGTGGTTGTGTGTGTGGTTGTGTGTTGGTTGTGTGTGTGTGGTTGTGGTTGTGTTTGTGGTTGTGATTGCGTGTGTTGTGTTTGGTTGTATGTGTTGTGTTTGTGGTTGTGTGTGCTTGTGGTTGTGTGTGTGTGTGGTTGTGGTTGTGTGTCTTGTGTTTGTAGTTGTGTTTTTTCCCAACGCAAATCTTTAGTAGATGTGGCCCTAAGTTTCTTTTGCGATACAAAAGGGGATGATGGACGGAGCGTTGAGCAAATCAAACACTCACCCCCAGTCAACTGATCTGGGTTTAATCCATCACCATTCTTTAGCCCAATCAGCCACCCCATTTCAGACATGGCTATATGCAAATCAGTCTGACCCTGTGCCTCATGGGAACAGTCCAGCCCGAACTGCTAAGCCATGTCTTCCATGGACCGGAAACAAGCATCCTGGGACCGGTTTCGGATTTATAATCCTCATCAGCCAGGCTATCTTGAATCCAGTGGACAAGTGAGCAAGGGACTCACGTCTGAGCATACCCTATCACACTTAGGGCGAACAAAGCGATACAAAAGGGGATGATGGACGGAGCGTTTGAGCAAATCAAACACTCGCCCCCAGTCAACTGATCTGGGTTTAATCCATCACCATTCTTTAGCCCACTCAGCCACCCCATTTCAGACATGGCTATATGCAAATCAGTCTGACCCTGTGCCTCATGGGAACAGTCCAGCCCGAACTGCTAAGCCATGTCTTCCATGGACCGGAAACAAGCATCCTGGGACCGGTTTCGGATTTATAATCCTCATCAGCCAGGCTATCTTGAATCCAGTGGACAAGTGAGCAAGGGACTCACGTCTGAGCATACCCTATCACACTTAGGGCGAACAAAGCGATACAAAAGGGGATGATGGACGGAGCGTTTGAGCAAATCAAACACTCGCCCCCAGTCAACTGATCTGGGTTTAATCCATCACCATTCTTTAGCCCACTCAGCCACCCCATTTCAGACATGGCTATATGAAAATCAGTCTGACCCCGTGCCTCATGGGAACAGTCCAGCCCGAACTGCCAAGCCATGTCTTCCATGGACCGGAAACAAGCATCCTGGGACCGGTTTCGGATTTATAATCCTCATCAGCCAGGCTATCTTGAATCCAGTGGCCAAGAGAGCAAGGGACTCACGTCTGAGCATACCCTGCCACACGTAGGGCGAACAAAGCGATACAAAAGGGTATGATGGACGGAGCGTTTGAGCAAATCAAACACTCACCCCCAGTCAACTGATCTGGGTTTAATCCATCACCATTCTTTAGCCCACTCAGCCACCCCATTTCAGACATGGCTATATGCAAATCAGTCTGACCCTGTGCCTCATGGGAACAGTCCAGCCCGAACTGCCAAGCCATGTCTTCCATGGACCGGAAACAAGCATCCTGGGACCGGTTTCGGATTTATAATCCTCATCAGCCAGGCTATCTTGAATCCAGTGGACAAGTGAGCAAAGGACTCACGTCTGAGCATACCCTGCCACACTTAGGGCGAACAAAGCGATACAAAAGGGGATGATGGACGGAGCGTTTGAGCAAATCAAACACTCACCCCCAGTCAACTGATCTGGGTTTAATCCATCACCATTCTTCAGCCCACTCAGCCACCCCATTTCAGACATGGCTATATGCAAATCAGTCTGACCCTGTGCCTCATGGGAACAGTCCAGCCTGAACTGCCAAGCCATGTCTTCCATGGACCGGAAACAAGCATCCTGGGACCAGTTTCGGATTTATAATCCTCATCAGCCAGGCTATCTTGAATCCAGTGGCCAAGTGAGCAAGGGACTCACGTCTGAGCATACCCTGCCACACCTAGGGCGAACAAAGCGATATAAAAGGGGATGACGGATGGAGCGTTTGAGCAAATCAAACACTCACCCCCAGTCAACTGATCTGGGTTTAATCCATCACCATTCTTTAGCCCACTCAGCCACCCCATTTCAGACATGGCTATATGCAAAACAGTCTGACCCTGTGCCTCATGGGAACAGTCCAGCCCGAACTGCCAGGCCATGTCTTCTATGGACCGGAAACAAGCATCCTGGGACCGGTTTCGTATTTATAATCCTCATCAGCGAGGCTATCTTGAATCCAGTGGCCAAGTGAGCAAGGGACTCACGTCTGAGCATACCCTGCCACACTTAGGGCGAACAAAGCGATACAAAAGGGGATGATGGATGGAGCGTTTGAGCAAATCAAACACTCACCCCCAGTCAACTGATCTGGGTTTAATCCATCACCATTCTTTAGCCCACTCAGCCACCCCATTTCAGACATGGCTATATGCAAATCAGTCTGACCCTGTGCCTCATGGGAACAGTCCAGCCCGAACTGCCAAGCCATGTCTTCCATGGACCGGAAACAAGCATCCTGGGACCGGTTTCGGATATATAATCCTTATCAGCCAGGCTATCTTGAATCCAGTGGCCAAGTGAGCAAGGGACTCACGTCTGAGCATACCCTGCCACACTTAGGGCGAACAAAGCGATACAAAAGGGAATGATGGACGGAGCGTTTGAGCAAATCAAACACTCACCCCCAGTCAACTGATCTGGGTTTAATCCATCACCATTCTTCAGCCCACTCAGCCACCCCACTTCAGACATGGCTATATGCAAATCAGTCTGACCCTGTGCCTCATGGGAACAGTACAGCCCGAACTGCCAAGCCATGTCTTCCACGGACCGGAAACAAGCATCCTGGGACCGGTTTCGGATTTATAATCCTCATCAGCCAGGCTATCTTGAATCCAGGGGCCAAGTGAGCAAGGGACTCGCGTCTGAGCATACCCTGCCACACTTAGGGCGAACAAAGCGATACAAAAGGGGATGATGGACGCTCTCTTTGCCACTGGATTCAAGCAAGCCGGGCTGAAGACGGCTGGAATGCCAGAAACTGGTCCTCAAAAGCTTGTTTCCGGTCCAGGGAAGACATGGCTTGGCAGTTCGGGCTGGACTGTTCCCATGAGGCACAGGGTCAGACTGATTTGCATGTAGCCATGTCTGAACTGGGGTGGCAGAGTGGGCTAAAGAACGGTGATGGATTAAACTCAGATCTTTTGACTGGGTGTGAGTGTTTGATTGATTCAGATGCTCCGTCCATCACCACCCCCTTTTGTACCGCTTTTGGCCGCCATAAGTGTGGCAGGGTATGCTCAGACGTGAGTCCCTTGCTCACTTTGCCACTGGATTCAAGCAAGCCGGGCTGAAGACGGCTGGAATGCCAGAAACCGGTCCTCGGAAGCTTGTTTCCGGTCCAGGGAAGACATGGCTTGGCAGTTCGGGCTGGACTGTTCCCATGAGGTACAGGGTCAGACTGATTTGCATGTAGCCATGTCTGAACTGGGGTGGCAGAGTGGGCTAAAGAACGGTGATGGATTAAACTCAGATCTTTTGACTGGGTGTGAGTGTTTGATTGATTCAGATGCTCCGTCCATCACCACCCCCTTTTGTACCGCTTTTGGCCACCATAAGTGTGGCAGGGTATGCTCAGACGTGAGTCCCTTGCTCACTTTGCCACTGGATTCAAGCAAGCCGGGCTGAAGACGGCAGGAATGCCAGAAACCGGTCCTCGGAAGCTTGTTTCTGGTCCAGGGAAGACATGGCTTGGCAGTACGGGCTGGACTGTTCCCATGAGGCACAGGGTCAGACTGATTTGCATGTAGCCATGTCTGAACTGGGGTGGCAGAGTGGGCTAAAGAACGGTGATGGATTAAACTCAGATCTTTTGACTGGGTGTGAGTGTTTGATTGATTCAGATGCTCCGTCCATCACCACCCCATTTTGTACCGCTTTTGGCCGCCATAATTGTGGCAGGGTATGCTCTACGTGAGTCCCTTGCTCACTTTGCCACTGGATTCAAGCAAGCTGGGCTGAAGATGGCTGGAATGCCAGAAACCGGTCCTCGGAAGCTTGTTTCCGGTCCAGGGAAGACATGGCTTGGCAGTTCGGGCTGGACTGTTCTCATGAGGCACATGGTCAGACTGATTTGCATGTAGCCATGTCTGAACTGGGGTGGCAGAGTGGGCTAAAGAACGGTGATGGATTAAACTCAGATCTTTTGACTGGGTGTGAGTGTTCGATTGATTCGGATGCTCCGTCCATCACCACCCCTTTTTGTACGGCTTTTGGCCGCCATAAGTGTGGCAGGGTATGCTCAGACGTGAGTCCCTTGCTCACTTTGCCACTGGATTCAAGCAAGCTGGGCTGAAGATGGCTGGAATGCCAGAAACCGGTCCTCAGAAGCTTGTTTCCGGTCCAGGGAAGACATGGCTTGGCAGTTCGGGCTGGACTGTTCCCATGAGGCACAGGGTCAGACTGATTTGCATGTAGCCATGTCTGAACTGGGGTGGCAGAGTGGGCTAAAGAACGGTGATGGATTACACTCAGATCTTTTGACTGGGTGTGAGTGTTTGATTGATTCAGATGCTCCGTCCATCACCACCCCCTTTTGTACCGCTTTTGGCCGCCATAGTGTGGCAGGGTATGCTCAGACGTTAGTCCCTTGCTCACTTTGCCACTGGATTCAAGCAAGCCGGGCTGAAGACGGCTGGAATGCCAGAAACCGGTCCTCAGAAGCTTGTTTCTGGTCCAGGGAAGACATGGCTTGGCAGTTCGGGCTGGACTGTTCCCATAAGGCACAGGGTCAGACTGATTTGCATGTAGCCATGTCTGAACTGGGGTGGCAGAGTGGGCTAAAGAACGGTGATGGATTAAACTCAGATCTTTTGACTGGGTGTGAGTGTTTTATTGATTCAGATGCTCCGTCCATCACCACCCCCTTTTGTACCGCTTTTGGACGCCATAAGTGTGGCAGGGTATGCTCAGACATGAGTCCTTTGCTCACTTTGCCACTGGATTCAAGCAAGCCGGGCTGAAGATGGCAGGAAGGCCAGAAACCGGTCCTCGGAAGCTTGTTTCTGGTCCAGGGAAGACATGGCTTGGCATTTCGGGCTGGACTGTTCCCATGAGGCACAGGGTCAGACTGATTTGCATGTAGCCATGTCTGAACTGGGATGGCAGAGTGGGCTAAAGAACGGTGATGGATTAAACTCAGATCTTTTGACTGGGTGTGAGTGTTTGATTGATTCAGATGCTCCGTCCATCACCACCCCCTTTTGTACCGCTTTTGGCCGCCATAATTGTGGCAGGGTATGCTCTACGTGAGTCACTTGCTCACTTTGCCACTGGATTCAAGCAAGCCGGGCTGAAGACAGCTGGAATGCCAGAAACCGGTCCTTGGAAGCTTGTTTCCGGTCCAGGGAAGACATGGCTTGGCAGTTCGGGCTGGACTGTTCTCATGAGGCACAGGGTCAGACTGATTTGCATGTAGCCATGTCTGAACTGGGGTGGCAGAGTGGGCTAAAGAACGGTGATGGATTAAACTCAGATCTTTTGACTGGGTGTGAGTGTTCGATTGATTCAGATTCTCCGTCCATCACCACCCCCTTTTGTACCGCTTTTGGCCGCCATAAGTGTGGCAGGGTATGCTCAGACGTGAGTCCCATGCTCACTTTGCCACTGGATTCAAGCAAGCCGGGCTGAAGACGGCTGGAATGCCAGAAACCGGTCCTCAGAAGCTTGTTTCCGGTCCAGGGAAGACATGGCTTGGCAGTTCGGGCTGGACTGTTCCCATAAGGCACAGGGTCAGACTGATTTGCATGTAGCCATGTCTAAACTGGGGTGGCAGAGTGGGCTAAAGAACGGTGATGGATTAAACTCAGATCTTTTGACTGGGTGTGAGTGTTTGATTGATTCAGATGCTCCGTCCATCACCACCCCCTTTTGTACCGCTTTTGGCCGCCATAAGTGTGGCAGGGTATGCTCAGACGTGAGTCCCTTGCTCACTTTGCCACTGGATTCAAGCAAGCCGGGCTGAAGACGGCTGGAATGCCAGAAACCGGTCCTCAGAAGCTTGTTTCCGGTCCAGGGAAGACATGGCTTGGCAGTTCGGGCTGCACTGTTCCCATGAGGCACAGGGTCAGACTGATTTGCATGTAGCCATGTCTGAACTGGGGTGGCAGAGTGGGCTAAAGAACGGTGATGGATTAAACTCAGATATTTTGACTGGGTGAGAGTGTTTGATTGATTCAGATGCTCCGTCCATCACCACCCCCTTTTGTACCGCTTTTGGCCGCCATAAGTGTGGCAGGGTATGCTCAGACGTGAGTCCTTTGCTCACTTTGCCACTGGATTCAAGCAAGCCGGGCTGAAGACGGCAGGAATGCCAGAAACCGGTCCTCGGAAGCTTGTTTCTGGTCCAGGGAAGACATGGCTTGGCATTTCGGGCTGGACTGTTCCCATGAGGCACAGGGTCAGACTGATTTGCATGTAGCCATGTCTGAACTGGGGTGGCAGAGTGGGCTAAAGAACGGTGATGGATTAAACTCAGATCTTTTGACTGGGTGTGAGTGTTTGATTGATTCAGATGCTCCGTCCATCACCACCCCCTTTTGTACCGCTTTTGGCCGCATAATTGTGGCAGGGTATGCTCTACGTGAGTCCCTTGCTCACTTTGCCACTGGATTCAAGCAAGCCGGGCTGAAGACGGCTGGAATGCCAGAAACCGGTCCTCGGAAGCTTGTTTCCGGTCCAGGGAAGACATGGCTTGGCAGTTCGGGCTGGACTGTTCTCATGAGGCACAGGGTCAGACTGATTTGCATGTAGCCATGTCTGAACTGGGGTGGCAGAGTGGGCTAAAGAACGGTGATGGATTAAACTCAGATATTTTGACTGGGTGAGAGTGTTTGATTGATTCAGATGCTCCATCCATCACCACCCCCTTTTGTACCGCTTTTGGCCGCCATAAGTGTGGCAGGGTATGCTCAGACGTGAGTCCTTTGCTCACTTTGCCACTGGATTCAAGCAAGCCGGGCTGAAGACGGCAGGAATGCCAGAAACCGGTCCTCGGAAGCTTGTTTCTGGTCCAGGGAAGACATGGCTTGGCATTTCGGGCTGGACTGTTCCCATGAGGCACAGGGTCAGACTGATTTGCATGTAGCCATGTCTGAACTGGGGTGGCAGAGTGGGCTAAAGAACGGTGATGGATTAAACTCAGATCTTTTGACTGGGTGTGAGTGTTTGATTGATTCAGATGCTCCGTCCATCACCACCCCCTTTTGTACCGCTTTTGGCCGCATAATTGTGGCAGGGTATGCTCTACGTGAGTCCCTTGCTCACTTTGCCACTGGATTCAAGCAAGCCGGGCTGAAGACGGCTGGAATGCCAGAAACCGGTCCTCGGAAGCTTGTTTCTGGTCCAGGGAAGACATGGCTTGGCAGTTCGGGCTGGACTGTTCTCATGAGGCACAGGGTCAGACTGATTTGCATGTAGCCATGTCTGAACTGGGGTGGCAGAGTGGGCTAAAGAACGGTGATGGATTAAACTCAGATCTTTTGACTGGGTGTGAGTGTTCGATTGATTCAGATGCTCCGTCCATCACCACCCCCTTTTGTACCGCTTTTGGCCGCCATAAGTGTGGCAGGGTATGCTCAGACGTGAGTCCCCTGCTCACTTTGCCACTGGATTCAAGCAAGCCGGGCTGAAGGCGGCTGGAATGCCAGAAGCCGGTCCTCAGAAGCTTGTTTCCGGTCCAGGGAAGACATGGCTTGGCAGTTCGGGCTGGACTGTTCCCATAAGGCACAGGGTCAGACTGATTTGCATGTAGCCATGTCTAAACTGGGGTGGCAGAGTGGGCTAAAGAACGGTGATGGATTAAACTCAGATCTTTTGACTGGGTGTGAGTGTTTTATTGATTCAGATGCTCCGTCCATCACCACCCCTTTTGTAGCGCTTTTGGCCGCCATAAGTGTGGCAGGGTATGCTCAGACGTGAGTCCCTTGCTCACTTTGCCACTGGATTCAAGCAAGCCGGGCTGAAGACGGCTGGAATGCCAGAAACCGGTCCTCGGAAGCTTGTTTCCGGTCCAGGGAAGACATGGCTTGGCAGTTCGGGCTGGACTGTTCCCATGAGGCACAGGGTCAGACTGATTTGCATGTAGCCATGTCTGAACTGAGGTGGCAGAGTGGGCTAAAGAACGGTGATGGATTAAACTCAGATCTTTTGACTGGGTGTGAGTGTTTGATTGATTCAGAAGCTCCATCCATCACCACCCCCTTTTGTACCGCTTTTGGCCGCCATAAGTGTGGCAGGGTATGCTCAGACGTGAGTCCCTTGCTCACTTTGCCACTGGATTCAAGCAAGCCGGGCTGAAGACGGCTGGAATGTCAGAAACCGGTCCCCGGAAGCTTATTTCCGGTCCAGGGAAGACATGGCTTGGCAGTTCGGGCTGGACTGTTCCCATGAGGCACAGGGTCAGACTGATTTGCATGTAGCCATGTCTGAACTGGGGTGGCAGAGTGGGCTAAAGAACGGTGATGGATTAAACTCAGATCTTTTGACTGGGTGTGAGTGTTTGATTGATTCAGATGTTCCGTCCATCACCACCCCCTTTTGTACCGCTTTTGGCCGCCATAAGTGTGGCAGGGTATGCTCAGACGTGAGTCCCTTGCTCACTTTGCTACTGGATTCAAGCAAGCCGGGCTGAAGACGGCTGGAATGCCAGAAACCGGTCCTCTGAAGCTTGTTTCCGGTTCAGGGAAGACATGGCTTGGCAGTTCGGGCTGGACTGTTCCCATGAGGCACAGGGTCAGACTGATTTGCAAGTACTAAGGAAATCAAAAGGGGGGAGTGAAGAGGTGATGCCGGTGGGCACCGAGGTGGGCACGTCCTCCTCTTATCAGGGTTATAGGTTAATCAAAAGGGGCCACCTCACAATGGGTGGGTGTATATCCGGATGTCATTGGAATACACCTTCTTTGTTAAAATACCCCTCACACACCAAAAGGGCCCTTGGTGTCATGCTTCATCATCGGGGTCTTCCCGTCCCGCTGCGGGGCGGGGCAGTGCTGCGACAAGCGGATACGCTGGAGCACCTTTAGGTGGAGGTGCTATGTGTTGGGAGTGAGTGTCAGTGGGGTCAGGAGTGATATAAGAGTGAACGTTAAAAAATACCTGGCCTAGTGGAAAAAAGAAATTTTATTAAACACTGGCTGGTATTATTAAAAGAAAAGTGAAGCGAAGAGATGGAGCTATTTAATGGGCTCTCTCTCGTATGTGGGTCAACATGTTTCGAGGCGCGGGGCCTCTTCGTCAGGACCTAGGGGAAGATCCCCCTGTCACTCACTAGTTTTTCTCCACAAAGATAGAAAAGGTGTATATACAGGAAAAGTGAAAAAAAGGGTAAACTATGTGTGTAACTACAATTAATAATTACGACACAATTAAGCTTCCACACTAATAATGTAGTATGCCTGCAAGATAAGAAAAGCTAATTATAATTGCGCCGATCCCAATGTGCGCTTAACTCTAAGTCACCTGTAGGGGAGAAAGAGACACACAAACACATATACCAGTTTGTAATGTTGGGATCATGCGTAAGCAGTGAAGGATAACCAAGCACATCCTGAGAAAACACACAGTCACACATAGACAGGTTACACATAAGGGATGTTAATAGCCAGGGGTTGAGGTATTCAAATTCATACTTATCAATTGAGGAGTCAATGCCCCATGAGCCAGCTTGAGACAGAAGGGTAAGGTGGGGTCACAACTGTAGAGGGGAAGAAGAAGGGCTGCATTGTAATTCTATCCCATCAGGTGTTCTCCAAATATCTCCAGTAAGTGCTCGCTGGGATATAGGGTTCATCCTAATGAGGCGGCTATGCCGTACTTACTGGTCCCCTCGCACGCTCGTGCTTCCTCCTTCGTCCGCGGCTTCCGTGAATATGTCGGAGGCTGCGGGCGGCGAGTATTTATGGAGTGTGTTAATTGTTTAATTGATCAATTAGGGAAGGAAAAGCCCGCCGAGATTACAGAGGCCCAGAAAGTAAGTAATGCGGGCGGCCATCTTAGTGTGGTAGGTAGAGCCCCCTCCCGTAGCTACAAATGCATTATCAATAGTGAGCCATTAGCCCCGCTGCTCGGAAATGTCACGTTTAGGACTTATCTTATGCGGATGTTCGAGCTCTTTGTCCGATCGATGTAGGTTCGGAACGCCTCAAACTGCAACCGCGGTGGATTGCAACCGCGCTGAGAGGCAGTGTGTACTGCCAATGTACCGCGCATGCGCCGGATCACTTAGTCACCGCGCATTTGCGAGGACGTGACGCTGTAAACGTCGGGCATGCGCACATCATCCCTGATGGTCTCATTTCCAGGAAAGACAGCGTATGTATGGCTAGAGGCCAGTGTTACTAGATATGCCAACATTTTATGGGTGTAAAAGTACTGGGAGTAAAGATGCAGAGTGTTGGGCCGCATCTATCCTCTGGTTTGTATTCAGACTTACATTTCTAGTTACTAAAGGTCTAGGAGAGGTGGAACCATGGAAGAATTGCTACTAAAAAACTCAACTAAAAAACTGGAGCCAGTTGCCTGCTGTTGATTAAACATAAATGAACTTTCCAATTCATGGGGGGCTGGTAAAGGTACATTTTAGCAAGAATGGCCCTGAAATTTAAAAAAAAAAAAAAAATTATACTGCAAACCCGGGTCAGTTGCTTAGGATATGAGTCACCCAGCAGGCCCTAGGTGTTGAGTTGGGCCCATGGAATATCATCATTCAGGCCTGTGCGGTGTGTTCCCAGACGGTACACCCACCGTTGTTCTTTCGATAGGAGGTCTCTATCGTTTGCGAAAGCCTCGATGACAGTCCATTTAAGGTCATGGACACTGTGTCCTGCAGTGGCAAAATGCGCTGACATTTTTGTTGCTGTCCTGCTGCAGCGTACATTGCTGCGGTGTTCACCCATTCGAATCTTCACGGGTCTGCTGGTCATGCCCACATACTCCTTGTTGCAGGGACACGTGATTAGGTAAACCACATTGCGGCTATTGCAATTAGTAAAGGCTCGCTGTTCCCATGTAGACTGGTTAGAGAATGTGATACTTCTGCTCTTCTGCGTGTATTGACAGGACACACATGCACCACATGGGTGGTGTCCATTAACCCCTATGACTCTAGAGGGTCCAGTCAAATCAGTTGCTTTCGGTCTAGTATGGACCAGTAGATCCTTCAGGTTCATTCCTCTTCTATGTGAAAACATAGGTTTCGGAAAATTCAGTTTACCGCAGGATAACAATCTCCAATGTTTGTTTACGATCTTGGTGATCTGGTTGGAGTTTGTGTTGTAAGTTGTTACGCAGATGGGGCGTGGATCAGGTTCCTTCAGTTCGGTGTCATCTAGAAGCGCTTCCCTATTGTTGTTGCGGGCCCGTTTGAGGCCTTTACGAACAATGTTCGTAGGGTACTGCCTGTTCAAAAGTTTGCACTCCAATTCAGCCGCTTGTATTTTAAAGTCATCAATATTGCTACAGTTACGCCGTAGGCGGAGAAACTGTCCGTACGGAAGGTTCTCACGTAGATGGCGTGGGTGGAAGCTACTGTACAGGAGCAGACTGTTCTTGGCTGTGGGTTTAAAGTGAGTGCAAGTTGCAAGTTTACCCTCTTTGGGGTAGATGTTTAGATCGAGGAACACCAGGTTTTTATTGGAGGCGGTGTGAGTGAATTTCAGGAACTGATCCTGTAGGTTCAGCCAGTTCATGAAACAGGTAACGGAGTCTCGGTCACCTCTCCAGATGACAAAAATGTCATCTATGTACCTTTTCCATTTAAGTACATGATGCCTATAGGGATTGCTGTGATGTAGAATTTTTGTGGATTCCAGGTGGTGCACGTATAGACCGGCCAGACTGGGGGCACAGGTGCTCCCCATGCTGGTGCCGTGTCTTTGGAGGTAGTACGTGTCCTCGTATTGAAAAAAGTTTTTTGTAAGTGACAGGGAGATGCATTCAAGGACCACTTGTCTGGGGGTGTAGTAGTCCCATGGTGTGGAGAATAGTACTTCCTCTATTATTTCCAAGGTTTCTCTATGTGGAAGACTTGTATAGAGGCTCTCCACGTCAAGACCCACAAGGAGATCTTGTTCTGGGTCAAAGGAAACCTCTTTGATCAGTTGAAGAACTGCCTTGGTGTCCCTCAGATAGGTATCTGTGGTTTGAACAATTGGTCGGAGGAACGCGTCGGCAAATTTAGATAGTGGTTCCAAGATTGAATTGATGCCAGACACAATAGGACGCCCAGGTGGATAAGGGGCGTCCTTGTGAATCTTGGGTATAGTGTAGAAGTACGGTACTTTTGGTTTTTCTTGGATTAGAAATTCACTCTCTTTTTTAGTCAGCCAATCATGTGCTCTGGCCTCTTCAATCATTATCAGGATCGAGATCCTCACTTCCTCAGTTGGATCTTCTCTTAGCACCTGATAGTTACGTCCATCATCCAACAGTTTCCTGCATTCCCTGTCATAGTTACTGTAGGTCTGTACAACTGTGGCCCCACCCTTGTCGGCTGGTTTGATGATGATAGTCTGGTTATTCGCAAGTTCCTGCAGTGCAGTATGCTCCTGCCTGGAAGTATTCCGAAAGGAGATCTTGTCACCAATGGGTAACTTCTCAAGATCTGCCATCACTGCTTTCTCGAAAGTCAATAGTTCTACAGGAATGGTGGAATCTAACGGGGTGAAGGTTGGTTTTTTCTTTAGCCCTGTATCTGACTGTTCGGTGCCCTCCTTGGTAGAATCCTGAAAGAAAGCTCGGAGTTTGAGTTTCCGCATGAACTCTTTCATCTCCTGACAGATTTTAAATTTGTCCATTTTGTTCGTAGGGACAAAGCCTAGACCCTTAGACAGAACGTTCTCTTGGGCCTCTGTTAACTCTTGATCAGACAAGTTCACTACTAGGTTCCCCGACTGGTGGAGGCTGTTTGGCTCCGGGTTGATACACCTGGGGCGGTCTCCGGTGGTTGGTTCCAATGAACCTGGGTGCCTTTTCGATTTCTTCCCCTTCTGGGGCCTCGGCGCTGGCCTAAAAAAGGCGGTTGCCCAAAGTAGTTAAATTGGGGAACCTGTGGGTCCCAAGGTTGGAAGGGGTGACCCATAAAGGGTGGTGCTGGTTGGTATTGCATGTACCCTGGGGGGGCCTGATATGGTGTCCACCCTCTTCCACTTCTTGGGAATTGCCCTCTGTAGGAGGGTTTCCCTCTGTTTGCACCCTGATTGCTACTTCTGCTCGAGTTAGAGCTATTTGAGCTGGTATCTGAAAAGTTAGTGTCTGGATCGCTACTTTGATTTTTGGACACATAGTCTTTCTTGATATACGGGTAGATCCGCTCATGTGTGAACTCCTCCGTATCTTTTTTGTGTTTTTTAGATTTACTTTTTTTCAGAGTGAGTTCGAACTCAGTCATTTCTTGATTTAGTTCCTCGAGTCGTTTTTTCAGGGCAGTAGGGGACAGGTAACTCTTGATTTTTACTTCCAATTTCGATATTTCGATTTTGAGTTCTTGTGTTAACTTTGTTGCTGTCTTAACAATGAGTACCAGCCAATCCCTGGTGCACCGCCAGCTAATCAGCGACCAGTCTCTTTTAAATTCAAGGTCGTGTGTGAAGATGAAAGGTTCATTTTTTACTATTAACCCAGACGGGGCTGTCTTGGATTTCAGATATTTCGACATGAATAGACCGTGTAGGGCCGTCTTGATCTGTGTTCTTCTTAGCACAGCCAATTCATCCCAGTCACTGTCATTCATGCATGGTTCAGTATTACTTAGTCCTTCAAAAGGGCGAAGCGTGGCTAGGATTCTATCGACCTCCTCATCATCAAAGGTGAGGCCTCCTGCATCCTCCATGATCGATGGCTACTTAGGACAAGTGTTTGGTGACTATGTGTGAGTGTTAGCTGTGATGTGCGTGAAACGTGACAAATAAACACAAGGCAGCCTAATGTGGTGCTATGTGTCGGTCCAGAACTACTGGTGTCTCGAAATACTCGAGAGGGAAAACTCCCACAGCTGCACGCTGTCTGAAGACTAAGGAAATCAAAAGGGGGGAGTGAAGAGGTGATGCCGGTGGGCACCGAGGTGGGCACGTCCTCCTCTTATCAGGGTTATAGGTTAATCAAAAGGGGCCCCCTCACAATGGGTGGGTGTATATCCGGATGTCATTGGAATACACCTTCTTTGTTAAAATACCCCTCACACACCAAAAGGGCCCTTGGTGTCATGCTTCATCATCGGGGTCTTCCGATAGAAGAGGAATGAACCTGAAGGATCTACTGGTCCATACTAGACCGAAAGCAACTGATTTGACTGGACCCTCTAGAGTCATAGGGGTTAATGGACACCACCCATGTGGTGCATGTGTGTCCTGTCAATACACGCAGAAGAGCAGAAGTATCACATTCTCTAACCAGTCTACATGGGAACAGCGAGCCTTTACTAATTGCAATAGCCGCAATGTGGTTTACCTAATCACGTGTCCCTGCAACAAGGAGTATGTGGGCATGACCAGCAGACCCGTGAAGATTCGAATGGGTGAACACCGCAGCAATGTACGCTGCAGCAGGACAGCAACAAAAATGTCAGCGCATTTTGCCACTGCAGGACACAGTGTCCATGACCTTAAATGGACTGTCATCGAGGCTTTCGCAAACGATAGAGACCTCCTATCGAAAGAACAACGGTGGGTGTACCGTCTGGGAACACACCGCACAGGCCTGAATGATGATATTCCATGGGCCCAACTCAACACCTAGGGCCTGCTGGGTGACTCATATCCTAAGCAACTGACCCGGGTTTGCAGTATAATTTATTTAAAAAAAAAAATTTCAGGGCCATTCTTGCTAAAATGTACCTCTACCAGCCCCCCATGAATTGGAAAGTTCATTTATGTTTAATCAACAGCAGGCAACTGGCTCCAGTTTTTTAGTTGAGTTTTTTAGTAGCAATTCTTCCATGGTTCCACCTCTCCTAGACCTTTAGTAACTAGAAATGTAAGTCTGAATACAAACCAGAGGATAGATGCGGCCCAACACTCTGCATCTTTACTCCCAGTACTTTTACACCCATAAAATGTTGGCATATCTAGTAACACTGGCCTCTAGCCATACATACGCTGTCTTTCCTGGAAATGAGACCATCAGGGATGATGTGCGCATGCCCGACGTTTACAGCGTCACGTCCTCGCAAATGCGCGGTGACTAAGTGATCCGGCGCATGCGCGGTACATTGGCAGTACACACTGCCTCTCAGCGCGGTTGCAATCCACCGCGGTTGCAGTTTGAGGCGCTCCGAACCTACATCGATCGGACAAAGAGCTCGAACATCCGCATAAGATAAGTCCTAAACCTGACATTTCCGAGCAGCGGGGCTAATGGCTCACTATTGATAATGCATTTGTAGCTACGGGAGGGGGCTCTACCTACCACACTAAGATGGCCGCCCGCATTACTTACTTTCTGGGCCTCTGTAATCTCGGCGGGCTTTTCCTTCCCTAATTGATCAATTAAACAATTAACACACTCCATAAATACTCGCCGCCCGCAGCCTCCGACATATTCACGGAAGCCGCGGACGAAGGAGGAAGCACGAGCGTGCGAGGGGACCAGTAAGTACGGCATAGCCGCCTCATTAGGATGAACCCTATATCCCAGCGAGCACTTACTGGAGATATTTGGAGAACACCTGATGGGATAGAATTACAATGCAGCCCTTCTTCTTCCCCTCTACAGTTGTGACCCCACCTTACCCTTCTGTCTCAAGCTGGCTCATGGGGCATTGACTCCTCCATTGATAAGTATGAATTTGAATACCTCAACCCCTGGCTATTAACATCCCTTATGTGTAACCTGTCTATGTGTGACTGTGTGTTTTCTCAGGATGTGCTTGGTTATCCTTCACTGCTTACGCATGATCCCAACATTACAAACTGGTATATGTGTTTGTGTGTCTCTTTCTCCCCTACAGGTGACTTAGAGTTAAGCGCACATTGGGATCGGCGCAATTATAATTAGCTTTTCTTATCTTGCAGGCATACTACATTATTAATGTGGAAGCTTTACTGTGTCGTAATTATTAATTGTAGTTACACACATAGTTTACCCTTTTTTTCACTTTTCCTGTATATACACCTTTTCTACCTTTGTGGAGAAACACTAGTGAGTGACAGGGGGATCTTCCCCTAGGTCCTGACGAAGAGGCCTCGCGCCTCGAAACATGTTGACCCACATAGGAGAGAGAGCCCATTAAATAGCTCCATCTCTCCGCTTCACTTTTCTTTTAATAATACCAGCCAGTGTTTAATGAAATTTCTTTTTTCCACTAGGCCAGGTATTTTTTAACGTTCACTCTTATATCACTCCTGACCCCACTGACACTCACTCCCAACACATAGCACCTCCACCTAAAGGTGCTCCAGCGTATCCGCTTGTCGCAGCACTGCCCCGCCCCGCAGCGGGAAGGGAAGACCCCGATGATGAAGCATGACACCAAGGGCCCTTTTGGTGTGTGAGGGGTATTTTAACAAAGAAGGTGTATTCCAATGACATCCGGATATACACCCACCCATTGTGATTTGCAAGTAGCCATGTCTGAACTGGGGTGGCAGAGTGGGCTAAAGAACGATGATGGATTAAAATCAGATCTTTTGACTGGGTGTGAGTGTTTGATTGATTCAGATGCTCCGTCCATCACCACCCCCTTTTGTACCGCCTAAGTTTCTTTTAAGCATGCTCTACTGTGAAATTAAAAACAAAGCTGTTTTTTTTATGAGCAACATTATTATAGTAGCAGTTTTGGCTGCTCTCTCACTTTACCAGGGTGCCCCTTAGAAGGTGAGTATCCTGGATAATTCCTTATTTTGACAATGCCTTAAAATATCCCTGTAGAAAGTGTGAAGAAGAGAACAAGTGAAACTGTTAAAGAGAAAGTGAGTGGAAGAAAAAGATCTCAGAGTGAAAACAAGCGGGCCAGGGAGGCAAAGCCGGACGGTGAGGGGCCTGCGACAAACACCTACCAGGGGGCTGAGCGGGAGGCGAGCAGTTACCAGGCCCGCGAAAAAGGAGGTAGCGCTTTTGTGTCACGACATTCAAAGCCCCCAATGGCATGGAGGCACCTGCGGGGGCAGTAGGATTTAAGGACTGAATGAGCCTCCCAGGTAATAGTTGCCTTTAACATTGGATTGCTGTCGTCGCTGGATTGCCAAACGTAGCATCGTGAGAAGGAGAGGAGCCGCCAAGCACGGGCCTGGCCTGAACGACGTGAAGGCAAGCTGCGGTGGGGGCAGGAGCACGCCAATCGGTACGAGATTCCTGGCCCGGTATTGCAGAGTGTGCGGTACCGGCAGCAGCGTTGGGAAAACTCACGGCCCGTAAGAGAAGAGTGGCGGTGATCGGAGACACCTTGCTCGGTGTGTGGCCAGGGAGCAGGCAGCGGCGTGGGGTGAGCTCGCTGGCCAGGGATTGAGAGGCGTGAAGTGAGGCTGCGGTCGGGGAGCCGGATTAGAGCACAGGACGCGGCAGCAGCGGAAGGCGAGCTCACCGTCTAGTGAAGTGGTGAGCAGCCAGCGGAATCAACCAATAAATCCACCCAGCACCTACCGGATTACACGCTGAGGGCCCCGGCTGACTGAAACATGACGGAGCATGCCGCGCTTGCAGCGCGCGTGCGCATTAAAAAAAAGAAAGTGAAAATAACTTCTAGCCTAATTAACGCGCCGCGCCCTGCCGCCAAACACCAGCTGTACACACTTTAGAAGCAAGCGTGTCTTCACAAGCACGTCCACAGACCCCAATCGCCCCGTGACCCGCTCTGTCCCACTTCCGAGGCAAGTCGCTGACAATAGATCTCGCCAGGCGAGACCTAAAAAACAAATGGTATGTGGTGGGTGGGTTGTAAGCCTGGGGAACTGTAAACAATATGTTTCACAAAACAGTGCATGCAATTTGTAGGCGAGACCTAAAACAGAATAAAGATGATTTACAGAAAAAAAGAAAGAAAATGATCAGTACCAACGTGTGTCACAACATGTATTCCATACCCACGCATTTCTTACATACTGCATAATTCCCTTACCCAAGACACCAATCACATTTTTATGTTGTAACAGTTCGAAATTTAGGGCTAGCAGCACATACGATTTGTTTGATGCCAAATGGTTTGACCTAGTTCCTTTGATTCAATAGTAGTATTTTGAGAGTGCAGTGATATACGAAGCACTGAACCAGCTTCTGCCTTGGCTGCTCATTCCTATTTACATTTGTACTGAACATACGTTCTTTCTTAAACAAAAAGAGTTACAGCAAAAGGTATTGATGCTTTCGTATTAGCCAAATATTGGCTGGCAAAGTGACCGAATGTGCACAATTGCAAAGAAAGGGAAGGCATATTGAGGACTGATGTATTGATATCGATTTATATAATGTATGGAACTTCTAGTATTGTCTTTCCAATCATAGCCGTTCAGGACAGGGTAATTATATTAGTCACCTGTCTTATATATTTACCAGGGAGGGAAAATCAGCAATAACTGCCCAAAACTCTGCATAAATGATCACTCAAATAACGCTATATATCTATTACGTATATGCAAGACTTTTGCCCTCGGACATTAGCTGCACATTTTCTTTGAATTTTTATATTGCTATTGATATATTCTTGTTATCTTCATCATAAAGATTCCCATAGCAAGCCAACATGGCAGACATGGCCATTCTACTGTGCAATACGCCTATAATATGTCAAGGATGACCTTATGCCAAGTCCCCATTATGCCAAGTCCCCATTATGCCAAGTATGACCACCATACAGTGTATGTCAATGTACTATTATTATGTGTTATTTAGGCACTCTACAGGTTAGTATTCCCAGAACATGCCTAAAAAACAGCATTTGACAAGGTCACCAAATACAGTAAGTTTCCCATAAAATGCCAAGAGGGGTAACTTATGCCATGGCTACAAAGAAGTCATTTGTGGACCTATATAGTAAATACTGACCACACTCTTCTCAATCTGAGCATAAGGCAACCCATCATTGTGTCTCGTATGGTTTTATGCTGAGAAATATCCCTAAAAAATGATAAAAGGAGGGGGGGGCAACATAAGGGAGGGCCACCCAATAATATGCCCATAACATGCCAAGGGGTCAGCTTAAGCCCTTAGGCCAGTGCCACCAATAAATCAGGCATGTTCTTTCTTTTACATGCACATTGCATGGATCGGAAGGGTGAGGGCTCAGTTGCTCACCAGCCACATGGATGTATGTGGAAGGCAGCCTATAGCCGAGCTGATGGCCTAGTCATTTACATGCACATTGCATTGAGTGGAAGGGCGAGGGCTCAACCTCCCTCCAGCCACATGCTGTATGTATGTGGAAGGCAGTCCTTGGCCTAGATGAAGGCCTAGGGGGGTTTACATGGACATCAGTGGTGTCCGGCACTGACCAGTGGGGAGAACACAGGAGGAAACGGGATCTCACCAGAAATGTATAGATTTAGAAACTAACGAGCTAATTCGTCAACACAAAGAATGCAATGAAGGAATGTGAAGGAAAGTTGGCAGGATATTGTGACGGTGCCCTGCCCTGCCTGTGGTGTGCCCTGCCCTGCGTGTGGTGTGCCCTGCCCTGCCTGTGGCGGTGCCCTGCCCTGCCTGTGGTGTGTCCAGCCCTGCCAGTGGTGGTGCCCTGCCCTGCCTGCGGTGTGCCCTGCACTGCGTGCGATGTGTCCTGCCCTGCCTGTGGTGGTGCCCTGCCCTGCTTGTGGTGAATCCTGCCCTGCCTGTGGTGTGCCCTTCCCTGCCTGTGGTGTGTCCTGCCCTGCCTGTGGTGTGTCCTGCCCTACCTTTGGTGTGTCCTGCCCTGCCTGTGGTGTGTCCTGCCCTGCCTGTGGCGGTGCCCTGCCCTGCTTGTGGTGTGCCCTGCCCTGCCTGTGGTGTGTCCTGCCCTGCCTGTGGTGTGTCATGCACTGCCTGTGGTGTGTCCTGCACTGCCTGTGTTGTGTCCTTCCTGCCTGTGGTGTGCCCTGCCCTGCCTGTGGTGTGCCCTGCCCTGCCTATGGTGTGCCCTGCCCTGCCTGTGGTGTGCC
The DNA here is from genome assembly GCF_964261635.1 of Lissotriton helveticus. NCBI lineage: Eukaryota > Metazoa > Chordata > Amphibia > Caudata > Salamandridae > Lissotriton > Lissotriton helveticus. The sequence goes on along the minus strand of NW_027611726.1, from coordinate 634,765 downwards.
CTTCCCTGCCTGTGGTGTGTCCTGCCCTGCCTGTGGTGTGTCCTGCCCTACCTTTGGTGTGTCCTGCCCTGCCTGTGGTGTGTCCTGCCCTGCCTGTGGCGGTGCCCTGCCCTGCTTGTGGTGTGCCCTGCCCTGCCTGTGGTGTGTCCTGCCCTGCCTGTGGTGTGTCATGCACTGCCTGTGGTGTGTCCTGCACTGCCTGTGTTGTGTCCTTCCTGCCTGTGGTGTGCCCTGCCCTGCCTGTGGTGTGCCCTGCCCTGCCTATGGTGTGCCCTGCCCTGCCTGTGGTGTGTCCTGGACTGCCTGTGGCAGTGCCCTGCACTGCCTGTGGTGTGTCCTGCACTGCCTGTGGTGTGTCCTGCCCTACCTTTGGTGTGCCCTGCCCTGCCTGTGGTGTGTCCTGCCCTGCCTGTGGCGGTGCCCTGCCCTGCTTGTGGTGTGCCCTGCCCTGCCTGTGGTGTGTCCTGCACTGCCTGTGGTGTGTCCTGCACTGCCTGTGTTGTGTCCTTCCTGCCTGTGGTGTGCCCTGCCCTGCCTGTGGTGTGCCCTGCCCTGCCTATGGTGTGCCCTGCCCTGCCTGTGGTGTGTCCTGGACTGCCTGTGGCAGTGCCCTGCACTGCCTGTGGTGTGTCCTGCACTGCCTGTGGTGTGTCCTGCCCTGCCTGTGCTGTGTCCTGCACTGCCTGTGGTGTGTCCTGCCCTGCCTGTGGTGTGTCCTGCCCTGCCTGTGGTGTGTTCTGCACTGCCCATGGTGTGTCCTGCACTGCCTGTGGTGTGTCCTGCCCTGCCTGTGGTGTGTCCTGCACTGCCTGTGGTGTGTCCTGCCCTGCCTGTGGTGTGCCCTGCCCTGCCTGTGGTGTGTCCTGCACTGCCTGTGGTGTGCCCTGCACTGCCTGTGGTGTGTCCTGCCCTGCCTGTGGTGTGCCCTGCCTGTGGTGTGCCCGGCACTGCCAGTGGTGTGCCCTGCACCGCCTGTTGTGTGCTCTGCACTGCCTGTGGTGTGTCCTGCACTACCTGTGGTGTGTCCTGCACTGCCTGTGGTGTGCGCTGCACTGCCTGTGGTGTGTCCTGCCCTGCCTGTGGTGTGTCCTGCACTGCCTGTGGTGTGTCCTGCCCTGCCCGTGATGTGTCCTGCCCTGCCTGTGGTGTGTCCTGCACTGCCTGTGGTGTCTCCTGCCCTGCCTGTGGTGTGTCCTGCCCTGCCTGTGACGGTGCCCTGCCCTGCCTGTGGTGTGTCCTGCCTGTGGTGTGTCCTGTACTGCCTGTGTTGTCTCCTGCCCTGCCTGTGTTGTCTCCTGCCCTGCCTGTGGTGTGTCCTGCACTGCCTGTGCTGTGTCCTGCACTACCTGTGGTGTGTCCTGCACTGCCTGTGGTGTGCGTTGCACTGCCTGTGGTGTGTCCTGCCCTGCCTGTGGTGTGTCCTGCACTGCCTGTGGTGTGTCCTGCCCTGCCCGTGATGTGTCCTGCCCTGCCTGTGGTGTGTCCTGCACTGCCTGTGGTGTCTCCTGCCCTGCCTGTGGTGTGTCCTGCCCTGCCTGTGACGGTGCCCTGCCCTGCCTGTGGTGTGTCCTGCCTGTGGTGTGTCCTGTACTGCCTGTGTTGTCTCCTGCCCTGCCTGTGTTGTCTCCTGCCCTGCCTGTGGTGTGTCCTGCACTGCCTGTGGTGTGTCCTGCCCTGCCTGTGGTGTGTCCTGCACTACCTGTGGTGTGTCCTGCCCTGTCTGTGGTGGTGCCCTGCCCTGCTTGTGGTGTGCCCTGCCCTGCCTGTGGTGTGCCCTGCCCTGCATGTGGTGTGTCCTGCACTGCCTGTGGTGTGTCCTGCCCTGTCTGTGGCGGTGCCCTGCCCTGCCTGTGGTGTGCCCTGCCCTGCCTGTGGCGGTGCTCTGCCCTACCTGTGATGTGCCCTGCCCTGCCTGTGGTGTGTCCTGTCCTGCCTGTGGTCTGTCCTGCCCTGCCTGTGGTGTGTCCTGCACTGCCTTTGGTGTGTCCTGCCTGTGGTGTGTCCTGCACTGCCTGTGGTGTGTCCTGCACTGCCTGTGGTGGTGCCCTGCACTGCCTGTGGTGCGTCCTGCCCTGCCTGTGCTGTGTCCTGAGCTGCCTGTGGTGTGTTCTGCCCTGCCTGTGGTGTGTCCTGCCCTTCCTGTGGTGTGTCCTGCACTGCCCGTGGTGTGTCCTGCCCTGCCTGTGGTGTGCCCTGCTCTGCCTGTGGTGTGTCCTGCACTGCCTGTGGTGTGCCCTGCACTGCCTGTGGTGTGTCCTGCACTGCCTGCGCTGTGCCCTTCCCTGCCTGTGGTGTGCCCTGCACTGCCTGTGGTGTGTCCTGCCCTGCCTGTGCTGTGTCCTGAACTGCCTGTGGTGTGTTCTGCCCTGCCTGTGGTGTGTCCTGCCCTTCCTGTGGTGTGTCCTGCACTGCCCGTGGTGTGTCCTGCCCTGCCTGTGGTGTGCCCTGCACTGCCTGTGGTGTGTCCTGCACTGCCTGTGGTGTGCCCTGCCCTGCCTGTGGTGTGCCCTGCACTGCCTGTGGTGTGTCCTGCACTGCCTGTGGTGTGCCCTGCCCTGCCTGTGCTGTGTCCTACACTGCCTGTAGTGTGTCCTGCCCTGCCTGTGGTGTGTCCTGCACTGCCTGTGGTGTGCCCTGCACTGCCTGTGGTGTGCCCTGCACTGCCTGTGGTGTGTCCTGAACTGCCTGTGGTGTGCCCTGCACTACCTGTGGTGTGCCCTGCACTGCCTGTGGTGTGCCCTGCACTGCCTGTGGTGTGCTCTGCACTGCCTGTGGTGTTCTCTGGACTGCCTGTGGTGTGCTCTGCACTGCCTGTGGTGTGTCCTGCACTGCCTGTGGTGTGTCCTGCACTGCCCATGGTGTGTCCTGCCCTGCCTGTGGTGTGTCCTGCACTGCCTGTGGTGTGTCCTGCCCTGCCTGTGGTGTGTCCTGCCCTGCCTGTGATGGTGCCCTGCCCTGCCTGTGGTGTGTCCTGCCCTGCCTGTGGTGTGTCCTGCACTGCCTGTGGTGTGTGCTGCCCTGCCTGTGGTGTGTCCTGCCCTGCCTGTGGTGGGTCCTGCACTGCCTGTGGTGGGTCCTGCCCTGCCTGTGGTGTGTCCTGCCCTGCCTGTGGCGGTGCCCTGCCCTGCCTGTGGTGTGCCCTGCACTGCCTGTGGTGGTGCCCTGATCTGTCTGTGGTGTGCCCTGCCCTGCCTGTGGTGTGTCCTGCACTGCCTGTGGTGTGTACTGCCCTGCCTGTGGCAGTGCCCTGCCCTGCCTGTGGTGTGTCCTGCCCTGCCTGTGGCGGTGCCCTGCCCTGCCTGTGATGTGCCCTGCCCTGCCTGTGGTGTGTCCTGCACTGCCTGTGGTATGTCCTGCCCTGCCTGTGGTGTGTCCTGCACTGCCTGTGATGTGTCCTGCCTGTGGTGTCTCCTGCACTGCCTGTGGTGTGTCCTGCACTGCCTGTGGCGGTGCCCTGCACTGCCTGTGGTGTGTTCTGCCCTGCCTGTGATGTGTCCTGCCCTGCCTGTGGTGTGTCCTGCACTGCCCGTGGTGTGTCCTGCCCTGCCTGTGGTGTGCCCTGAGCTGCCTGTGGTGTGTCCTGCACTGCCTGTGGTGTGTCCTGCCCTGCCTGTGGTGTGTCCTGCACTGCCTGTGGTGTGTCCTGCCCTGCCTGTGGTGTGTCCTGCCCTGCCTGTGGTGTGTCCTGCCCTGCCTGTGGTGTGTCCTGCACTGCCTGTGGTGTGCCCTGCCCTGCCTGTGCTGTGCCCTGCACTGCCTGTGGTGTGTCCTGCCCTGCCTGTGGTGTGTCCTGTCCTGCCTGTGGTGTGTCCTGCCCTGCCAGTGGTGTGTCCTGCCCTGCCTGTGGTGTGCCCTGCCTGTGCTGTGTCCTGCACTGCCTGTGCTGTGTCCTGCACTGCCTGTGGTGTGTCCTGCACTGCCTGTGGTGTGTCCTGCCCTGCCTGTGGTGTGCCCTGCACTGCCTGTGGTGTGTTTAATATTAATATAGATTGTGTGACGCGTAAAGCAGAGGGAAACCCTGCTTAGAAAGAGGATTACCCTTGTCCTTCGTCAGACGTGTTCTTCCTGTTATGTCACGCTGCAGCTAAACGGGCTGCTTGGCAGCACGGAGAGGGACCACAAGCTCAGTCTCCGAGGGAGAAAATGGTCCCCCCAAGCCCCTCAGAGAAAGCACCCCAAAGCTCATTCATAGGTTAAAGTTCTTCAATATTTACAGTAAGAACGCGTCAGCTCCGGGTTCATACCCTATTGCAGTGAGGTGTTTTAATGACTGCTCTCAAAGGTCACGCAGGCTCACCCCAGGCACTGAACCCTCGTTCCGTCTGCCAGACACGGATGGAATTTGCACTAAGCAGCAGCTTCCCTGCTGTGACAGTGCACAGGGAACACCTCATGACCTTCCCACGAGGATCCCGGGTGAAGGCAGTGGTATCCCAAGCCAGCCATACAACAGAGCAGAAAACCTGAAGCAAAAAGTCGGTCTGATCCTTCAAGAATGACTAAAGTACAAGAAAAACAAGCTGACACAACCCCTCACAGAGGGAACTCAAGTGCTCATCCACGCAGGGCGCACACAATAAAAAAACAAGCGACGGGAGAAACAAGCTCTCGGCATTGCATGGTGGGGGCGGGGGAGCAGCATTGTGTGGCAGGGGTGGGGGAGCGGCTTCCTTTGAAGTCTGATGCCGAGGCTCAGACAAATGGTGTGGGTGGGGAAAGAGGTGTGGCGCCGCGGCCAGGGCGACTGACGCTGGAATCTGGGGACCACGGTTCGATCCCCGGCTCCGGCGGCAGGGTAGCCCAGCACCATGTGACTCTGGGCAATAGCTCGCTTAATCTTCCCGACGGCCCCCAGCGCCTAGAGACCCTTACGGGTGATTGTGCGCTTTACAAATGTGGACTTTACTTTACTTTTACTTTGGGTGTGCGATGTTCGATGTTGCTGACGATGTGCATGCGCCCAGCTCACATGAATTGTACCTAATCCGCTGTTTGGGGAGACTTTCGAAAGCCTTACTATAATCTCGCCAAACAATTCCCTACGGGATGGCTTTCAGCGAGATCTAAAAAAGCACTGCAGTGTGCACAGATTTCCCCAGTGCAGTGAGAAAGAATGTTCAGCGAGATCTAAAAAAGCACTGCAGTGTGCACAGATTTCCCCAGTGCAGTGGGAAAGAATGTTCATAGTGCAGTGTGTATTTAGCTCTATGAGGAGAACGTTTTTAAGTCCTATTTTAAAGGGGAGGGGTTTTGTGCACGTTAGACCTGCCTTATTATTTTTGCAGCTGTTAAATAACCTTTGGGAGATTTTTAATGTTGTGAATTTCACATGGTTCAGATTGGGCACTTTAAACATGCCTATTTCACAGTGGAGTACTACTGCTAAATCAGTTTACATTGATTTAAGACGGAAAATAAAGTGCCGCAATAATGCCGCTAAATTTCCACTTTTGTGCCGCTAAATTTGAAAATCTATGCCACAACATCCTGGGGGGTCTGAGCAGTGTAGCTTGCACAGATTCCTAATAGCGTAGCAAACAGCAGTATAGTGTGCAGTTTAACTATGTAAACACCCCTCATAGTGTAGCAAAAAGTAATGCAGTGTGCAGTTTTAAAAAGTAGCATGCTCACATCTTTCATAAAGTAGTAATAACAAGTGCAGTGTGCACAGATTTCACATAGTGCTATAAGATCCAATGCTGTACACACAGATTTCGTACAGAGCAGACACCTGTGCCCAGAGTCAAGTAACATGCAGTGCACAGATTCCTCACAGTGCAGTAAGATGCAGTGCAGTGCACAGATCCACTGTTTAACACACATGATGCCCACAAATACCCCCAGGGCCGGAATGAAAGCCCCCCAGGGGCCCCCGGGTAGAAGAGCCGATCTCAGCCCCTCAGGGGCCCCGGATAGAAGAGCCCAGCTCAGCCCCAGGGCCCCCGGATAGAGGAGCCCAGCTCAGCCCCAGGGGACCCGGATAGAAGAGCCCTTGCTCAGCTCCAAGGGCCACGGATAGAAGAGCCCAGCTCAGCCCCCGTGGCCCCGGATAGAAGAGCCAGCTCAGCCCCTGAGGCCCCGGATTCAAGAGGAGCTCAGCCCCAGGGGCCTCGGATAGAAGAGCCCAGCTCAGCCCGAGGGGCCCCCGGATAGAAAAGCCCAGCTCAGCCCCAGGGGCCCCGGAGAGAAAAGCCCAGCTCAGCCCCCCAGGGCCCCCGGAGAGAAGAGCCCAGCTCAGCCCCCAGAGGCACCAGGATAGAAGAGCCCAGCTCAGCCCCCCAGGGGCCCCGGGATAGAAGAGACCAGCTCAGCCCCAGGGGCCCCCGGGTACAAGAGCACAGCTCAACCCCAGGGGCCCCCGGATAGAGGAGCCCAGCTAAGACCCAGGGGCCCCGGATAGTAGAGCCCAGCTCAGCCCCAGGGGCTCCCGGATACAAGAGCCCAGCTCAGCCCCAGGACCCCCGGATAGAAGAGCCCTGTTCAGCCCCAGGGGCCCCGGATAGAAGAGCCCAGCTCAGCCCCAGGGGCCCCCGGACAGAAGATCCCAGCTCAGCCCCAGGGGCCCCGGACAGAAGATCCCAGCTCAGCCCCAGGGGCCCCGGATAGAAGAGCCCAGCTCAGCCCCAGGGGCCCCCGGACGGAAGATCCCAGCTTAGCCCAGGGGCCCCGGACAGAATATCCCAGCTCAGTCCCTGGGGCCCCAGATAGAAGAGCCCAGCTCAGCCCCAGGGGCCCCTGGATAGAAGAGTCCAGCTCAGCCCGGCTCCTGCAGAGATTCCCTCCAGGATTATTCAGTCTATTTCTACAAACACAGCAGATGGTGCTGACAATCTCCTACCTGAGAAGAGACCTGTGCAGACATGTCCAGGCTCTCTCCTCCTCCGGGGGGCGGGGGGTGGGGGGTTCTGGGGTATGAGGGGGCAGGGGGGCAGATCTTGGGTCTGAGGGGGCAGATCTGAGGTCTGAGGGGGAGTCTCTGACGGTCTGTGGATGAAGGTCGCTGCACACACAGGCAATGGATCCTTCCTCCTCTGCAGCAGGCTGAACACACAAAGAGAGGCAGGAAGTGATGTCACCGCCACTGCTGGTGCTGTCTCTGCCGCCGCTGACCCGGAAGAGGAAACCCTTCTCCTTTCATCCCATGTGCAGCTCAGTGGATTCATCAGCAGGCGAGGAGAGCCCTCTAGTGGCTGCTGACGGAACCACTGCCCCCATGCTCCAGCAGGGAAACAAGCAATGGTGCCTGCAAAAGACACAGACATGGGTGTTATGGGAAACAAGCATTTGCGCCTGTAAACACACAGACATGGGTGTTATGGGAAACAAGAATTGGCGCCTGTAAACACACAGACATGGGTGTTATTGGAAACAAGCATTGGCTCCTGTAAAGACTCAGACATGGGTGTTATGGGAAACAAGCATTGGCTCCTGTAAAGACACAGACATGGGTGTTATGGGAAGCAAGCATTGGCGCCTGTAAAGACACAGACGTGGGTGTTTTTCGGAAACAAGCATTGGCACCTGCAAAGACACAGACATGGGTGTTATGGGAAACAAGCATTGGCTCCTGTAAAGACACAGACATGGGTGTTATGGGAAGCAAGCATTGGCGCCTGTAAAGACACAGACATGGGTGTTATGGGAAAAAAGCATTGGCACCTGCAAAGACACAGACATGAGTGTTTTAAGACACTCACAGTCCAAGGGCAGGCCTCACCCTTGCATGGTGTGCTCTTGAGGAGCCTCCGATTCAGCCCCTCATGCCAGCTCTGCTCCCTCCCTCAGTGAAATACCAGCAATTTGTTCATTGTTTAAACTTCTGAAAAGGAACAGACATGATATTCAAGAGTGAATTTAAATGAGGACTTGTAATTCATTCAATGTGTGCAATGTAGACACAGCTGCTGCAATGAGGCTGAGCAGCGTTTCTAATGTTCCTGGTCCTGGGGGTGATTCTTTATATTTGACAGGGCCGTGAATCCCCAAACCATAGCTGCCAAGGTTTCAGATTGCTGTGTGTGACATTTTCATCATTTCAGTGAAAGTATGAGTGACATTTCAATGACTATGAGTGACACTGACTTGCGGCGGGCAAAATTAAGTAATGAAGATTAGGGAAACAGATAAATATCAGAAATTACCCCCATTTGAGCATCACGAAACTCTAACAAAGTCATAAAACTGCAGCAAAGCAGCAGAAATGGAAGGAAGGGCACTAACCGGAGACAACAGCATGACTGCAGCTCTCAGAGACAGTGACATTTTCCCTGTGACATAAAACCAAACACGTAAATCCATGGAAAAAGCTAAATATCAGAAATTACGCCCTTTAAAAACAGTAATAAGCTTTGGAAAGACGTTGAAGCTTCTGCATAGCCCTTGAATTGCAAACTTACTATCCTACAGCCCCTTTCTAAGATGAATGAATGTTACTGGAAGGGGCCCTGCTAGCAGAAGGCTTCTGTTTGAAAACTTCATGGGATATAAATTGTACACAGATGATCAATCATGGTAATGAAGAAATCATTTTTAGAACCATTACATATGAACTGTAACTCATCCAAGCATGTTTTGACCATTTCTCCCTTTTCCGTCTTCATACTGCTTTTCAAAAAGGTTTTTGTTTTGGCGTTTATAAAAACAGACGAGTTCAGGTCTTACCAGCAATATTCTGCTCAGGCCACATGTGGAGAGCAGGGCACGTGCACCCTCCAGTACGGATGACAGCACTAGGTCAGGTGTAACATGAAAACGAAGTACAGAACTCCCATGATCGCTTTTAGGTGACCTCGAGACGCCACAATGTACTAAAGAGACAGCCCACGAAAATAAAATGCAATCGTTTAGACAAAAACGCAGTCATGTAGATAAGAACTGGAGTATGTGCAAAACAAGAAAGGTTCGGTATTAAATACACTTGTATCACTGCTAAACAATTCCCAAGCAGGCCTCTGGAACAGGTTATGAAATAATTGCATAATATTATGATGTGAATGCAGAGCCCGCACACTGCCCAGGTGGACGGGGTGCAGCCATCTTGTCCGAGTTCAGTTTCAGGCGGCTGTTCTTCAGACATTCGGCGACGGCCTTCATTCCTTCGTGGAGGTTGGTTTTGGCAGTGGTGGGGGCCTTGGTGAGGGAGAGGATCAGTTGGAGCTGGGGTTGGAGAGTTCCTTCATGATGTTGAAGAGCTCTTTGCTGTTGTGTGCTTTGTTGTAAAGCGTTCCTAGAAGTAAGTCCTTTTGGCAGTTTGGATGAGTTGGTGTTGTCTGCGCTCTTTTGGACTGCATTGCTGTCCAGTGTTTGTTCGTGGTGCCACTTCATCTCGAGCCTTCGACAGGTCTGCTTAGATGCCTGGGGGTCGGCGGTGAACCAGATGGCTTTTCTGTTGGTGCGTCTGTTTGAGGGTTTCTTGATCAGGCGAGAGTGTTGGCACAGTCGTCGATCCATTGCCTGAGGTTGCGTGCGGCAGTGTCGGTGTCGGAGGTGTCAGTTGGTGGGTTTCGGGCAAGTGTGGCAATTAGCTGGTCTTCGGTGACTTTTGCTCCAGCTGCAGCCGAGGGTCCGTTGTGTGTGGTGGTGCATGGTGGCTTTCTCGAAGGTGAAGTGGTGGTCGGTCCAGTGGAGTTCGGTGGTGTGGTTGAAGGTGACGTAGTTGCTGGCGGAGAAGATGCTGTTGAGCATGTGTCTGGCGGAGTGGGTGGGAGTCGTGACTACCTGTTTGAGTGCGAGGTTGTTGAGCAGGGTGGTAGAGTTGATGTTGAGGTGGAAGTTCAGCTCTCCGAGGCGGCTGTAGTCCGTGGATGCAAGGGCGTGCGTGCTGACGAAGTGGTGGATGGAGTCGCTGCACTGTGGCCAGGGGGTCTGTAGACGAGGGTTCCTCTGAGGGTGGTATTGGGGTCGATGTGGATCTGGAAGTGCTGGTGTTCGGTGGCGCTGAGAGTGTCGTCGGTGCAGGTCGAGATTCTGAGGGTGTTGCTGTGGCTGATGGTGAGTCCTCCTCCTGCAATGTTGGTACGGTCCCTGCGGGTGATCTTGTAGCCGTCCAGGATGGCTATGGCGATGTCGGGTGCAGAGGAGGGGTTCATCCAGGTCTCCGTCAGGAAGTCGTCGTCCGGGGAGGATGAGTCAGGTAGGTCCCAGAGTTCAATGGCGTGCTTGCGGTCAGAGCTGGTGTTGAGTAGTATGCATCTGAGGTGGTGGCATCCTACCCCGGAGGGCGAGGTGGTGGCTTGGAGGCTGGTGAAGCTGCAGATCTGGCAGGAGAAGCAACCTTGGGTGCGCTTCGGGGTGGCCAGGAAGCAGGTGTATGATCGGCCGGAGTTGAGTGTGTGGAGGGTGATGGCGTCTTAGTGGCATTCGGGGAGGCCCATGGGGTCTGGCGCTGGTCGCGGTTCAGGCACGGATGTGCGCAGGGAGGATTGCATTTGGCACTATTTTGGTACGGACGCCATTAGAAGGGGAGGTGGGAAGGAGAAGCAGGGGACGCAGCAGCGGGAAGGGGAGAGGAAGGCTGGGATGCAGGAGAGCTATAGAGCGAAAAACGGGCGAAAGCACAGAATACAAAGAAAAGGAATACAACAGTGGGCACAAAATAATTTCAGCAGCAGAATACAAAGTAGTAATACAACAGTGGGTAACAGATACCGCAAAAAGTAATACAACAGCAGACAAATAATAGGCAAAAAGGAACAGAGCGAGCACACAGATACTTACTGCTCACCACTGGTCCACCAGGGATGAGGCACATGAGGGAGCCTGAGGGTGGAGGAAGACCTTGAACTCGCGGCAGCAGCGAGATCAGGGACATGGGCACAGACAGGTAGAGCTGTGCGGCGTAGGGAGCGACCTGCCTGGATCGGAGTCAAGGGTCGCTCCTTTATCTCACTCTTGATTCATGGCTCTTTAATCCACCACCAGCCACTCTCTGCTCCCTTATCTCACTCTTGATTCCACCTCGTGGCTCTTTCATCCACCCCGAGACACTCTTGGCTCCTTTATCTCACTCTTGATTCCACCCCATGGCTCTTTCATCCACCCCCAGACACTCTTGGTTTCTTTATCTCACTCCTGTAGGTCCCTGCTTTCTTCCTCTGTCAGTTTGTTCATCTTTCTCTTCCCCTTTCTTCCCGCTCGTGTGTTTTTCACTCCCTTGTTATGTGTCAAAGTCTGATGAGGAAAAATAAGTGCCGGCCCCCAAAAGGAGAGTGCTGATGGGCCCCACCTGCGACCACCGGCTCAAATTAAGCTTTAATCGACAACTTACCCCTTGGTTGATAAATGAAAGAATTTAGGGCAATCGGGCGGGGTGAGGGGAAGAAGAAAAACAGACAGGAAGGAGAGGAATGAAAGGAAAGAAAACACAAAAAAAGAGAATGCTAAAGGAAGAGAATACACGCGAGTCACTCCATGACCGCATCTCCTCTACCCATCACTGTGGACTTCTGATACAGTGAATGTTTGCGTCTTAGCTGTTGCTTCTTGCTCAAACGCTATGGTGGTCTCATGATCCTACGATGGGGGGTAATCTGGTCTGGCTCATGGTGGTCTCATGATCCTACAGGTGGTCTGGCTCAGGGTGGTCTTATGATCCTACGGGTGGTATGGCTCATGGTGGTCTCATGATCCTACGGGTGGTCTGGCTCAAGGTGGTCTCATGATCCTACGGGTGGTCTGGCTCAGGGTGGTCTCATGAGCCTAGGGGTGGTCTGCCTCATGGTGGTCTAATGATCCTATGGGTGGTCTGGCTCATGGTGGTTTCATGATCCTGCGGGTGGTCTGCCTCATGGTGGTCTCTTGATCCTACGGGTGGCCTGGCTCATGGTGGTCTCAGGATCCTACGGGTGGTCTGGCTCAGGGTGATCTCCTGATCATATGGGTGGTCTGGCTCATGGTGGTCTCATGATCCTACGGGTGGTCTGGCTCATGGTGATCTCATGATCCTACGGGTGGTCTGGCTCACGGTGGTCTCATGAGCCTACGGAAGGTCTGGCTCATGGTGGTCTCATGATCCTACGGGTGGTCTGGCTCATGGCGGTCTCATGATCCTATGGGTGGTCTGGCTCATGGTGGTCTAAAGATCCTACGGGTGGTCTGGCTCATGGTGGTCTCATGATCCTATGGGTGGTCTGGCTCATGGTGGTCTCATGATCCTACAGGTGGTCTGGCTCATGGTGGTCTCATGATCCTACGGGTGGTCTGGCTCATGGTGCGCTCATGATCCTACGGGTGGTCTGGCTCATGGTGGTCTCATGCTCCTGCGGGTGGTCTGGCTCAGGGTGGTCTCAGAATCCTATGGGTGGTCTGACTCATGGTGGTCTCATGATCCTACGGGTGGTCTGGCTCTTGGTGGTCTCATGCTCCTACGGGTGGTCTGGCTCTTGGCGGTCTCATGATCCTATGGGTGGTCTGACTCATGGTGGTCTCATGATCCTACGGGTGGTCTGGCTCTTGGCGGTCTCATGATCCTACGGGTGGTCTGGCTCATGGTGGTCTCATAATCTACGGGGGGTCTGGCTCATGGTGGTCTCATGATCCTACGGGAGGTCTGGCTCATGGTGGTCTCATGATCCTACGGGTGGTCTGGCTCATGGTGGTCTCATGATCCTATGGGTGGTCTGGCTCATGGTGGTCTCATGATCCTACGGGTGGCCTGGCTCATGGTGGTCTCATGATCCTACGGGTGGTCTGGCTCATGGTGATCTCATGATCCTACGGGTGGTCTGGCTCATGGTGGTCTCATGATCCTACGGGTGGTCTGGATCTTGGTGGTCTCATGATCCTACGGGTGGTCTGGCTCATGGTGGTCTCATGATCCTACGGGTGGTCTGCTCATGGTGGTCTCATGATCCTACGGGTGGTCTGGCTCATGGTGGTCTCATGATCCTACGGGTGGTCTGCTCATGGTGGTCTCATGATCCTACGGGTGGTCTGGCTTATGGTGGTCTCATGATCATACGGGTGGTCTGGCTCATGGTGGTCTGGGTCATGGTGGTCTCATGATCCTACAGGTGGTCTGGATCATTGTGGTCTCATGATCCTACGGGTGGTCTGGCTCTTGGTGGTCTCATGATCCTACGGGTGGTCTGGCTCATGGTCGTCTCATGATCCTACGGGTGGTCTGGCTCATGGTGGTCTCATGATCCTACGGGTGGTCTGGCTCGGGTGGTCTCATGATACTATGGGTGGTCTGGCTCACGGTGGTCTCATGATCCTACGGGTGGTCTGGCTCATGGTGGTCTCATGCTCCTACGGGTGGTCTGGGTCATGGTCGTCTCATGATACTGTGGGTGGTCTGGCTCATGGTGGTCTCATGATCCTACGGGTGGTCTGGCTCATGGTGGTCTCATGATCCTACGGGTGGTCTGGCTCAGGGTGGTCTCATGATCCTACGGGTGGTCTGGCTCATGGTGGTCTTAGGATCCTACGGGTGGTCTGGCTCAGGGTGGTCTCATGATCCTACGGGTGGTCTGGCTCATGGTGGTCTCATGATCCTACGGGGGGTCTGGCTCATGGTGGTCTCATGATCCTACGGGTGGTCTGGCTCATGGTGGTCTCATGATCCTATGGGTGGTCTGGCTCATGGTGGTCTCATGATCCTGCGGGTGGTCTTGCTCATGGTGGTCTCATGATCCTAGGGGTGGTCTGGCTCATGGTGGTCTCATGATCCTATGGGTGGTCTGGCTCATGGTGGTCTCATGATCCTACGGGTGGTCTGGCTCATGGTGGTCTCATGATCCTAGGGGTGGTCTGGCTCATGGTGGTCTCATGATCCTATGGGTGGTCTGGCTCATGGTGGCCTCATGATCCTACGGGTGACCTGGCTCATGGTGGTCTCATGATCCTACGGGTGACCTGGCTCATGGTGGTCTCATGATCCTAGGGGTGGTCTGGCTCATGGTGGTCTCAAGATCCTACGGGGGGTCTGGCTCATGGTGGTCTCATGATTCTAGGGGTGGCCTGGCTCATGGTGGTCTCATGATCCTACGGGTGGTCTGGCTCATGGTGGTCTCATGATCCTATGGGTGGTCTGGCTCAGGGTGGTCTCATGATCCTACGGGTGGTCTGGCTCATGGTGGTCTCATGATCCTACGGGTGGTCTGGCTCATGGTGGTCTCATGATCCTACGGGTGGTCTGGCTCATGGTGGTCTCATGATCCTACGGGTGGTCTGGCTCAGGGTGGTCTCATGATCCTACGGGTGGTCTGGCTCAGGGTGGTCTCATGATCCTACGGGTGGTCTGGCTCATGGTGGTCTCATGATCCTACGGGTGGTCTGGCTCATAGTGGTCTCATGATCCTACGGGTGGTCTGGCTCATGGTGGTCTCATGATCCTCCTGGGGGTGGTTTGGCTCATGGTGGTATCATGATCCTACGGGTGGTCTGGCTCATTGTGGTATCATGATCCTATGGGTGGTCTGGCTCATGGTGGTCTCATGATCCTACGGGGGGTCTGGCTCATGGTGGTCTCATGATCCTATGGGGGGTCTGGCTCATGGTGGTCTCATGATCCTACGGGTGGTCTGGCTCATGATGGTCTCATGATCCTACGGGTGGTCTGGCTCATGGTGGTCTCATGATCCTACGGGTGGGTGGTCTGGCTCATGGTGGTCTCATGATCCTACGGGTGGTCTGGCTCATGGTGGTCTCATGATCCTAGGGGTGGTCTGGCTCATGGTGGTCTCATGATCCTACGGGTGGTCTGGCTCATGGTGGTCTCATGATCCTACGGGTGGCCTGGCTCATGGTGGTCTCTTGATCCTACGGGTGGTCTGGCTCAAGGAGGTCTCTTGATCCTACGGGTGGTCTGGCTCAAGTTGGTCTCATGATCCTACGGGTGGTCTGGCTCATGGTGGTCTCATGATCCTAGCGTGGTCTGGCTCATGGTGGTCTCATGATCCTACGGGTGGTCTGGCTCATGGTGGTCTCATGATTCTACGGGTGGTCTTGCTCATGGTGGTCTCATGATCCTACGGGTGGTCTGGCTCATGGTGGTCTCATGATCCTACGGGTGGTCTGGCTCATGGTGGTCTCAGGATCCTACGGGTGGTCTGGCTCATGGTGGTCTCATGATCCTATGGGTGGTCTGGCTCATGGTGGTCTCATGATCCTACGGGTGGTCTGGCTCATGGTGGTATCATGATCCTATGGGTGGTCTGGCTCATGATGGTCTCATGATCCTACGGGTGGTCTGGCTCATGGTGGTCTCATGATCCTACGGGTGGTCTGGCTCATGGTGGTATCATGATCCTATGGGTGGTCTGGCTCATGGTGGTGTCATGATCCTACGGGTGGTCTGGCTCATGGTGGTCATTGATCCTACGGGTGGTCTGGCTCATGGTGGTCTCATGATCCTATGGGTGGTCTGGCTCAGGGTGGTCTCATGATCCTACGGGTGGTCTGGCTCATGGTGGTCTCATGATCCTACGGGCGGTCTGGCTTATTGTGGTATCATGATCCTATGGGTGGTCTGGCTCATGGTGGTCTCATGATCCTATGGGTGGTCTGGCTCAGGGTGGTCTCATGATCCTACGGGTGGTCTGGCTCATGGTGGTCTCATGATCCTACGGGCGGTCTGGCTCATGGTGGTCTCATGATCCTACGGGTGGTCTGGCTCATGGTGGTCTCATGATCCTACGGGTGGTCTGGCTCATGGTGGTCTCATGATCCTACGGGTGGTCTGGCTCATGGTGGTCTCATGATCCTAGGGTGGCCTGGCTCATGGTGGTCTCTTGATCCTACGGGTGGTCTGGCTCAAGGTGGTCTCTTGATCCTACGGGTGGTCTGGCTCAAGGTGGTCTCATGATCCTACGGGTGGTCTGGCTCATGGTGGTCTCATGATCCTAGCGTGGTCTGGCTCATGGTGGTCTCATGATCCTACGGGTGGTCTGGCTCATGGTGGTCTCATGATCCTACGGGTGGTCTGGCTCATGGTGGTCTCATGATCATACGGGTGGTCTGGCTCATGGTGGTCTGGGTCATGGTGGTCTCATGATCCTACAGGTGGTCTGGATCATTGTGGTCTCATGATCCTACGGGTGGTCTGGCTCTTGGTGGTCTCATGATCCTACGGGTGGTCTGGCTCATGGTCGTCTCATGATCCTACGGGTGGTCTGGCTCATGGTGGTCTCATGATCCTACGGGTGGTCTGGCTCGGGTGGTCTCATGATACTATGGGTGGTCTGGCTCACGGTGGTCTCATGATCCTACGGGTGGTCTGGCTCATGGTGGTCTCATGCTCCTACGGGTGGTCTGGGTCATGGTCGTCTCATGATACTGTGGGTGGTCTGGCTCATGGTGGTCTCATGATCCTACGGGTGGTCTGGCTCATGGTGGTCTCATGATCCTACGGGTGGTCTGGCTCAGGGTGGTCTCATGATCCTACGGGTGGTCTGGCTCATGGTGGTCTTAGGATCCTACGGGTGGTCTGGCTCAGGGTGGTCTCATGATCCTACGGGTGGTCTGGCTCATGGTGGTCTCATGATCCTACGGGGGGTCTGGCTCATGGTGGTCTCATGATCCTACGGGTGGTCTGGCTCATGGTGGTCTCATGATCCTATGGGTGGTCTGGCTCATGGTGGTCTCATGATCCTGCGGGTGGTCTTGCTCATGGTGGTCTCATGATCCTAGGGGTGGTCTGGCTCATGGTGGTCTCATGATCCTATGGGTGGTCTGGCTCATGGTGGTCTCATGATCCTACGGGTGGTCTGGCTCATGGTGGTCTCATGATCCTAGGGGTGGTCTGGCTCATGGTGGTCTCATGATCCTATGGGTGGTCTGGCTCATGGTGGCCTCATGATCCTACGGGTGACCTGGCTCATGGTGGTCTCATGATCCTACGGGTGACCTGGCTCATGGTGGTCTCATGATCCTAGGGGTGGTCTGGCTCATGGTGGTCTCAAGATCCTACGGGGGGTCTGGCTCATGGTGGTCTCATGATTCTAGGGGTGGCCTGGCTCATGGTGGTCTCATGATCCTACGGGTGGTCTGGCTCATGGTGGTCTCATGATCCTATGGGTGGTCTGGCTCAGGGTGGTCTCATGATCCTACGGGTGGTCTGGCTCATGGTGGTCTCATGATCCTACGGGTGGTCTGGCTCATGGTGGTCTCATGATCCTACGGGTGGTCTGGCTCATGGTGGTCTCATGATCCTACGGGTGGTCTGGCTCAGGGTGGTCTCATGATCCTACGGGTGGTCTGGCTCAGGGTGGTCTCATGATCCTACGGGTGGTCTGGCTCATGGTGGTCTCATGATCCTACGGGTGGTCTGGCTCATAGTGGTCTCATGATCCTACGGGTGGTCTGGCTCATGGTGGTCTCATGATCCTCCTGGGGGTGGTTTGGCTCATGGTGGTATCATGATCCTACGGGTGGTCTGGCTCATTGTGGTATCATGATCCTATGGGTGGTCTGGCTCATGGTGGTCTCATGATCCTACGGGGGGTCTGGCTCATGGTGGTCTCATGATCCTATGGGGGGTCTGGCTCATGGTGGTCTCATGATCCTACGGGTGGTCTGGCTCATGATGGTCTCATGATCCTACGGGTGGTCTGGCTCATGGTGGTCTCATGATCCTACGGGTGGGTGGTCTGGCTCATGGTGGTCTCATGATCCTACGGGTGGTCTGGCTCATGGTGGTCTCATGATCCTAGGGGTGGTCTGGCTCATGGTGGTCTCATGATCCTACGGGTGGTCTGGCTCATGGTGGTCTCATGATCCTACGGGTGGCCTGGCTCATGGTGGTCTCTTGATCCTACGGGTGGTCTGGCTCAAGGAGGTCTCTTGATCCTACGGGTGGTCTGGCTCAAGTTGGTCTCATGATCCTACGGGTGGTCTGGCTCATGGTGGTCTCATGATCCTAGCGTGGTCTGGCTCATGGTGGTCTCATGATCCTACGGGTGGTCTGGCTCATGGTGGTCTCATGATTCTACGGGTGGTCTTGCTCATGGTGGTCTCATGATCCTACGGGTGGTCTGGCTCATGGTGGTCTCATGATCCTACGGGTGGTCTGGCTCATGGTGGTCTCAGGATCCTACGGGTGGTCTGGCTCATGGTGGTCTCATGATCCTATGGGTGGTCTGGCTCATGGTGGTCTCATGATCCTACGGGTGGTCTGGCTCATGGTGGTATCATGATCCTATGGGTGGTCTGGCTCATGGTGGTCTCATGATCCTACGGGTGGTCTGGCTCATGGTGGTCTCATGATCCTACGGGTGGTCTGGCTCATGGTGGTATCATGATCCTATGGGTGGTCTGGCTCATGGTGGTGTCATGATCCTACGGGTGGTCTGGCTCATGGTGGTCATTGATCCTACGGGTGGTCTGGCTCATGGTGGTCTCATGATCCTATGGGTGGTCTGGCTCAGGGTGGTCTCATGATCCTACGGGTGGTCTGGCTCATGGTGGTCTCATGATCCTACGGGCGGTCTGGCTTATTGTGGTATCATGATCCTATGGGTGGTCTGGCTCATGGTGGTCTCATGATCCTATGGGTGGTCTGGCTCAGGGTGGTCTCATGATCCTACGGGTGGTCTGGCTCATGGTGGTCTCATGATCCTACGGGCGGTCTGGCTCATGGTGGTCTCATGATCCTACGGGTGGTCTGGCTCATGGTGGTCTCATGATCCTACGGGTGGTCTGGCTCATGGTGGTCTCATGATCCTACGGGTGGTCTGGCTCATGGTGGTCTCATGATCCTAGGGTGGCCTGGCTCATGGTGGTCTCTTGATCCTACGGGTGGTCTGGCTCAAGGTGGTCTCTTGATCCTACGGGTGGTCTGGCTCAAGGTGGTCTCATGATCCTACGGGTGGTCTGGCTCATGGTGGTCTCATGATCCTAGCGTGGTCTGGCTCATGGTGGTCTCATGATCCTACGGGTGGTCTGGCTCATGGTGGTCTCATGATCCTACGGGTGGTCTGGCTCATGGTGGTCTCATGATCCTACGGGTGGTCTGGCTCATGGTGGTCTCAGGATCCTACGGGTGGTCCTGCTCAGGGTGGTCTCATGACCCTACGGGTGGTCTCACTCATGGTGGTCTCATGATCCTACGGATGGTCTGGCTCATGGTGGTCTCATGATCCTACGGGTGGTCTGGCTCATGGTGGTCTCATGATCCTAGGGTTGGTCTGGCTCATGGTGGTCTCATGATCCTACGGGCGGTCTGGCTGATGGTGGTCCTATGATCCTACGGGTGGTCTGGCTCATGGTGGTCTCGCGATCCTACGGGTGGTCTGGCTCATGGTGGTCTCATGATCCTACGGGTGGTCTGGCTCATGGTGGTCTCATGTTCCTACGGGTGGTCTGTCTCATGGTGGTCTCATGATCCTACGGGTGGTCTGGCTCATGGTGGTCTCATGACCCTACGGGTGGTCTCACTCATGGTGGTCTCATGATCCTACGGATGGTCTGGCTCATGGTGGTCTCATGATCCTACGGGTGGTCTGGCTCTTGGTGGTCTCATGATCCTACGGGTGGTCTGGCTCATGGTCGTCTCATGATCCTACGGGTGGTCTGGCTCATGGTGGTCTCATGATCCTACGGGTGGTCTGGCTCGGGTGGTCTCATGATACTATGGGTGGTCTGGCTCACGGTGGTCTCATGATCCTACGGGTGGTCTGGCTCATGGTGGTCTCATGCTCCTACGGGTGGTCTGGGTCATGGTCGTCTCATGATACTGTGGGTGGTCTGGCTCATGGTGGTCTCATGATCCTACGGGTGGTCTGGCTCATGGTGGTCTCATGATCCTACGGGTGGTCTGGCTCAGGGTGGTCTCATGATCCTACGGGTGGTCTGGCTCATGGTGGTCTTAGGATCCTACGGGTGGTCTGGCTCAGGGTGGTCTCATGATCCTACGGGTGGTCTGGCTCATGGTGGTCTCATGATCCTACGGGGGGTCTGGCTCATGGTGGTCTCATGATCCTACGGGTGGTCTGGCTCATGGTGGTCTCATGATCCTATGGGTGGTTTGGCTCATGGTGGTCTCATGATCCTGCGGGTGGTCTTGCTCATGGTGGTCTCATGATCCTAGGGGTGGTCTGGCTCATGGTGGTCTCATGATCCTATGGGTGGTCTGGCTCATGGTGGTCTCATGATCCTACGGGTGGTCTGGCTCATGGTGGTCTCATGATCCTAGGGGTGGTCTGGCTCATGGTGGTCTCATGATCCTATGGGTGGTCTGGCTCATGGTGGCCTCATGATCCTACGGGTGACCTGGCTCATGGTGGTCTCATGATCCTACGGGTGACCTGGCTCATGGTGGTCTCATGATCCTAGGGGTGGTCTGGCTCATGGTGGTCTCAAGATCCTACGGGGGGTCTGGCTCATGGTGGTCTCATGATTCTAGGGGTGGCCTGGCTCATGGTGGTCTCATGATCCTACGGGTGGTCTGGCTCATGGTGGTCTCATGATCCTATGGGTGGTCTGGCTCAGGGTGGTCTCATGATCCTACGGGTGGTCTGGCTCATGGTGGTCTCATGATCCTACGGGTGGTCTGGCTCATGGTGGTCTCATGATCCTACGGGTGGTCTGGCTCATGGTGGTCTCATGATCCTACGGGTGGTCTGGCTCAGGGTGGTCTCATGATCCTACGGGTGGTCTGGCTCAGGGTGGTCTCATGATCCTACGGGTGGTCTGGCTCATGGTGGTCTCATGATCCTACGGGTGGTCTGGCTCATAGTGGTCTCATGATCCTACGGGTGGTCTGGCTCATGGTGGTCTCATGATCCTCCTGGGGGTGGTTTGGCTCATGGTGGTATCATGATCCTACGGGTGGTCTGGCTCATTGTGGTATCATGATCCTATGGGTGGTCTGGCTCATGGTGGTCTCATGATCCTACGGGGGGTCTGGCTCATGGTGGTCTCATGATCCTATGGGGGGTCTGGCTCATGGTGGTCTCATGATCCTACGGGTGGTCTGGCTCATGATGGTCTCATGATCCTACGGGTGGTCTGGCTCATGGTGGTCTCATGATCCTACGGGTGGGTGGTCTGGCTCATGGTGGTCTCATGATCCTACGGGTGGTCTGGCTCATGGTGGTCTCATGATCCTAGGGGTGGTCTGGCTCATGGTGGTCTCATGATCCTACGGGTGGTCTGGCTCATGGTGGTCTCATGATCCTACGGGTGGCCTGGCTCATGGTGGTCTCTTGATCCTACGGGTGGTCTGGCTCAAGGAGGTCTCTTGATCCTACGGGTGGTCTGGCTCAAGTTGGTCTCATGATCCTACGGGTGGTCTGGCTCATGGTGGTCTCATGATCCTAGCGTGGTCTGGCTCATGGTGGTCTCATGATCCTACGGGTGGTCTGGCTCATGGTGGTCTCATGATTCTACGGGTGGTCTTGCTCATGGTGGTCTCATGATCCTACGGGTGGTCTGGCTCATGGTGGTCTCATGATCCTACGGGTGGTCTGGCTCATGGTGGTCTCAGGATCCTACGGGTGGTCTGGCTCATGGTGGTCTCATGATCCTATGGGTGGTCTGGCTCATGGTGGTCTCATGATCCTACGGGTGGTCTGGCTCATGGTGGTATCATGATCCTATGGGTGGTCTGGCTCATGGTGGTCTCATGATCCTACGGGTGGTCTGGCTCATGGTGGTCTCATGATCCTACGGGTGGTCTGGCTCATGGTGGTATCATGATCCTATGGGTGGTCTGGCTCATGGTGGTGTCATGATCCTACGGGTGGTCTGGCTCATGGTGGTCATTGATCCTACGGGTGGTCTGGCTCATGGTGGTCTCATGATCCTATGGGTGGTCTGGCTCAGGGTGGTCTCATGATCCTACGGGTGGTCTGGCTCATGGTGGTCTCATGATCCTACGGGCGGTCTGGCTTATTGTGGTATCATGATCCTATGGGTGGTCTGGCTCATGGTGGTCTCATGATCCTATGGGTGGTCTGGCTCAGGGTGGTCTCATGATCCTACGGGTGGTCTGGCTCATGGTGGTCTCATGATCCTACGGGCGGTCTGGCTCATGGTGGTCTCATGATCCTACGGGTGGTCTGGCTCATGGTGGTCTCATGATCCTACGGGTGGTCTGGCTCATGGTGGTCTCATGATCCTACGGGTGGTCTGGCTCATGGTGGTCTCATGATCCTAGGGTGGCCTGGCTCATGGTGGTCTCTTGATCCTACGGGTGGTCTGGCTCAAGGTGGTCTCTTGATCCTACGGGTGGTCTGGCTCAAGGTGGTCTCATGATCCTACGGGTGGTCTGGCTCATGGTGGTCTCATGATCCTAGCGTGGTCTGGCTCATGGTGGTCTCATGATCCTACGGGTGGTCTGGCTCATGGTGGTCTCATGATCCTACGGGTGGTCTGGCTCATGGTGGTCTCATGATCCTACGGGTGGTCTGGCTCATGGTGGTCTCAGGATCCTACGGGTGGTCCTGCTCAGGGTGGTCTCATGACCCTACGGGTGGTCTCACTCATGGTGGTCTCATGATCCTACGGATGGTCTGGCTCATGGTGGTCTCATGATCCTACGGGTGGTCTGGCTCATGGTGGTCTCATGATCCTAGGGTTGGTCTGGCTCATGGTGGTCTCATGATCCTACGGGCGGTCTGGCTGATGGTGGTCCTATGATCCTACGGGTGGTCTGGCTCATGGTGGTCTCGCGATCCTACGGGTGGTCTGGCTCATGGTGGTCTCATGATCCTACGGGTGGTCTGGCTCATGGTGGTCTCATGTTCCTACGGGTGGTCTGTCTCATGGTGGTCTCATGATCCTACGGGTGGTCTGGCTCATGGTGGTCTCATGACCCTACGGGTGGTCTCACTCATGGTGGTCTCATGATCCTACGGATGGTCTGGCTCATGGTGGTCTCATGATCCTACGGGTGGTCTGGCTCATGGTGGTCTCATGATCCTACGGGTGGTCTGGCTCATGGTGGTCTCAGGATCCTACGGGTGGTCTGGCTCAAGGTGGTCTCTTGATCCTACGGGTGGTCTGGCTCAAGGTGGTCTCATGATCCTACGGGTGGTCTGGCTCATGGTGGTCTCATGATCCTAGCGTGGTCTGGCTCATGGTGGTCTCATGATCCTACGGGCGGTCTGGCTGATGGTGGTCTTATGATCCTACGGGTGGTCTGGCTCATGGTGGTCTCGCGATCCTACGGGTGGTCTGGCTCATGGTGGTCTCATGATCCTACGGGTGGTCTGGCTCATGGTGGTCTCATGATCCTACGGGTGGTCTGTCTCATGGTGGTCTCATGATCCTACGGGTGGTCTGGCTCATGGTGGTCTCATGACCCTACGGGTGGTCTCACTCATGGTGGTCTCATGATCCTACGGATGGCCTGGCTCATGGTGGTCTCATGATCCTACGGGTGGTCTGGCTCATGGTGGTCTCATGATCCTACGGGTGGTCTGGCTCATGGTGGTCTCATGATCCTACGGGTGGTCTGGCTCATGGTGGTCTCATGATCCTACGGGTGGTCTGGCTCATGGTGGTCTCATGATCCTGCGGGTGGTCTGGCTCATGGTGGTCTGATGATCCTACGGGTGGTCTGGCTCATGGTGGTCTGATGATCCTACGGGTGGTCTGGCTCATGGTGGTCTCATGACCCTACGGGTGGTCTGGCTCATGGTGGTCTCATGATCCTACGAGTGGTCTGGCTCATGGTCGTCTCATGATCCTACGGGTGGTCTGGCTCATGGTGGTCTCAGGTTCCTACGGGTGGTCTGGCTCATGGTGGTCTCATGGTCCTACGGGTGGTCTGGCTCATGGTGGTCTCATGACCCTACGGGTGGTCTGGCTCATGGTGGTCTCATGATCCTACGGGTGGTCTGGCTCATGGTGGTCTCATGATCCTGCGGGTGGTCTGGCTCATGGTGGTCTGATGATCCTACGGGTGGTCTGGCTCATGGTGGTCTGATGATCCTACGGGTGGTCTGGCTCATGGTGGTCTCATGACCCTACGGGTGGTCTGGCTCATGGTGGTCTCATGATTCTACGAGTGGTCTGGCTCATGGTCGTCTCATGATCCTACGGGTGGTCTGGCTCATGGTGGTCTCAGGTTCCTACGGGTGGTCTGGCTCATGGTGGTCTCATGGTCCTACGGGTGGTCTGGCTCATGGTGGTCTCATGACCCTACGGGTGGTCTGGCTCATTGTGGTCTCATGATCCTATTGGTGGTCTGGCTCATGGTGGTCTCATGATCCTACGAGTGGTCTGGCTCATGGTGGTCTCATGATCCTACGGGTGGTCTGGCTCATGGTGGTCTCATGATCCTACGGGTGGTCTGGCTCATGGTGGTCTCATGACCCTACGGGTGGTCTCACTCATGGTGGTCTCATGATCCTACGGATGGTCTGGCTCATGGTGGTCTCATGATCCTACGGGTGGTCTGGCTCATGGTGGTCTCATGATCCTACGGGTGGTCTGGCTCATGGTGGTCTCATGATCCTACGGGTGGTCTGGCTCATGGTGGTCTCATGATCCTACGGGTGGTCTGGCTCATGGTGGTCTCATGATCCTGCGGGTGGTCTGGCTCATGGTGGTCTGATGATCCTACGGGTGGTCTGGCTCATGGTGGTCTGATGATCCTACGGGTGGTCTGGCTCATGGTGGTCTCATGACCCTACGGGTGGTCTGGCTCATGGTGGTCTCATGATCCTACGAGTGGTCTGGCTCATGGTCGTCTCATGATCCTACGGGTGGTCTGGCTCATGGTGGTCTCAGGTTCCTACGGGTGGTCTGGCTCATGGTGGTCTCATGGTCCTACGGGTGGTCTGGCTCATGGTGGTCTCATGACCCTACGGGTGGTCTGGCTCATTGTGGTCTCATGATCCTACGGGTGGTCTGGCTCATGGTGGTCTCATGATCCTACGAGTGGTCTGGCTCATGGTCGTCTCATGATCCTACGGGTGGTCTGGCTCATGGTGGTCTCAGGTTCCTACGGGTGGTCTGGCTCATGGTGGTCTCATGGTCCTACGGGTGGTCTGGCTCAAGGTGGTCTCATGATCCTACGGGTGGTCTGGCTCATGGTGGTCTCATGATCCTAGCGTGGTCTGGCTCATGGTGGTCTCAGGATCCTACGGGTGGTCCTGCTCAGGGTGGTCTCATGACCCTACGGGTGGTCTCACTCATGGTGGTCTCATGATCCTACGGATGGTCTGGCTCATGGTGGTCTCATGATCCTACGGGTGGTCTGGCTCATGGTGGTCTCATGATCCTAGGGTTGGTCTGGCTCATGGTGGTCTCATGATCCTACGGGCGGTCTGGCTGATGGTGGTCCTATGATCCTACGGGTGGTCTGGCTCATGGTGGTCTCGCGATCCTACGGGTGGTCTGGCTCATGGTGGTCTCATGATCCTACGGGTGGTCTGGCTCATGGTGGTCTCATGTTCCTACGGGTGGTCTGTCTCATGGTGGTCTCATGATCCTACGGGTGGTCTGGCTCATGGTGGTCTCATGACCCTACGGGTGGTCTCACTCATGGTGGTCTCATGATCCTACGGATGGTCTGGCTCATGGTGGTCTCATGATCCTACGGGTGGTCTGGCTCATGGTGGTCTCATGATCCTACGGGTGGTCTGGCTCATGGTGGTCTCAGGATCCTACGGGTGGTCTGGCTCAAGGTGGTCTCTTGATCCTACGGGTGGTCTGGCTCAAGGTGGTCTCATGATCCTACGGGTGGTCTGGCTCATGGTGGTCTCATGATCCTAGCGTGGTCTGGCTCATGGTGGTCTCATGATCCTACGGGCGGTCTGGCTGATGGTGGTCTTATGATCCTACGGGTGGTCTGGCTCATGGTGGTCTCGCGATCCTACGGGTGGTCTGGCTCATGGTGGTCTCATGATCCTACGGGTGGTCTGGCTCATGGTGGTCTCATGATCCTACAGGTGGTCTGTCTCATGGTGGTCTCATGATCCTACGGGTGGTCTGGCTCATGGTGGTCTCATGACCCTACGGGTGGTCTCACTCATGGTGGTCTCATGATCCTACGGATGGTCTGGCTCATGGTGGTCTCATGATCCTACGGGTGGTCTGGCTCATGGTGGTCTCATGATCCTACGGGTGGTCTGGCTCATGGTGGTCTCATGATCCTACGGGTGGTCTGGCTCATGGTGGTCTCATGATCCTACGGGTGGTCTGGCTCATGGTGGTCTCATGATCCTGCGGGTGGTCTGGCTCATGGTGGTCTGATGATCCTACGGGTGGTCTGGCTCATGGTGGTCTGATGATCCTACGGGTGGTCTGGCTCATGGTGGTCTCATGACCCTACGGGTGGTCTGGCTCATGGTGGTCTCATGATCCTACGAGTGGTCTGGCTCATGGTCGTCTCATGATCCTACGGGTGGTCTGGCTCATGGTGGTCTCAGGTTCCTACGGGTGGTCTGGCTCATGGTGGTCTCATGGTCCTACGGGTGGTCTGGCTCATGGTGGTCTCATGACCCTACGGGTGGTCTGGCTCATTGTGGTCTCATGATCCTACGGGTGGTCTGGCTCATGGTGGTCTCATGATCCTACGAGTGGTCTGGCTCATGGTCGTCTCATGATCCTACGGGTGGTCTGGCTCATGGTGGTCTCAGGTTCCTACGGGTGGTCTGGCTCATGGTGGTCTCATGGTCCTACGGGTGGTCTGGCTCATGGTGGTCTCATGACCCTACGGGTGGTCTGGCTCATAGTGGTCTCATGATCCTACGGGTGGTCTGGCTCATGGTGGTCTCATGATCCTACGAGTGGTCTGGCTCATGGTCGTCTCATGATCCTACGGGTGGTCTGGCTCATGGTGGTCTCAGGTTCCTACGGGTGGTCTGGCTCATGGTGGTCTCATGGTCCTACGGGTGGTCTGGCTCATGGTGGTCTCATGACCCTACGGGTGGTCTGGCTCATTGTGGTCTCATGATCCTACGGGTGGTCTGGCTCATGGTGGTCTCATGATCCTGCGAGTGGTCTGGCTCATGGTCGTCTCATGATCCTACGGGTGGTCTGGCTCATGGTGGTCTCATGATCCTACGGGTGGTCTGGCTCATGGTGGTCTCATGATCCTACGGGTGGTCTGGCTCATGGTGGTCTCATGATCCTACGGGTGGTCTGGCTCATGGTGGTCTCATGATCCTACGGGTGGTCTGGCTCATGGTGGTCTCATGATCCTACGGGTGGTCTGGCTCATGGTGGTCTCATGATCCTATGGGGGGTCTGGCTCATGGTGGTCTCATGCTGCTACGGGTGGTCTGTCTCATGGTGGTCTCATGCTCCTACGGGTGGTCTGGCTCTTTCTTCCAAACATCTTGTGTCGGTGTAGATGTGGCCAAAGAGTGTGATCTCTTCTTTTTCTGGTTCATGCTTGACTGGATTCAGTCGATCCAACGCCGTCCTGCTGGAGGTCTCTCCTCCTCCGTCGGGAAGCCCAGAGACTCTGGGCCTCATTTATGAGGTTCTGGGTTGGGCCGCACCACAAGGAATCTTGTTGCACTGCTCTACGTCAGAACAAAAGGGCAGGAATGTGCCGTATATATGTGATACAGCGCATTCCTGTCCTTTTCCCCAGCGCAGGCGCACAGTGGGCTGCCATGCGCCAATACAGGCACCCTTTCTCCATGGTGCAATGCAAGGGTGCCTGCGTTGCAGGGTTGATTGATCTTGTGCAGGAAGGGAGACCTTCCTGCACAAAGTCAATCACAAGAGGCGATTTCCTTTGTCTATGTGTGCTGCAGAATGCAGCGCTAATAGAAAAAGGAAAGCACGGGGAGACATGAAAAGAAATCTCCTTGTTGTGCCTCCCTAATGCACCCCTGGGGTGGCGTTAGATTCTGACGTATTCCCAGGTTCACAATCTCTCGTAAATCTTTGAATGCGTCCGGTTCTATGAGTGTAGTGTGGGAACACCCACAGTAACACCCATGGAACGCCCGTTTCATGCAGTGTTCTGCGTGAAAGGGGCACATATTTATAAGGCCATGAAAAGCCACGTAAAGTGGCTTTACGTCGCCTTATAAATATGCAGTGACACATTGTCCCACTGCAACATCAAAAAAGTGAAATTCCGGCGGAGCAAAAGTGCCAGTCTCTGGGGTCTACCTGCTCCAGCATGGGACCTGGCGAGATGCCAACCATCTGGTCAGCTCTCAGCCTGAGTTGGCTTCATCTTGCCGACCACGAGCGGCATCTCCTTTTGGATTCTGGTGCAGAACATGTTAGCCCTGTGGGTGCCCCTCAGGTTGACCGATTTGCAACTTGTGAGAACGCCCATTGTCCACAATTGTGCGGCCTCCATTTTACACTATGGGAAATGTTGGGGGGGACATATCGGTTGAGATGGAATTTTACGCTGCACTACACCTTTCTTCCCATATCATTAATTCCTCCAGTTCTCAGGAATATTCACCATGACTCGTCTGAAGCCATTCTTACCACCCATGACTGGTCAGAAGGGTGTGGTATGTGGACCATCTGAGCCTCTCTGTGTGCCACCCTCTACATCTGCCTCTCAGAGTGGACCTTCTTTCTCAAGGTCCACTCTGAGAGGCAAATTGGAAAGTCTGGAGATTGAGAGGTGCAGGATACGCACCTCACTGTCCAGAGCCTCTACCTGAGAGGGGCGGGACCCTCACCTGCCCCTGCAGAGCCACCACCTTCATGTCTGGAGATTGAAAGGGGCATCAGAGCTCCTTCCAGCTGCCAATGGAGGTGGTCGATATAATTTTATCAGCTTTTTGCCCCTCCACTAGTCAGTCTATTCTGGAAGGTAAAACTCATACATCGTCTGACCTGTCAATCATAACGTGGACCCTTCGAAGGCTCTCCTTTCAGAAGGTTTCCATTGTGCCCTGTTGCTCGTTCTGCAGAGTTGAGCAGTAGACGAAGGATGCATAGCTGCCCTGTCCAGCATGCCTCATGCAATCTCCAATCATAGTCAGATTTTTGAAGGCACTGGCACATATCTTTGCACCTATTCCCTTTCTTATGCGTCAATGGACTTGTTTTCATATTTCTGAGCCCTTCCACAAATACCAGCTATGGTTTCTGATCCTGTAAACCGTTTTTTATTGCTATTATTTTGATGATATACAACAAGCAACAATGCTTCACTGTAGACTTATTATGAACTAAGACAGTTTACAAACCTTAGAAAAAAATGGAGTGTCTATAGTGCCTGGAAGAGGAGTCGAGTCATACGTCTTCACTTTGTCTCGATGTACCCCTCACTTCTTTATTCATATGTGCAGCTGTTCACATCGTGAGCACTTTATTTCACTATTATAACTGACTTCATTTGCTAAATTCCGTGAATAGATTGAATCAAATGTGATTGTTCTATCGTTGTTTTTCAAATGTATTTTCCAAACTGTCGAAGTCATGTCAGCAAATATTAAAACTGTACATTTCTGTTTAATGGACTGCTCATGGAGAGCGGCGGCATCCACACAGTCATAGAGTTGGTATTTTTCAGAAATCAGTCTACAGCGAAGCCTTACTACTTGTTATCTGCTGTCCCCCCAGGTTCCTGCTTTGGCAGTTGGGACATACCTTTGTTCTCTTTATAGCATCACTTTGTTGCGGCACATCAGTGAGTTACAGGCACTGAGCGTGCGGCCGCCCTTCACATGCTTCTTCCTGGAGGAATTATTCCTCAGAACTACATCGCTTCTCCTTCCCAAGGTGGTGACCTCTTTCCATCTGAGGCAATCTGTCACCCTTCCCACCTTCTACCTCCAAAGGAGGCGAGATGAGATCAGATCAGATCAGAATACGCTTTATTAGATTTAAGAAGATGTTAAACCATAAAAGCACAATACATAATAAAAAACATGCAATTCCTGTATGTATACAAAATAAAAACTCAAATGATATTTTAAGAAGGAGTGGGGCCATCCATTGTCAGGCGTTGTCTAACCACCCCTTTCAAGGATTTAACAATGTAATCAGTCACAGATCTGTCATTCAAATATTGCAGCTTTAGAAAGGCGGGCGGCATTGTCTCAAGCCATAACTCATTAAAATTGGTAAAATCCATTTTTTTCTGGGCATAGAATAAAACTTGCAAAAACACATAACATGAATTATCGACTGAGCAGAGATGTTATCACACGAGCATAAACATAGGGTGCGGGACCAGTCATTAGTTTTTGGGAAGGTAACCCTAGTGTGAAAGCTGCCAAGGCGTAGGCAGGTCAATAACAATCTATCATAGGCTCCTGCAGTGTTTAATAAGTATGGTTGCATTCCTGGTTGAGTCAAGAGTAGTTGGTGTGTACTCACTGACGGTTTTACAATGTTGCTAGATAGATTAATGGACTCCAAATAGTCCAGACATAGTGATTTTAAACTATTTCTAGTAACATTGTTCAAGCTTTCAGGGTTAGAGAAATATTCAGGATTGCCTAGACTCTCTAAAAAATGTTTGACATAGGTCAACCAGGAAATTCGATCAGCCCCATCAAGGGACAGACAATCATTGATCAGGTCCCTGTTCCAGCCAGTAGAAGTGCCAGTCTAAACTTTATGCCACAACAAGATGGGCTGCAGTTTAATCAAGTCTAGGAGATAACGCCACCACAGCTCAGCGTGGCATACGAATGCAGCTGTATTACTGGGTCCAGCTAAAAGATATCTCAGGAACCTATTTTCAACTATTTGCAGGCACTCGGCATTGGCATGACCCCGGATGCCTGCTCCATACATGGCAACAGGAATGCATTTGGCTTTATAGATTGTTATTAAATCTGCAACTGGGCACCTCCCCAAGTTCCTGGCAACATTAATTATGGCACCAGTGGCTTTGCAAAATAATAACTTCCTGGATTCAATAGCTTTAGACCACAGACCCCTTTTTTCAAATACATTGCCCAAGTAGGAAAAATGAGCCGTGAATTCGAGTTTCCTGTCTTCAATAAAGAATTCACAGGCACTTGGTACTGGGCTTACAGCATTTCATTGTAAATGTTTTATTTATATTGACACGAAGGTCAAGATCTAGCATATAGGTAGAAAAAATGGTAATTACATTTTGTAGGCCAATGGGGGTACGAGCCAATAGGACGGCATCATCTGCATATAATAAAGCTCTTATTGGTCGTCCGTTTATGCATGGCAAGTCCTGACAATCATTACCTAATTTTGCTCCCAGGTTATTAATATAAAGAGTGAACAGGAGGGGTGCCAACACACACCCCTGCCTCACCTACTTCTTTACCGATGGGGTCTTACTGAGTTCACCACCCCTTCCATAGTGCACCCGGGCCCTACCATCTAAATAAGACTGTTTTAAAAAGTTAAGAATGGGTTGATCAACCCCCATGGCGTCTAACATGCTCCATAGATTCTGATGGTTAACACAGTCAAAGGCTGAACTCAAATCAACAAAGCATAAAAATAAATTCCCCCTTTTAGCCTTTAAATACTTTCCAACCAGTAAGTTCAGGTTTAAGCATTGTTCGATGGTTCCCACACCTTGGCAGGAAGGCATACTGTAATTCAGAAATTATACAGTTTTCCTCTGCCCATAACTGGGGGCAGTTTAAAACAACACGCCCAGCGACCTTTGAAAAAGAATCTAGTAATGAGATTGGTCTATTGCAGGATGGATCGTCACGATTGCCCTTCTTGTAAATAGGGACCAGTATCGATTCCATCCAAGTGGCTGTAAATTCCAGGGCCAAGCAAGCTTTTAAGACCAGGGCTAACAGGGGTCCCATTACAGTGGATCTGATTTAAATAAGTCCACTGGTATGCTATTGGGGCCTGGGGCTTTGCCCTCCATACTTTCGTTGATGGCCAAGATTACATCCTGGGCTTCAAAGTCAATTTCAATAGGAAGATGGTTTGGCGGGATTAAACGTATGGCCGCCTCGTTTTGCGGATCCACCTGATTATTATAAAGGCCAGAAAAATGGGACACTCACTTGTCCTCCTCTATTTCGATACTAGGCAGGTTACCCGAGGCAAGGAAAGGGGCATTCACTGCCTTCCAGAAACCTTTTGTTTCTTTCAAGGCTGATGCTCGTTTTAGATCTTGCCATAATTCGGACTTTGTGTTCGCCGTGCGTTCCTTAAGAGATAAATTTAGTTAAATTTTTGGCAGAAGTAATAAATCGCCTTGGACAAAATGAAAGTGGGAATCACTAGGTTGGTGGGCTATCAGGAACTTTTTAACACAATGAACTTTCAAGTTTTTACCCTAATTTTAACAGCCGCAGAGAGTTTATAACCCTAGTATTTTTAATAAATTTTGAATTGTTATTTTATTATGCGAATTTTGTAATAATTTTAACCAATTATGCAAATACATTTTTGACTTAAGAGATGTCTTATAGGCTAATCTTGCCCTTTTTATATCTGCTCGATCTTTTATTGGTTTATGTAAGGAGGTTATCAAGGCTGCATGGGTTTGGGAACATTTGGCATCAAACCAACCGCTTCTCTTGTCAGCCCATTTCCTACTTTTTGCCCGTAGTCTATTTTGTATAGTCTGAATTATTTTCTCAAAAGAACTAAGAATATCTGTTTTGTTAGTGTTTTCATCGAGATAAGCTGTAAAATCATCTTTGCAGATGGTTAAGAGGTGCTTACAAAGTTCAGATTGATTTACAGCCGCCTATTTGACTGTGTAACCATTTTGTCTATCAATAGCAACATCTCCTGCCAGGTGTGTTGCCAGTGTTTTACTTGTTAATGCTTTGGCAGGGAGTTTTAAAAGGACGCTAATCGGTTAATGATCGCTAAAAGGATGTACTTTAAAATTGTGTATTCTGTCCGCATATCTATTTGATACCAGTATATGGTCTATGGCTGAAAACAAGCCACGTCCGTTAAAGGTATTATTAAAAGGAATTAGGGACGAACACACACTATTTGCAAATCCCAAATCCATAGAATATTTTAGCAAATTAAATGAATCTCCAGAAGCAGTGTGCAAGAAACGGGACGCATCATTTGCATCATCTGGGTCTATACCACAAACATCTCCCATTGTATGTGGGCACGGTCCACAATTAAAATCCCCGCCAAGATTTGTCTGGTGTCCGCAATTGGTATATTATTATAAACATTTGACTAGACTAAATAATACTTATTATCTAAGTTGATTTTTAACACCTGATAACAGGTTTTAGACTTCATGAGATCTATCTTGTGAGCATTTAACCTGTAAGACACATAGATGCAAAGGACGCCCTTATTCCTTCCCTTACTTGATGGCACTGCTGGACTGGAAAATGTCTTAAAACCATTAATATGTAAGATGTTATCAGACCAAGTTTCTTTAATACTTATAAGGTCAAAATTATGGATGAATTCCAGCCAGGCAGCATTAGACAGTTTAGTCTTAAGACCTGCCACATTCCAGAACAGGATCTCTATTTCTTTCCGTCTAGGCCCAGACTGTGATATACAATCAGTGGGGGCAGGGACTACGTTGGGGCCACCAGAGCTATTTGATGTTTCACTATAAGAAATGCTGGCCTTCGACTGAGTTATTTCACTCTGAGTATTACAGTTGTTACAATGATTAGCGGCATTTCTTGCCCTAATGTCGGGTTGTTCAGTATTTACAAGTAAAGCTGTACATTGCGAGATTGTTTCTATTGATTGACATTGTACCCTATTGCTATTAATGTTACTGAGTCAATTGTTATCTTCCAGGGAAGAAAGGGCCTCAAATCTATTAGTCAAAGGTATGCTGAACTGAGTGTGGTGCATGTTATTCATGAAATGGGCTGGGAGTTGCATCTCCTGTCCTGCGTGTCGGAGGTAGTTAGTGGGGGGATACAAGTAACCCAACGGGAGTACATTTATTCCATGATTGGTCACATAGAGGGAACCCTGTAGGCTCAAAATTTCTTGTGTTAATCTTGGTGTTCTAAAAGTGAGGACTATCCAATCACCTGGGAGCCTCTTATCACATTTCCCCACCCATCCCACTCTCCGTGCCATTTTAAATTAGCTAAATAGGGCATCAGTTAAGCCAATTTTAGACCCGAGCCTGCAAAGAGACTTATTATGTAAAGTCTCCCAGGATTCAATTGATTTGGACGTGGATTGTGGTACATTTGCCAATATTATTGTATATGGTGTGGCTTCTGGAGATAGATGAGATAGATTCAAGGTCAGGCCTTCTTCATTTACCCTGCCCCTTACCCTATATGTGATCTCGGGTTTGGGCAGTCTTTGATTAATAACGGGTGCTATATCAGATGGCGCTTTATTATAATCTAAATTAAGATGACTCGTATGTCCAACACCCCCCCCAGATTGCACGGCTGGTTGTGAGATGTCCGCCATATGGGGGTTGGCTATATTTCCACCATTTGATGTGCTCCCTAGACACCCTAAGCAACTGGGCGTTATGTTATTTGTGCCTACACCCTGCATTTTTCTCAACAGTTCCTCGATCGCCAGGGTCATTGCCAGCAGTTTCTCTGATGTGGCCGAGGCCGATAGTGAAAGTTGATGGTATGGGGCATTGCCAGATCTCTGCCCCTCACTGGGCAACAAAGAGATCACGGAAATGGAACAAGACTCCAGGCGCCCAGACAAATCAATCAATGTACCTTCCAGAAGCTTTAAACGGCCGCCCAATGAAGCAACATTTTTGTCTATAGATTCCCTGATCCCACCAAGGACAGTGTCCAATACTGTCATATTAATGGCATTAATGGCTGTGCCGTCCTCCTTGGGCAGAATTGTGTAGACAATGAAACATCCATGGTCTGAGTACTTACAGAGCAACTCTTTACCGCTGTATTGGTCTGGGAGTCACACTCGGATTCCTTTTGAAGTTTTTGTTTTGATGGACCCTTACCCTTCTTACGGTTCACAGATGCCT